>NC_081439.1:16954627-17286319 GCF_949786415.1 Peromyscus eremicus | reverse complement strand
CACGATCATAAGTCATCGTGTTATGAATTGCAGCATTTTACTGTACATACAGAGTTCTCTGCTCTTCTAGGAACACAATGAGAAACAAAGGCATTTCTTTCTTCTACCAACATTACTCAGCATTAACATACCAAATATCCTTGGATTGGATTGTGTTAAAATGTTTGATCTAAAAAAATGATTGAGTTGATGACTTGAGTTAAATTATTTTAAATGGATAAATGAATTTTGTCTTGGGATTAAAACAGAATTTCCAACTGTTTCTGAAATGATTCCAAGGATACTTCTGTTTCATTATTCTATACTACATATTTATGTGAAGCTGCATTCTCAGCATTGATTATAAGATCAAAATGTCAATCAATACTGAGAAATGTTGAAAATGTTCTAAGTCCTGCAGGTCAAGGTTTAATTGTTTGTAAATATAAACAAGCACTTCCATCTCATTATTATGTGAATTTGCTTTCATCTCAAATTGATGATCAAAGTATCTGCATACTGTGACATCATGGGGCTGCCCGCCTAAGATGCTGGTCACTGTAAGCTGGTCAGATCTCACACCCTGAAAAATCACTCCATGTCCTTCACCCTCCTACTCTCTGTCACCAAGAGTTAAGAAGCCAGTTGTGCTGTGGTTTTATGTTGGGGGCACAGAGGTCCTTGTGGCTCACAGATAAGCACCAGGGAATCCAGGAAGGTTAAACACACCGTGTTGTCTCTTCAAAGAAAGAGATGTATAACCTGTTTTCCACCCAGAAGGCTGGGAATGGATGTGGTTAACAGCCTAGTGACCTCTGTGCTACATGGAGGTCCAAGCTACATCTGGCTCCCCCAGGGTCTTACAAACAGGACCAGAGTTGGTTAATTGCCCAGGTGACCTCTGTGCTGTCTGTGTGACCAAGACCACACCAGATCCTTCCACAGACCCTTAAGATAATACATGCAGTCCATCTATAGATCTCATCTTTATAGAAGTGACATGTACTTTGAAATGAGTTTCAATGTAATTATGCCTTACACTTTATTGTGCACACGGGATTGTGTTACACCAGGATACTTTCTTCCAAACTGCACTGTACTTAAATGTGCCTAAAATAAACTGCCCAGTGTCAGACTCTAGAAGGTTGAACTAACACTGGCTGAGTCATGGTGAACTGGACTTCCGTATTGCCTCACTCAGATTGACACTCTACTGGCTGTGGTGTTTTCAGAGACCACACACACACACACACACACACACACACACACACACACACACACACACACAGTTTTAAAGCTCCTAAGTTATGCTCCTACTTGGTCCTACTATGCTCTGTGTCGAATAGGCTATGTTGAACTAAATCACGTGGTACAGAACATCCTGCCACTCTCTGAAAGGGTGTCAAAGTCAGATATTTTCTCTTGCTGAGGAGATTTCTCTGAAGCCACACCTCCACCCTGTTATTTATCCATGATAGCTCTTTCTCTTACCCTTACTTTAAGCTATCCCTTTTAATGGATCTTCTCTGCAGGTTTAGAAGGGAAGCCTCTCTTTCCCTTTAAGGCTCCATTCATTGTGGCTGTGATAAGATAACATCCCTTTTTAATGCTCTCCCACTAAGACGCAATCATGGTCTTATGGCCCTTTTTCCCAATAAGGATAATTTTGTGTCATCTTTCTGTAACCAACACATGAGCAGCCCTATTTCTAGCAAATACCCAAAGGGGTTTTTTATAATAAATTTCTTTATGATTTACTATCAGTAAACGTTGAACTTACATACCTTTATGCTCAGGGTCACATAAAACTTTCAGGCAAAAGGGGTCAGGAGTAGACAAAGGTTAAGAGTTCATGTCTCCATCCCCCTTGTCCACTCACCCTCATGTCTGTCCTTCACAACCACCACTGTTTTAACCAGTGTTTTATTGCTGTGAAGAGACACCATGAGGAGGGCAACTCTTCTAAAGGAAAGCATTTAATTGGGGTTGGCTTACAGTTTCAAAGGCTTAGTCCATTACATCATAGTGAGGAGCATGGTGGCCCTGGAGCTCAGAGCTTTACATACTGACCCACAGGCAGAGAGAAAGAAAGAGAGAGGAGGAGAGAGGGAGAGAGACTGGTCCTGGCATGGGCTTTAGAAATGTCAAAGCTCATCAAAAACACTGAAGACACCTTATGCTGGAGAGGATGTGGAGCTAGGGGAACTCTCCTCCACTGCTGGTGGGAATGCAAGCTTGTACAACCACTTTGGAAATCAATATAGCGATTTCTTAGAAAATTGGGAATCCATCTCCCCCAAGATCCAGCTATACCACTCCTGGGCATATACCCAAGGAATACTCAACCACACCACAAGAGCACTTGTTCAGCTATGTTCATATCAGCATTGTTTGTAATAGCCAGAACATGGAAACTACCTAGATGCCCTTCAACTGAAGAATGGATAAACAAAATGTGGTACATATACACAATGGAATACTACTCAGCAGAGAAAAACAATGACATCATGAGGTTTGCAGACAAATGGATGGATCTAGAAAAAATCATCCTGAGTGAGGTATCCCAGACTCAGAAAGACAAACATGGTATGTACTCACTCATAACAGGATACTAGATGTGGAACAAGGATGACTGGACTGCTACTCACATCACCAGGCAGGCTACCTGGAAAACAGGACCCCAAGAAAGACACAGGGATCGCCCAATGACAGAGAAATGGAATGAGATCTACATGAACAGCCTGGACATGAGTGGGGGTAGTGAAGGGCGAAGGTCGAGGGAAAGAGAGCTTGGGTGAGTGGGAGATCCCAGCTGGATCAACAACAGAGAGGGAGAACAAGGAATAGGAGACCATGGTAAATGAAGACCACATGAGAATAGGAAGAAACAAAGTGCTAGAGAGGCCCACAGAAATCCACAAAGATACCCCCACAACAGACTGCTGGCAATGGTCGAGAGACAGTCTGAACTGACCTACTCTGGTGATGGGATGGCCAAACACCCTAATTGTCGTGCTAGAAACCTCATCCAACTACTGAGGGATCTGGATGCAGAGATCCATGACTAGGCCCCAGGTGGATCTCTGGGAGTCCAATTAGCGAGAATGAGGAGGGTTTATATGAGCGAGAATTGTTGAGACCAAGGTCGGATAAAGCACAGAGACAAATAGCCAAACAAATGGAAACACATGAAATATGAACCAATGGCTGAGGGGTCACCAACTGGATCAGGCCCTCTGAGTGGGTGAGACAGTTGATTGGCCTGATCTGTTTGGGAGGCATCCAGGCAGTGGCACCGGGTCCTGTGCTCATTGCATGAGTTGGCTGTTTGAAACCTGGGGCCTATGCAGGGTCGCTTGGCTCGGCCTGGGAGGAGGGGACTGGACCTACCTGGACTGAGTCCACCAGGTTGATCTCAGTCTGTGGGGAAGGCTTTGCCCTGGAGGAGATTGGAATGGGGGGCGGGCTGCGGGGAAGGTGAGGAGGGGGGAGGGAAGGGGGAGAACAAGGGAATCTGTGGCTGATATGTAGAACTGAATTGTATTGCAAAATAAAAATTTAAAAAAAAAAAAAAGAAATGTCAAAGCTCATCCCCTATTCCATACTTCCTCCAACAGGGTCACACTTCCTAACCCTTCTAATCCTGTTAATTAGTATCACTCCCTGGTGACTAAGCATTCAACTGTATGAGTCTGTGTGAGCCGTTCTTATTCAAACCACCACAACCATCAATTCACAGCTGTTCCTCCTGCCAGCAGTCTTGGCACCTTGCCACTCATTCTCTAATCTAGTGACATGAGGGACCACTCTACCTACTAATAAGGTCAAGTCACTCCTGCCAGATTCTGGAGGAGCTGCCTGCTACACTTTGAATAGAGCCCTGCCTCCTTGACAAGGCACATTGGGCCCTGCCTCACTCTTATCAGCATACCCCTCCTGTTGCTGCCCCCTAGTGCAAATTCTAACCAGTACATATGGTTGGCTGGGTGGTTTCTAAGTTGTTTATGTGACCCATACCGGTCTTGTATTTCTCTCCCTGATTTCTACAGCCTCACAGGTCACATTCCCTTTGTTTGTCATGCACCTCTCCCCTTCTCCTGCCTGACTTCCAGTTAACCTCCCAGCTCTCCTTAGTTATTCTGAGTAAAGCAATTCCCATCTTCTGTAGGAAGTGGCAGGATAAAAAGGCAAACTCAAAAGTTTTGATATTGTGACTGAGGGGCAGGTGATGGTGATTTGTTAAGATTCTCCAAATGGACTGACTAATTGGAGTAGAATCTGAGAGCAAGATTTTCTGCTTAATGCTTAAAGGAAGGTAGAATAATACACAGAGGTAACTGTGGAAGGTGAAAAGCTAACTTTCTTGAATGGAGCCATTATTTCACTCTCTTTCATTCAAAGCATCACATTATGTATTTTATATTATAAAAATAAATATCAAAATAAATAATGACACCTAAAGAAAATAAATGCATGAATTTAAAGGACTTTCAGAGGAGGAGTAGGATACAGACAGCATAGATCTCCCCTTAATTTTTACGGACCTGCTGTTGCATTTGAATTTGAAGTGAGGATTCCGCCCCTAATTTTGTTTACCATGGTGGTATCCAGACTAAGGACATACCTCACCAGGAAGATGGAGCAGCAGGAATGTGGATAGACAGTGTCACTTCATGGCATCCTTGAACAAGGACTGAATAGGAGTGGTCCTCATTGCTGACTGCATTTTGGTAAAATAGTTCTTCACTGTAAGATTAGTGACACTGACAAGTTGTACTGACTTGTAATCTTTTTGCACAGGAACTGGCCATTGTGGATCTTCAGGGACGTCAATGTCAGCCATGTTCCCCATCAGAGAGCCTGGAAGGGACTCTGCAGTGTTTTTAATGCCCTCAGTGGGTGCCACAGACAGTGAGAGGGAACTCAGTCAGTTCCTTCCATATCCTGAGGAAAGATCAAACCCAAAGCTGGGTCTACCTGCTTTCAAGTGAGCTGGTGCTACTTCATATCATATTGTGCTGGCTATTTTATGTCAACTTAATCTAAGCTGTAGTCATTTGTAAGAGAGAGCTTCAATTGAAAAAAAAATTGCCTCTACCATATTGGCCTGTGAGAAAGCTTGTGCTATGTTTTCTTCATTGATTGATGAGTGCTCAGCTCACTGTGGGCGGTACCAGCCCAAACCTGGTGGTCCTGGGTGGTATAAGAAAGAAGGCTGAGCAAGCCAATAAGCAGCACTCCATGGCCTCTGCATCAGTTCCTGCCTCCAGGTTCCTGCCCTAACTTTCTTTCCTACCCAAATTGCTTTTGGTCATGGTGTTTTATCACAGCAATAGAAACTGTTAACTAAGGCAGAAATTGGTACCAGAAGTACTGTGTTGCTGTGACAGATCTGAACCATGCATTTTGGGGAAATTTGAGGAAGGATTTTAGAACTTTGGTCTAGAGAAGCCATTGGGTACTTCAAGCTTAATGAGCTGTTGTGAGAATGTAGAATATAATGCTGAGAACAGTGCAGATGATAGAGAACTACCTTAAAACTTTTAGAGGGAAGTAAAAACTCTACCAGGGCCATCGACTGGATATTTTGAATTAAGAACCACTTGGGCTGGAGAGATGGCCATGTGGTTAAGAGGCTGGCTGTTCTTACAAAGGACCCAGGTTCAATTCCCAGCACCCACATGGCAGCGCACAACTGCCTGCAACTCCAGTTCCAGGGAATCTGAGATCCTAACACAGACATACATGCAGGCAAAACACTGATGCACATAAAAATAAATAAAAGACCCTTTAAAAAAAGAACCACTAAAGTAAAGCCTTTGTTTTGCTGGAACAATAAGTGCTGGTCAGGTGGAGGTGAGAAACTAGCAGTGATTAAGAAGAGACCAGCACTGGCACTGGTGGTACTCACCTTTAATCTCAGCACCGGGAAGGCTGAGGCAGGTAGATTTCGTGAGTTCAAACCTTGAAATGGTCTACAGAGCGAGTTCCAGGACAGCCTGGGCTACACAGAAAAACCCTGTCTCAAAAAACAAAAACAAAACAAAAAGAGTGTTTTTTGCCCGGCTGTGGTGGCACATGCCTTTAATCCGAGTACTCAGGAGGCAGAGGCAAGGGGATCTCTGTGAGTTTGAGGCCAGCATGGTCTACAAAGTGAGTTCCAGGATGGCCAGGACTGTTACACAGAGAAACCCTGTCTCGACGGAGGGGATGGGGGAATACCAGCATCGTGGATGAAATCTTCCGTATTTTATTAGGGTCAGCACAAAAAAGCTGTGTTCCAGAAGTGGCCAAGGTTATATGGACCTCATGCTGGCAACCAAATCTGGTAGTGTAAGGGTCACCCAGTTGGTACTGGTTTTGAAGGCGTGAAGGGGTCATGGAGAGTAGCTGAGGCTTGGAACTGTGTGGCAGGGCTGGAATCCCTGAAGAGAGGCCAGGAAAGGCAATTGGTGAAGGTGTAGCCTCAGTTGCAATAGAATGACGGGGATGGAAGGCACCGTGCAGAGAAACTGACACCATGTGCTGTGTTAGAGACCCTGAAGACAGCCCAGAAGCTACTGGTGAAAGTGTAAGGCAGTTGCAACATTTTGGAGACATCAATACCATGGAACAACTGTCAAGGACAGCAGCAGCCATAGGGTGGGGCTGGCCGGAACATAAGAGACAACTTGTGTGTGCTGCAGACTGTAGGCCCAAGAAGTGGAGCTAGCAGCCGCCCAGCCCAGATGATCGTGAGTGGCACCCAGACATCAAGCACTGAGCTTTTTATGTTGTTGAACTTCAGTTTTGCTAAGATTTTATTTTAACTATGCCCTGGTTCTTCTCTCTTGGAATAAAAAGGTATTTAGCTTGTTTTTGGTTTGTACAGGAGCCCACAGTTGTGAGACCATGGATACTTTAAAGAAACCTTGCAATTTTAGAGATACTTTGGGTATTTTAATGAAGCCGAGGTTTTGAATGTTTAAATTTTTAAGAACCATGGACTTTTAAATTACATTTGATTTCTAAGACAGCCATGACTACATAATAGAGAGACCCTGTCTCAAAAAATAATTTGTTTTATACTATAATAGTAACATGACATCTTGTGGATAACAAGAAAGGAAAGGTCATGGTTTAATAGTGATGTGTTTGTGTGTCAATTTCATAAGGGGTCGATTGTACTAGCTACTTTTACATCAAATCAACACAAACTGGAGTCATTTGGAAAAAGGACACCTCAGTTGAGAAAATTTCCCTACCTGCTTGTCTGTGGGAAAGCCTGTGGTGTGTTTTGTTCAGTGATGGTTGATGTAGGAGTGCCACACTCACTGTGGGCTGTGCCACCCCTGGGCTGGTCACTTTGGATGGTATAAGAAAGACTGGGAAAGCCATGCAAGCCAGTAAGCAGCACTCCTCCATGGCCCCTGCATTAGTTCCTGCCTCCAGGTTCCTGCTTTGAGTTCCTGCTCTGACTTCCTGGATGATGGACTACAAGTTGTGACATTAAATAAACCCTTTCCTCCCCCAAGTTGCTTTTGGTCATGGTGTTTCATCACAGCCATAGAAAACATTGAGGCACTTGTGAGGTTTAGCTCCATGTACTGTAGCCCAATCTAACTCCTCTTACTTAGCACAGCATGCCTAAATATGAGATGTAGTCTGTGCCCTGGCAACTGGAGAGTGGGTTTAGTCACTAAATTGCTTGTCATACAAGCATGAGGACATGACTTTAATCTCCAGCACCAATATACAAAAATCTTGTCACAGGAGCACATATATGCAATCCCAAAGTTGGAGAGGCAGGCAGATTCCTGGAGCTCAGTGGCCAGGCAGCCTCACCTAGCCAAGTTAGGGAGCTCCTGGTTTCCAGAGAGATCCTATCTCAAAAAGTAAGATGGAGAGTGACTCAGAAAGAAACCTGACATTGGCCTCTTATCTCCACACACATGCACATACATGCCCATGTCCACACATGTCCATATGCACCCCTAAAGGCATATACATATGCAAGCATGAATGCTTCTCTGTAAAATTTAACCCTGTTTTTACAAAATGTCAGAATGTGTTCTGTATATATTTTTCTGGCCCTCCAAGAAGAATATACTGTCCACCAACTACTAGACATCACTGAGAACGAAATGAGGTTAAAAACAAAGAAACAAAATGCCAGAGGATTTTGAACAGGTGAACAACAAAAAGAAAAAATGGGAGTGTCATTAGTGCCACCACTGCCACTCCAAACTCAAACATGGCTTGATGCTGTGGGATGTTCTGTCTGTCACATGTGTTGCTAATTAGTCAATAAATAAAACACTGATTGGCCATTGGCTAGGCAGGAAGTGTAGGCGGGACAAGGAGGAGAATAAAGCTGGGAAGTGGAAGGCTGAGTCAGAGAGACACTGCCAGCCGCCACGATGAGAAACAGCATGTGAAGATGCCGGTAAGCCACGAGCCATGTGGCAAGGTATAGATTTATAGAAATGGATTAATTTAAGCTGTAAGAACAGTTAGCAAGAAGCCTGCCACGGCCATACAGTTTGAAAGTAATATAAGTCTCTGTGTTTACTTGGTTGGGTCTGAATGGCTGTGGGACTGGCAGGTGACAAAGATTTGTCCTGACTGTGGGCCAGGCAGGAAAACTCCAGCTACAGCTTGAGGTTTGGCTAGCTTCCCAGGGGCGCCAGCATCATGCTCTCCATATTAACATGTTACTTTTAAGTAGCCCTATGGGAGAAGCACATTAGATACATCAGGATGACTCTTCCTGGAGCCTAGCTATTATTCATACGTATAGTTTTTAATGTGCAAAGGTCCAGAGAGACTAGGAGCATAGGTCACTTACTTAGCAGATGTGAGACCTTGAGATCAATGTCCACCAGTGCAAGAATAAGCAAACAAACAAACAAAAAAACCCTCAAAGTCCCAAAGAAATAAGTATTCAAACTCCAAGAAAACAACACATGAAAGCAGCCTGGCTAGGTGGAAGATACCTGTAAAGGTAACACTTGGGAGATAAGTACAAAGATCATTAACGTTTGGGGCCAGTTACAAAGAGAAGAAACAAAGTGGGAGATGTTTGGTATCTCATGCAGAAAAGGGTAAATTGAGAAGTCACATCCAAGGTCTGGCTGATTCCAACTAAAGAGGACCACCAAGGAGAGCACCTTACCCTCCTCATTTACAGGGAGTATATGAGGGTTTGCTCAGGAAAGACATGCTAGGCTGTTTTTAGTCATGCTGACACCCTTTGCTTACATTCCACTTGGTAAGATGGTAACACTATACCAGTGGAATATTCTTTGTTGTAACACCATGTCCACAAGTGAAAGGCAGGTGTCCAATCCGGCAAAGCCACTCTGAAAGGTTCTAGGACAGTACTATGTCGGCCTTCCCAGTGTTGCCCTTACTCAACAGCCCTGGAGCCCATTAGTGATAATGCTGGCCTCAGAGATAACTGCTGAGAAAGACTATCTTCTAGTTTTCCTTGGGGAGACAATGTCATTCAGAGGCACTTAAATAAACCACCTCCAAGCCCAAGTTATGTGTCACTTTTCAATTTCAAGCTCTACCTGAAAGAATGTGGGAACCAACAGAACTGCAAGAGGCCTTTCTATTGACAACAGCACATCTGTAGAGATGTGCAGACCCCAGAGGTGGTATGGGGCCCACCAGGCCAAAGATGGAGACCTAGCAATGCCTATGTAGATCACTATCTTCACCCGCCTTGACTCTGTGACATGTGCAATGTAGCTACCTACTTCATCAACCTTCCATCCCATGTGTCTGTCCTGTGCAAACCCTCCCACACTCCCCTGAGGTGAGGAGGGTCGGGAGCCATCTTCTATTTCCAGAGTACTGCTAATTAAACTCTAGTATCATTCTCCTCACACACACTGGAGTGGGAGCATCTTCCTGCAAGGACGTAGTCTAAATCACCCCAAATTCCCCACCGGGTCCTGTACCTAAAGATGAGCGACTCACCTGGAGCTTCAAACATGCTTGCTTATTCAGTGCTTGAAAGATTGTTATTGGAGGTACTTGGCCAATGGGAACAGCAGGTAGTTGTCAATTGTTGCCATTATTTGTGCAGTAGAAATGATTCAGGAAGGTGGAACAGATGATCAGATTCTTTCAGTTGTACTGAGAGGAGAATTACATCTTTCATCCCATCCCTAATCCTGGAGCTCCTACTGAAAAGAAGATATAGGGGTTGGAGAGATGGCTCAGAGGTTAAGAGCACTTGGTGCTCTTGCAGAGGACCCGAGTTCAGTTCCAAGCACCCACATTGGTGACTCACATCCAACTGTGTCTCCAGTTCTAGAGGATCTGATGTCCTCTTGTGGCCTCTGTGGGCACTACGTACATGTGATGCACATACATATACTAGACATACAAACAAGCAAAACAGTCATACACATAAAGATAAAAATAATTTTTAAAGAGGATACAAATTTCTGTAGTACAAGTCAGCTAATCTCTTATAGTCTGTCCAGCTCAGATCTGGCCTCACAGAGGAATTGCACCTATTGGTCACCAAATTGTCCATGTGCCCAGGGGCCAGTGCACATAGCCCCTCAAGCATGAGTTCAATTAGAAGGCTGGTGAGCAAATTCAGGCTGACTAATTGAGCACTAATTGAGTCTGTGGATACAATGCAGATGGCTCCTGGGACAAGGGCAGGAAGACAGATCCTCACCTGATTGAAGTACTAGCTCATTGCCCAAGCCTCCCAATTTGCTGACTACTCTTTCCATGTGTCCCTCTTTTGCCTGGCCCTTGCAGCCCTGCACAGACTTGCTGGCAGCATCTGTGACCCTCAGGTGTCCTTTTCTGTCAGGCTGACCAAGCAGAAGCATCTCTACCAGACAGCACCCTGGGTACCTTCCACCTTCCCTTCAGCTCTCTTCTCTACTGACTGCCGTGGTGTCCTCCATGTGCCTGGTGGGCTCTTCTTCACCTTCTCCTCCCCAGATGCTCTCTTTGTCTGGAAAGCCCCATCTCCAGATATCTGCTTGGCTGACACCTCCCTCACATTGATATCAGAAAATAATTTCCTCCATGCTGCTTATTCTGGTCACTCCGCTACAGATTCCAACCTGCAGCTCACTTACTTCCTGGCCCAAGCTTTCCATCCTGTTACCACAATTGGTACAGCTTTTTCTTTCTCTTTAAATTACATTTTTTAAATTTATTTTGAGTGTGTGTCTGAACACAGGTAGGTGCTCACACACATGCCACACAATGTGCATGGAGCTCAGAAGACAACTTTCTATAATTGGTTCTCTTCTTCCACCATTTGGGTCCTGGACATCGAATTTAGGTCATCAGACTTGGTTAAGGCATCTTGCTGGCCCCTTTTCTGTGTTCAGTTCCAGCATCCCTCACTGTCAACTGTACTCACTGTGCAGCTTGCCAGACTATTGCTGAGAATTTGTCACCTGCCACCTTCCACTTCCTGTTTGGGGACTGAATGCTTAGGAATTTCTTTCTTTTCTTCCAGTTTTTTTTTTATTAACATTTGAATTAGCCTGCTGAAAAATTCACATATTTTAAAGCATGAGCTTGTTTTCTTTCACAAGCACACTGATTTGTTTAAAGCTCTCATATTGCTTCTATATAGCAACAAGCAGATATTTTTAACAAGTAACAATACTTTAACAAAATGCCATACGCATATCTCTCTTTCTGTAGGCCCAGTGGAAGCTTTCCTGAAATATTTTCTTTTTTGTTTTTGTTTGTTATAAGGATAATTTTTACTTTATTTTTAACTGAAAATAATGTTTGTGCAATACGTTCTGATCATGGTTTCCCCTTCCCCAACTCCTCCCAGCTCCTCCCTATCCACAAAACTCCATTCCTTCTTTCTCTCTCTCTTTAGAAAACAATCACAAAAACAACAAAAGCAAACAAAACAAAATTCTTTTAAAGTAACAGAGAAAGCACAAGAAACGCACACACACACACACACACACACACGAACCCATAAAAACACATAATATACAAGCAAAAGATCAGTAAGACAAAAAAAACTCCCAATAAAGTGATATGAGATAAAAAGGCTACAAAAATACCCTTGAGTTCATTTTGTGTTGCCATCTACTGCTGGGCATGGGGCCTGCCCTGTGTGGCTAATGTCCCCAGTGAGACTCCATTGGAGAGAACTGATTTTTCCTTTGCAAGTGGGTGTCAATTGGTGATAGCTTCTCAGTTAGTAATGGAGTCTGTGTCCACTTCCCCTCCCTGCACTGGGACCCTGGCTGGCTTGAACCAGTGCAGGTCCCAACCCGGGGATTTCTATCTGCTTGCTGATGTGTCCCAACAACTAGAGCGGTGCCTTTCTCAGAGAAGACATGGGATAAGCGTACAGGACTCAAGGGGATGTGCCTGTCAGCATCCCCACTAGACTAAGACTCTAGGGGCACTCTTTTTCCCCAGTGTGGTGCTGCCTCAGTCTGTCTGTCTGCTGCTGCCTCACCCTCTGGCAATGACAGCTTCTGGGAACCTATTGAGGCCACCTGCCTTTGTTTCCAACCACAGATACTTACTTTCAAGAAATAAGAATTTATTTGGTATTTTGGCTTTGTTCTGGGCCCTCAAGTTTTTGTGCAATACGTTCTGATCATGGTTTCCCCTTCCCCAACTCCTCACACAATTTCTTGATGTGTTAAATTGTGAACATATTGTGGTGGTTTATGAAACCCTTAGGAGAATGATATGATGCTCATAGTTGGGCCAATGTGGGAGACTTTTCTGTGGACAGTTGTCAGACCAGAACATCTGGAGAGAGTCATAGACCCCTCATATCTGGTCTTGGTGATGTGAACAGCAAACAGCTCAGGCCTTTCAAGACATTAGATACAGAACAAAGACAGACCAGACTTCATTCTGGGATGTTGATCTCCCATCAGCTCAGAAAGGTCATATTATAAACAGAGGCTCTTAAATATACTCCCACTATTGGTCACACACACACACCCCAAATATCCCAATGGCATATAGCAACCAAATACCAACACAGGAAAGTATAACTCAGATGCCTCCAAACTTTGAATTAAATAACATTATATATTATTATAGTGTGTGTGTGTGTGTGTGTGTGTGTGTGTGTGTGTTGTACATTGGCACATACGTGTAACAGAGTGCATAAAGAAGTTATTTTGTAGAGTCAGTTCTCTTTTTTCCACCTTTGTGTGGGTTCTGGGGACTGAATCCAGCTCATAATATTTATGCAATAAGTACTTTTACCAGTTGAGCTATCTCTGCAGCATGCCCTCCAAACTTTAGACATGCAATACTGAATGGCTCACAGAACAAAAACCAACAAACAAAATAAAAATCTAGAGACATCAAATTCCAGCCCGCATGTATTTTTGCCCACATGTATTTTTGAAAATTCTTAACTTGTGGTTCAGGTACTCACATAGTTAAAAGATCTCATACCCTTGTCTCAGAAGCCCATAAAATCATAGTCCACACACTGGGAGATAGACACATGAAATGACCAAAAGGACAGATCCCAGGGACAAGGATTACTCCTGCTGCAAATATCTCAAAGACCTCAGGGTATGGTGGACAAATTCCTTTGAAGCCCAAAGTTTTTATGGTTTTTGCTTGTTTATTTATTTGTTTTGGGGGTGGAGTGGGGGGACATTAGAGACAGGGTTTCTCTGTGTAACCCTGGCTATCATGAAATTCCTTCAGTAAGCCAAGCTGACCTTAAAGCTACAGATGTTCACCTGCCTCTGTCTCTTGGGTGCTGGCATTAAAGGCATGCACCACTACTGCCTGGCTAAGTCCAAAGTTTTTAATGCAAGATATAATGGAACCCTCTGCCTCAAACTATAACCAGGTCATGGAGGTCACATGTAGGATACAGAATCCCCCAGTCATCAAATGCCTGTGATCTCATGGGCTTAATGGTGTTGTATCCCTCACTAAACTCCTCAAGGTTGCTTGAATGCTAATTCTTGAAATGCGCAATCACAAAAGTGTGATAATGTGTGCACTTCTAGACAAAATCCATAATACAGATCATATGTTTTCTCTATTAAAATAGAAACTCTTAAACACCCCAGAAATCTCTCACTCTGAGCACAAGTCCTCTATTCCTCAAAAACCTCACAGCTGAGTCCCAGGACCCCAGACACCTCAAGCCTCTAACAATCTGCAGCAAGGACCTCCAAATGTGTCCAAGATGTCTATACATAGACCATGAAAGAAGTCAGACTTGATTCCCTAGAGACACACACAATGAGATATCTGCCAAATAGAGAGCCACAATGAGGTACTACCAGTCTCCTGAATAGGACATAGAGCAAGACTAAGTAATGCAGAGGCAGAGGAAGGGACAAATGAGAATTAGGGAGGACATCCAGGAAACCTGCTATTTCCACTGAGTTAGGCTCAACCTCAGTCACTTGGATAATTTCCTGTTCTCTCCAAAGTTGTCTTGAGATATCCACATGTGCATATCTACATATCCACAAAATATACACACAATAAGTAAGTGAGTGTCTTATAAAAAGGAAGCACTTAATTGGGGGCTTGCTTACAGTTTCATGATCATCATGGTGGCAAGCAGACAGATATGTATGGTACTGGAGCAATAGCTGAGAGTTTACATCTTATCCACAGGCACAAGGCAGAGAGAGAGCTAACTGGAACGACATGGGCTTTCGAAATCTCAAAGCCCACCCCCAGGGACACACATCTTCCAACAAGGCCACACTGCCCAATCCTTCCCAAACAGTTCCACCAAATGGGGAGCCAAGCATTCAAACACATGAGCCTATGGAGGGCATTCTCATTCAAACCACCATAGAGGGCTAAATTACTACCAAAATAGACTTCAGAATGATAATTAATATAAGTGGTAATGATGATCCATTCATCAAAAACAAAGTTATGAGCTGGTGGCACACACCTTTAATCCTAGCACTTGGAAGGCAGAGGCAGAAGGATCTCTGAGTTCAAAGCCATCCTGGTCTATGGAGCAAGTTCCAGGATAGCCAGGGCTGCACAAAGAAACCCTGTCTAAAAAAAAAAAAAAAGCTTATATTATTTACAGAAAAATGAATCCAACTGGACATAGTTGTATTAAGTGAATTAAGCAAGTCTCAGATAAACATTGTGTTCTTTCTCTCATTTGTGGATTAAAGATTTTATATAGACATGTAAAATCATGTATACATCTGTGACATAGAAGTAAAACTGTCTAGGGGAACAAAGGAAATAATCAGGCAGTGGAGAGGCACGAGGAAAGGGAGAGCAGGGGGCTATGGGAGGAGTATGATCAACATACGATATTAATAGTGTCTGTACACTATTAATATGAAGGACGTTATTAATATGAATTAACTTGAATGACAAAATTAAAAAATAAAATGAAAAGGAATAAATATATGTGCTTCTCCCAAATACAAGAACTACTAACTGATAGAACAGAAGGGAGGGATAAACAATTCCACAGTTAGATATTTGGAAACACCAGCATTATTCCATCACAAGTAGACAAAAAAAAATCAGGAAATATATAAAAGACTTAACACTGTGGACTATTTTATGGTAAATATTATTTGTATATTAATAACAGAAGCATGCACATTCTCCTAACATAAAAATAAAATGTTCACCAATACAGACCATGCGCTGTGCCATAAAATCAGTCTTAACAACTTCAAAGGGACCGAAACCATATGTTCTCTGACCACAAATAATTAAAACAGAAATTAGTCAAAGCAAGACACCTGAAAAAAAATCACAAAATATGTTCATATTAAATGTCATTTTTAAAATTTTGTTAGGACCAAAGGAGAATTTTAAAAGTGTTAAAAAATGAAAACAATATATGAGAATTTCTGAAGTGAAACAAAACCCATTCAGAGAGGGAAATTTATGTCATTAAATGCTTATAAAAAAAATGGCCTCAAGACAATTAGGTAAGTTTCCACCTTAAGATATTAGAAAACAATGGAACATGCCTTTAATCCTAGCACTTGGGAGGCTGAAAGAAGAGGACTATAAATTTGAGTCTATCCTGGGTTACATAGTGAATTTTAAGCAGCCTGGGCTAAACAGCAGATTATATAAAAACAAAACAAAAAAATGAAAAGAAACCAAAAAAAGTTTTAAATATAGAGAAAGTCAGAATGAACCCAAGAGAAGCAAAAGGACAAAAAATAAGTATTTTTCAGACATCATCTAAGCAGATATGACAAAAATTGATAGACTAAATCAATGAAATCAAAAGTAAATTCTTTTTTGTTTTGTTTTTCAAGACAGGGTTTCTCTGTGTAAAAGCCCTGGCTGTCCTGGAACTTACTCTGTAGAACAGGCTGGCCTTGAACCCAGAAATCTGCCTGCCTCTGCCTCCTGAGTGCTGGGATTAAAGGCGTGCACCACCACTGCCCAGCAAAAGTAAGCTCTTTTTAAAAGAGCAATAAATTTAACAGATTCTGGCTTAAAAAAAAAAAGAAAGAAAGAAAAGAACTGGTGTGTGTGTGTGTGTGTGTGTGTGTGTGTGTCTGTGTGTGTGTGTGTGTGTGTAAAACAAATGAGCAGTATCAATAATCTCAAAGTATAGATTCTTCAGCTGTTAAATTAATCATAAGAAAATATTATTTAAAATATTATCCAGAAAATGATACTTAGAAAAAATGAGAAAATTCCTTGAAAAGCAATAACTAACAAACATCAATCAAAAAGGGACATCAACAGTCTATATTTATTGAAGAGATTGAATTCAAGTTAAAAAAAAAAAGTTGCCAGGGCGGTGGTGGTGCATGCCTTTAATCCCAGCACTCGAGAGGCAGAGCCAGGTGGATCTCTGTGAGTTCGAGGCCAGCCTGGTTTACAGAGTGAGTTCCAGGACAAACACCAAAGCTACACAGAGAAACCCTGTCTCAGAAAAAAAAAAGAAAGAAAGAAAGAAAAAGAAAGGAACCAAACATGTATGGAAGAAATAATCCCAACTGTAAACAAGTCTTCCAGATAGCTGAAGAGGCAAACCTTCCCAAAGTGTCCTAGAGAGTCAGTATTACTCTACTACACTCAAGACATAAAATTTTAAGGAAATAAAATTATAGGCCAATACAATTTGTCTTAGTTAGGATTTCTGTTGCTGTGAAGAGACACCATGATCATAGCAACTCTTATAAAGGAAAACATTTAATTGGGGTGGCTCGCTTACAGTTTCAGAGGTTCAGTCTATTATCATCATGGCGGGGAGCGTGGTGGCATACAGGCATGGTCTTCTTGATCAGAAGGCAACAGGAAGTGGTCTGACACTCTGGGAGTAGCTTGAGCATATATGAGACCTCAAAGTCTGCCCCTACAGTAACACACTTCCTCCAACAAGGCCCTACCTACTAATAATGCCACTCCCTATGAGCTTATGGAGGCCAATTATATTCAAACTACAACACAACCCATGAACACTGATGTGATAATCCAAAATAAAATGTTAGCAGTTTTTTAGCAGCAAAAAGGTAAAATTAAAATTAAAAAGGTAAAATTCTAGCCAATGGTGGCACACACCTTTAATCCCAGCACTCAGGAGGCAGAGCCAGGTGGATCTCTGTGAGTTCAAGGCCAGCCTGGTCTACTGAGCGAGATCCAGGACAGACACCAAAACTACACAGAGAAACCCTGTCTTGAAAAAACAAAGGGGGGGGAGGTTGCTGGAGAGATGGCTCAGAGGTTAAGAACAGTAGCTGCTCTTCCAGAGGTCCTGAGTTCAATTCCCAGCAACCACATGGTGGCTCACAACCATCTGTAATGAGATCTGATACCCTCTTCTGGCATGCAGGCATACATGCAGATAGAGTACTCATACATAAATTATTTAAATAAATCTTTTTTAAAAAGGTAAAATTCTATAGCCTCATGGGGTTTATATTGTAGTTTGAAAATGGGCTGAACATTTTTAAATTAATTTCTGTACTTCACAAACTTCTAAAAATGAGCATGGCAATCAATACATAAAATCACTTGATAAAATTCAACATGATATAATTTACAAGCAAACAGGGAATATAGAGAAACATCTTTATGCTGATAAATGTAATCTATAAAATATCAAAACTTAACATAATCTTTAATTATAAAAGACTGAGTACTAGCCATTCTGACTAGGATGAGATGAAATCTCAAAGTAATTTTAATTTGCATTTCTTTGATGGCTGAGGATGGTGAATACTTTTTAAAAAACTATTTATTAGCCATTTGTGTTTCTTTTGAAAACTGTTCCATTAAATGGCTCATTTATTGACTGCACTATTTGGAGTTTGGGTGGTTAATGTTTACAATCCTTTTATATATACTAAATACCAACCACCCGTCTGAAATATAGTTTGCAAAGATGAGTATAGGTCAGGTAACTAAAGAAAGGACCATGAAAGTGGGGGAAAGAGGTCTTAAGGGAGGGTTGGGGAGGAAAGATTGAGAGAATACATGTGACATGAATGCAGAAGGGGGCTAATTGGGTAGGAAGGGAATCAGTCACTAAAACCCACTACTTTGTATACTGCCTTTTAAAACACTAATTAAAATGAAAATAAATACTTTCCATCTTCAGACTGAGGAAAAGGCAAGGATGTGTGCCTTTGCCACTTTTATTCAATATTTTATGGGCTGTTTGCAAGAAAAATCAAAACAGCTTTTATCTACAGAAAAGATGTGGTTCTATAAAAATAATGAAAACTACATGAGCTAATAACTAACATGGTATATGATACTTATAGAAAAAGTCATTTCTATTTCTATATCCAGCCACAGACAATTAAAATTTAAATAAAAACTAGTATCTTTTACTATAGCACAAAGTCATGTACTATGTAGTGGTGGCTAATTTAGCTTAACAAAGTATATATAAGACTCATACATAAAACCTTACAAATCTTAGCTAAAGGAAACTGAAGCAATCTTAAATGAATGTAGAGATACACAGCATTGTCCTCTAGATTCAATGCAATCCAAATATAGATCACTGTGGTCTTTTCATTATTTGGTAGCAATTGACCAACTGATTCATGTTATAAAACGTGTGTGGAAAAAATCTTGAATAGCCTAGTCACTTTATGAAACCGAAAGATGAGAGCTCAAAAGTAGGAGAACAAACAAGAAGAGTCCAAAAGACTCCCAAAACAATATAGGCTATTGTTGTTGCCCTTGGTTGTCTCCCAGAAGATGAAGGTGAGTCCCTATTGCCAAAGACACTGTAAACTTTGGACGCAGGACTCAGAGGATTGAAGCAGGATCTGATCTGAAAGTCTCTTCACTGAGCTTTCATAGTACCAGAAGGTGATATGCAAACTGCCAAAGGAGAAAAACATGAACAGTCTTACCCAGCTATAATGCCAATAAACCACAGTGATCAGCATGGCATGATATCCACAAATGTGTAATAGTGGCACACATACCTTGGCAGTAACCAATAGTTGTCTAACTGGACTTAAGGTCTGCTAAACAGGAGGGAAATCATGCCCAGTGCTAAAAACCTAGGCAGCTACCTGAGGCTAGTGAGGTCATGAATCCTAAAAAAGAAATTTCTGGGGGTTGGGGATTTAGCTCAGTGGTGGAGTGCTTGCCTAGCAAGCACAAGGCCCTGGGTTTGGTCCTCAGCTCTGGAAAAAAAAAAGAAAGAAAGGAATTTCTGCCACCACTTTACTAATCCAGCATAACTCTGGTTTATTTTTTTATTTTGAGATTATAATTTAATTACAACATTTCTCCCTTCCCTTTCCTCCATCCAAACCTTCCTACATACCCCTCCCCACTATCCTTGAAAGTCATGGCCTCTTTTTTCACTAATTGTTATTACATGTATATATGTATACACATATATATTCTTAAATATAACTTGTTCATTCTGTATGCGATCCAGGACAATTCTTAACTGCATTCTAAATGTTTTCCTTAAACCCACAGAAAGTACAGTTCCCCACCCTTCACCCAAGAAGCTTCTCTTTGCAACACACAGAGACCACTACAAAAATCCATAACTGGTCAAAATTCAGAGAACAGCTGATCACAGGGTGCCCAGCCCCATCTATAACACATCCCTCACACCTAAAACGAAGATAACAACGAGGAAGTGAGGGAGAAAAATTCTGTAAGAACCAGAGAACTGGGAAGTCTGCTGAAAGATTGTATCACCCAGAAATGACAGGGAAGTGTCACCCATGATACATCAACAATATGGCTGTATAAATAAAACATGAAAAAGTACAATACTGATAGGCATACTGACATGGAAGGGGAAAATCCCAAGGGGTCCCACCCCTAGACAGAGAAATGCAGGCAATTAAGAGAGGAAGAATTAGATTTCCCAAGGGATGAGCACCCTAATTGGTTATCCAATACCAAATGCTCAGCACTGAAACATACACTAAACAAATTCAGCAGTGTGTGTGTGTGTGTGTGTGTGTGTGTGTGTGTGTGTGTGTGTGTGAAAAGAGGTAATGAATTTGAGAGGAAGCAAGGAGAGGGGACATAGGAGATGTTGGAGGGAAGAAAGGAAAGGGAGGAAATATAAGAAATAAGGTGAGTTCTTTCCTTCTAGTATCTCCTGACTTGCTCTTAGTCCTGCATTAATATGCCTGCAAGAGTTCCTCTTACTATCTCACCTCCATCCCATGGGGACTCCACCTCTTGATGTGAACCCAGGGTCCCCCTATCTATTTTCTGCCACCCTCTCAGCCATCCCTTCTAGCTCAACTCCATTCTTTTGGGTCACTCACCAACTTGCAGGAACACTTTCTACCCAGGGACCCTCAGTAACCACATTGGGTTGGGACTCAGGTAAGCAATATTTTCTTTTTCTTCTCTCCTGCAATACAACCCAACCCAA
This sequence comes from Peromyscus eremicus, assembly GCF_949786415.1. Lineage (NCBI taxonomy): Eukaryota > Metazoa > Chordata > Mammalia > Rodentia > Cricetidae > Peromyscus > Peromyscus eremicus. The sequence goes on along the minus strand of NC_081439.1, from coordinate 17,265,507 downwards.
GTTTCCCCCTCCTTCCACTCCTTCCATTCCTCCTGACCTCCCCCTGCCATCTTCTCTCTTCCCCAGATCCACTCCTGGGTTTGTACCTAGTCTTACTGCATCTTGTCATGCTGTGTTTGGTTGATATCCCTGGGAAGTAGGCGATTTTCACTATCCATCTTGTCATGCATTCCCGTCTCTCCAGAAATACTCTCAGCCCTGCTGCAGCCTGCCTGCAGGAGCCCTTCCTCCCACTCACCTTCATTCGCTGCCTCTTGGGTGTGGACCCAGGGTCTCCCTAGCGCTTTCCCACAGCCCCTCTCACCAATTCCCCCTAGACCATCTTCATTTCTTTGTGTCACCTGCCAACCCACAGAAACACTCTCTACCAGTAGCCCACAGCCACTACACTTGGCTAGGAGCCAGAGTAAGCAGCAGCAACAAAAGAACAAAACACCCACCCAACAAAGACAAGTCCAGATGCATACACTAAGGAACACCTCAAGCGTCATAAATTCCAGATACCTAGATCCCCTTGGTTTCTGTTTTCTCTCTGGTCTTCTTATCTGTGTGGCCTATGGTTGAGCAGAAAGTCTCTACCCAACTTGGGGGCTGAGAAAAGGTGACAAGGAGTGGAGAGAGGATTAGGGATAGGGAGGGGGTACTGTGAGAGTGGGGGAGGTCCATAGGCTACCTGGCCTCTGTTTGAGCTGGGGGGGGTCTCTTGTCAGAGGTCTGAGTTGAGCCTTGGATATGGCAAAGGGGAGGGGAAGGAGGATTGGGAATAGCGTCAGAAGGAGGAACTGAGAAAGTGTACGAGGTCAGTGGGCAGGGGAACTATCTGGAATTCTGGTGGTAGGAGGTGTGGCCTCTAGTCCAGCAGGAAATCTCTCTCTGAGTTTGCCTACCTGTTCTTCTGACTGATGTGGCCTGCACTTGAGCAGGGGATATCTGCCTGAGTTGGGGATGAGAACATGGCAATGGGGGTGAGGAGTGGGGGTGCATGGATCTCCCTGGGAAGGGGAAATAGAATAGATTTTGCAGGTGGACTGGGGATGCATGGGGAACAGGAGGGATCAGGCAGGAGAAACCTAGCGTAGTGGAAACTCCCTAGAATCTATGAGGGTGACCCCAGAGAGAACCCCTAGTAATGGGAGATACAGAGCCTAAACAGACCATCTTTTGTAGGCAGGCAAGGATCTCAGTGGTGGGACTGGAACACCAACCCAGCCACAAAACCTTCAACCTACAATTTGTCCTGTCTACAAGATGGCTGGAGTAAAAGTAGCACAGAACTTGTGGGAGTGGCCAACCAATAATTGGTCCAGCCTGAGACCCATGCCATGAGAGGGAGCCCACTCCTGACACTGCCTGAAGGGCCAGGAACCAGAGGCTGGATAGCCTAGAGTCCTAGGATGGAACCAAACACAACTGGCCAGAAAGAAAAGGTCAATGAAATGATTCTTAATGATATTCTGCTATGCTCATAGAATGGTGCCTAGCCCAGTTGTCAACAGAGAGGCTTCATCCAGCAACTGATGGAAACAGGTGCAGACCCACAACCAAGCGTTGGATAGAGCTCGGGGAACCCCACAGAAGAGTGGGAGGAAAGACTGTAGGAGCCAGAGAGGTCAAGGACATCAGGAGAAGACAGCCCACAGGATAAACTAAGCAGGGCTCATAGGGGCTCACAGAGACTGAAGCGACAACCACAGAACCTTCATGAGTCTCTGCTCTGTCCTCTGCATATATGTTATGATTGTGCAGCTTGGTATTCCTGTGGGACTCCTAACAGTGCAAGTGAGGGGTGTCTCTGACTCTTTTGTCTGCTCCTGGGATCTTTTTGTTCCTACTGGGTTACCTCTTTCAGTCTTGATATGAGGGTTTGTACCTAGTCTTATTGTAACTTGTTATGCAGTGTTTCAGTTGATATCCCTGGGAGGCCTGCTTTTTCCTGAAGGGAAATGAAGGAGGAGAAGTGGATCTTGGGGAAAGGGTAGGTGGAGGAGGAGGGCTGGGAGGAATGGTGGGAGGGGAAACTGTGGTAGAGATGTATTATAAGAGAGAAGAATAAATTTAAAAAATGTTTGTAGATGAAAAAAAAAAGAAATGGATAGGTAAGAAAAAGAAAATGTTAAATAAAAAAATTCCAGGCACAAGATACCCAGGAAATCTGGGACACTATAAAAAGACTAAACTTACAAATAAGTATAGAGGAAAGAGAAGAAACCCAGAAAGTATTTTCTGTGCTTTCAAAAGCACAGAAAATACTTTCAACAAGATCATAGAAGAAAAATTTTCTGACCTAAAGAAGGAGATGTCTATACAAGAAGCATACAAAACACCAAATAGACAGGACCAGAAAAGTAAGTCCCCTCAGCATATAATAATCAAAACACTAAATGTACAAAACAAAGAAAGGATATGAAAAGCTGCGAGAGGGGGCTGGAGAGATGGCTCAGCGGTTAAGAGCACTGGCTGCTCTTCCTGAGGTCCTGAGTTCAATTCCCAGCAACCACATGGTGGCTCACAACCATCTGTAACGAGATCTGGTGCCCTCTTCTGGCCTGCAGACAGAACACTGTATACATAATAAATAAATCTTTAAAAAAAAAAGTTGCAAAAAAAAAAAAAGCTGCAAGGGAAAAAGACCAAATCATATATAAAAGCAGACCTATTAGAATTACATCTGACTTCTCAATGGAGGCTCCGAAAGCCAGGAGGGCCTAGACAGATGTTCTCCAAGCTCTGAGAGACCACAGATGCAAGTCCAGACTACTGTATCCAGAAAAACAATTGGTCACAATTAACAGAGAAAGAAAAACATTCCAAGATCAAACCAAATTTAAAAAATTTCTATCTACCAATTCATCTCTGTAGAAGATGCTAGAAGGAAAATTTTAATCTTAAGAATCTAACTATACCAGGTTGATCTCAGTCTGCCGGGGAGGCTTTGCCCTGGAGGAGGTGGGAATGGGGGGTGGGCTGGGGGGAAGGTGAGGGGGGCGGGAGGTGGGAGAACAAGGGAATCCGTGGCTGATATGTAGAACTGAATTGTATTGCAAAATAAAAATTAAAAAATTTAAAAATTTAAAAATTTAAAAAAAAGTTAACCTTTAGCATGAACCTAAAAGAAAGTTAAGGATGATAGCATATGTGGAATGCAAAATCTGTCTAGGCTGTCTTCTCTTTGAGCATTAGCCATGCATAGTATCATTAAAGTTTTTTTTAATTAAAAAAAAAGAATCTAACTATACCCAAGAGTCCACAAGGAATAAATAATCCAAGAACAGTAAATCAGAAGAGGGAAAGAAAAGTCCACAACACAAAAACAAAATAATAGAAATAAATAAACACTGCCAATTCTCAATTGCCCAAGACAGACTAACAGAATGGATTCGAAAACAAGATCTATCCATCTGCTGCATCCAAGAAACATACCTCAACTTCAAAGACAGATATTACCTCAGAGTAAAAAGTTAGGAAAAGATATCCCAAGCAAATGGACCTAAGAAGCAAGCTGGTGTAGCCATTTTAATAGCTAACAAAATAGACTTCAAACCAAAACTAATCAGAAGAGATAGTGAAGTATACCACATACTCATCAAAGGAAAAAATCCATCGAGGACATTGCAATTCTTAACATCTATTTACCAAACCCGAGGGCAACCAAATTTGTAAAAGAAACACAACTACAGCTTAAATCACATATTGACCCTCACACACTGACAGTGGAAGACTTCAATACCCCACTCATGCCAATACACTGATCATCTTGACAAAATAAACAGAGAAGTCATGGCATTAAATAATATTAATAAATCAAAGATACCTAACAGACACCTTAAGAACATTCCATCCAAACACAAAAGAATATACTTTCTTCTCAGCAGCCCATGAAACATACTAAAAAACTAACCACATATTAGAACACAAAGCAAGTCTCAACATATATATTTTAAAATTTTTGAAATAATACCCTAAATTATACCCATAATAATGCCCATACCACCTGGATTAAAGCTGGATATCAACAAGAGTAGACACAGCAGAAAGTACACAAACACATGAAAACTGAACAAATCACCACTGAACAAAAATTACGTTAAGACAAAAATCAAGAAGGAAATTAAAAAGCATTTTTAAATTGAATGAAAATGAAAACACAGTATACCCAAACCTTAAGGACAAAATGAAGTAAGTTCTAAGAGTGAAATTCATATCATTAAGTGCCCACATTAAAAAAACTGGAGAGATCCCATATTAATAACTTAATGACACACTTGAAAGCTCTAGAAGAACAAGAAGAAATAAACTCCAAAAAGATTGGATGGAAAGAAAAAGATCAAACTCTGTACTAAACTCAAAAAAATAGGAAAAATATGAAATATAAACATACTGAAAGACAAAAACCACATGATCATCTCATTACATGCAGAAAGGACCTCTGATAAGTCCAACAGCCCTTCATGATAAAATGTCCTGGAGATATTAAGGAAACAAGGGACATATCTCAACATAAAAGGCAGTTTACACCAAACCCACAGTCAACATCAACATAAATGAAGAGAAACTCCACTCAGCAGTTTCACTAAAATCAGGAACAAGACAAAGAAGTTCACTCTCTCCATATCTATTCATTATAGTACTTGAAGTCTTATCTAAACCAATCAGACGACTGCAGGATATCAAGGGGATTCAAATAGGAAAGGAAGAAGTCAAAGTATCTTTATTTGCAGAGGTTATGCGAGCATAGACAAGTGACCCTAAAATTTCTATCAGAAAACTCCTAGAGCTGATAAACACTTTCAGCCAAGGGGGCTAGCTAGTTAATTATAAAATTAACTCACAAAAATCAGTAGCCCTCCTATATACAAATGACAAATGGACCAAGAAAGAAATCAGGAAAACAACACCTTCCAAAATAGTCACAAATAATATAAAATATCTTGGGATAACTAACCAAACAAGTGAAAGACTTATATGACAAAACTTTAGTATATTAAAAAAAGAAATTGAAGAAGATGTAAGAATGTGGAAAGATCTCCCATGCTTACAGATTGGTAAGATAAATAAAGTAAAAATGGCCACCCAACCAAAAGTAATCTATAGATTCAATGCAATCTCCATCAAAATTTCAACACAATTGTTCATAGATCTTGAAAGGACAATTTTCAGTTTCATATGGAAAAACAAAAAACCTAGGCTAGCTAAAACAATCCTGAATAATGTAAGGTGTGTTGGAGGTATCACCATCTCTGACCTCAAATGTTACTACAGAGCTATAGTATTAAAAACAGCATGGTAGTGGCATTAAAAACAGGTATATCAGTCAATGGAATTGAATTGAAGTTCTAGACATAAATTCACACACCTATAGACACCTAATTATTTACAAAGAAGCCAAAAATACACACTGGAGAAAAGACAGCATCTTCAGCAAATGATGATAGTCCAACTAAGATGGCTGCATGTAGAACAATCCAATTGATTCATATTTATCACTCTGCACAAATCTCAACTCCAAATAGACCAAAGACCTCAACATAAAACCAGATAAAATGAACCTGATAGAGGAAATAGAGGGGAATAGCCTTGAATGCATTTGGCACAGGAAAAGACTTTCTGAACAGAACACTAGTAGCACAGACACTAAGATCAACAACTAATAAATGGAACTTCATGAAACTGAGAAGCTTCTGCACAGCAAAGGTCACCAATATTCAGACAAAGTGGCAGCCTACAAAATGGGGGGAAAGTTTACCAACTACACATCTGATATTAATCCAAAATATATAACAAATTCAAAAAAACTATGTGTCAAAAAATATTTAAAAATGAGGTACAGATCTAAAGAGAGGAAACTCAAATGACTAAGAAATGTTCAATATCCGTATCTATCAGGGAAATGAAAATCAAAACTTCTTTGAGATTTCATCTTACACCTGACAAAATGGTTAAGATCAATAACACAAGTAACAGCTCATGCCAGCAAGGATGTGGAGTAAGGGGAACATTCACCCATTGGTGGTTGGAGTGAAAACTAGTACAGCCACTACGGAAATCAGTGTGGCAGATCCTCAGGAAGATGGGAATCGATCTACCTCAAGATGCAGTTATATCACTCTTGAGCATATACCCAAAGGATGCTTCATCCTACCACAGAAACAGTTGCTTAACCATATTCATCGATGTTCTATTCATAATAGCCAGAAATTGGAAACAATCTAGACGAATTGATTTTTAAAATGTGGTACATTTACACAATGGAATATTACTCAGCCATTTTTAATGAAATCATGAAATTCACATGTAAATAAAAAGAACTAGAAAAAAAACATTCTGAGTGAGAGACCCAGAAAGACAACTATGGCATGTAATCACTTATATGTGGACAGTAGCTGTCAGGTCAGTGATAACCAAGCTATACTCCAGAGAACCACAGAGGTTATACATAGAGTAAGGGACTGAGGGAAGGAGCAGATAGATCTCCCTACGAAAGGGAAATAGAATAGATAGTTATAGATGGATGGTGGTGGCTGAAATGGGAGGATCAAGTTGGCAAGGGCAGGAGTGAGAGGGATGAAGAAGGAAATACAGGGAGAGACAGCTAAAAATTAAGGGCCAGTAGTGGAGTAGTAAGGAAACCTAATACAGTAGAAGCTTCCTAAAATATATACATATATGAAGGTGATCTAAGTGAAATTGCCAAATGATGAGGGAGACAGGGCACCAGTTGGACATCTCTTGTCACCAAATGAAGCTTCCAGTCCCAGGACTGAGTTACATGTAATTGAGTTATTGGTTAAAGGGGTCCCATGAGAATCCCCAAACAACACAGACTGTTGCCAAGACTATAGGTTACTCTCCAAAAACTGACAGCAAGGTCCTATTGATAAAGACAACACTTAACACAATTCATTGAACAAGGAGAAGTCAAGCTGGTGCCTACATAGAGCCTTCACCCCTCTTTGGTACAGGCACATACTCGGCATGCTTTCAAAAGAGAAACATAAAAACCAAGAAGCCACAAACCCTTTATCTACAATGGTGTACTGCCTGCAAGATATGCTAGGGCAATGGTAGCACAGAGCTTGTGAGAGTAACCAACCAATATCTGATCTGACATAAGGCCCACTGTGGGAGCCCGTTCTCGGGTTCCTCGTGGCTTTTCCCAGCAGGTCCTCATAGAGGATGATTAGACCACGGGCCTGAGTGCAGGTGTCTGGGATGGTCTGCACTTGGCTGTGCTGGGGGAGGAGGTCTTTTGCTCCACCCCTTGGCGTCTCTATAAAAACCCTGGGGCAGAGACAGTCGGGGCCCGTTGGAATAGGTTCCAGGCCCTCTCGAGGCTATCCTTTATTTTCTATCTGTTTATCTCCGCGATATTCTCCGCAATAAATCCTTCTATCTAATATTTCCTGCTGCTCGCACTCAAGAAAACTCTGGGGAACTGTGGGGGTGGTTGGGTAAACGCCCCACAGAATGGCGCCTTGAACAGGGACTAAAGAAAAAAGAAAAAAGGGACTAAAGAAAAAAAGGGGGGACTAAAAAAGAAGGGGGGACTAAAGACAAACGAACAGGGACTAAAGAAAAAAGAAAAAAAAAGGGACTAAAGAAAAAAAGGGGGGACTAAAAAAAGGGGGGACTAAAGACAAATGAACAGGGACTAAAGACAAAGTAATAGGGACTAAAGATAAAGGAAAATAATAGTTTTATTACAGAGTTTTTGGCGAAAGTGCTGAGTTCAGCCCTGCCAGTGGATGAGGCATGCCGGTGTTATGGAAAATATATATTTTATATATATATATTTTTGAGAGGCAGGGGTTTTATCCTCGAGAGAAAAGGAAAGCGGACTGGAAGGATGTCCGATGCTGCAGCGAAATTCTCTTCTGTCAAAATTTTCTATCTTCTATCCCTTTCTCAATTTCTATCTGTGAAAAATAAGTATAAGGCATAGGGTAGTAAAATAGTGTAGGAAAAACTTAGAAGTGTAAGATTGTGTAGGAAAAAATAAGTAAGGCAACTAGACAGAAAAACTCTTCAATTTTCTAACTTGGGGGCTCTGAATGCAAACTGGGGGAAAAAATCTTTCTTTGGGCTATTTGGGTAGTAAAAAAGCTCTTCTTCGAGCTTATGGGGAAGAATAGGTTTCCTATGGAAGCTTTTGACCTGGGGCAGCTGAAATGCTAAGTCCAAGCGGCAGGAGAAAGTGATTTCTCCCTGAGGCAAAAATGGGGATGTAAAAAGCCAAAAAGTTTAAAGTTGGGAAGTTTTGGGAAAAGTTGGTCTTTCTCTTGGGGAAAAAAAAATCTTAAACTATAAAGCTTTTCTTGGAAAATTTGGGGGGAAAAAATCTCTCTAAAAAGCCTTAATCTTAAACTTAAAAACTAAAACCTTTAACTTTCTCTCAAAAGGGCAAAAATTAGAATCACCTGAAGATATTAGTATGGGGACCACCTGTGATTAGCTCTAAGGGAAAACAACAAACCTCTTAAGACAGCAAAACCTCTAAGTTCTGTTTTTCAAGCCTTAAGAATTGTCCCTGCAATGCAGGAGGCAGGGACAAGTTCCTAAAAACCTCTTCTAAGCTCTGTCTCTTCAAGCTAGTAAAAGACAGTGGGTCAGAGTACCCTGAGGGAAACGCTTGGGAGAGTGTGGGTAAAGAGCTACAGAGAGCCCAAAAGGGCAGGAAACTTTACTGGGAAAAGCAAAAAAGCCAAGCTTTTCAGTTACAGCCAGCCGAGCTGAGGCACCAAGGGTTTTGTTTCTGAGTGAGCATTTCAGAATGAAAAGGTGCTCCTAATCCTAACGCAAAGATCCCCTGAAGCAATGCAAACTGTTAGCATTGTATACTTGCTTCTGACCAAAAACCCAGAGGTGACTGGCCAGCGTCTCTGAGTTGGGGTGCATTTCGGGGATACTAGGGTTCCTGCAGTTGTAAACTTCCTGGAGCACAGAGCTGAGGCAGGAAGGTGCAGGACCCAGGGGAAGATTGCTAATGAACAAACAAAGCTAAAGCCAGTGGAAACGGCACAGTTGTCTGCTTTCCTACAAGTCCTGGGTTGATAGGTCCACAGCTGCAAAAAGAAATCTGAGAAAAGCTTTCCTATCAGAGAAAGGACCTTTCTGGGAAAACAGTAAAGTTGAACTGTGTCTGAAGCAGTTGTGCTGCTGAGTCAGAACGCTGTCTGGGGAAAGAGCCCAGCCAGGGCAGAACAGAACTATCCAGGAGTAAAGCTTTCTTTTCTGTCAGAGAAAGCACCTCTTTGAGAAAAGCTTTGTTTCAACTGACTCCCATGAGATGAGGGAGTGTAGCCCTGAGGGGTGATTGCCTCTGGCATAAACTCTGTCCTTGAGCACCCAGACAAGCAAATGCAACCCACTGGGGGACTGGGCCAGGTGAAGGTCTGATAAGGCAAAACACCTATCCTAATGGGAGTTTAGAAATGGCAAAAACCTCCCTTGTTAGATTTTCAGTCTGTACGCAAACCACACAGACCCCAAAACCAGAAACGGACAAAAAGCCCCTACCTTCAGTAGCAGGGAAAGCCGCCACTGTAGTGTCGGAAACTGTTTCTGGGGTAGAGGGGATAAACTGAGACCAAACTGGGAACTGTCTGGGGAAAAAGACTCCGAAGAAACAGAAGGGACATATTCCTCCCCAGAAAATACATGACCTGTGAAAAGCTGCTAGAATTTGAGGCAGATTCCGGGGGAGAAAAAAAGCCCCTACCTCCAAAAGCAGCTAGCAGAGGTACAGAGCTGCAGACAGATACCTGAAGCTCTGCATCTGGGGTGGGGGAAAGAACAAGCAAAATGAGAATAAAATCAGTGGGAGAAAATCTCTCTGAAAGAGCTATGGAAAAGCTGTTGTACATGATCTTGTTTTTCACTGACTGGCTAAGACAAACACAAGCCCCGAGGAAAGTTGCTATCAGAGATGCCAGCCTCAATGCCGGCTAACGAGGCAGGTGCAGTTCTGATTTGGGGGCCCGTGTCAAAGGAACAAGAGACACCTGTTGAAGCCAGCTGAGAGACCAGAAACCTCCCAATGTCCCATAATTGAAAATGTAAAATGCTTGTTCAAATCTCCCGTTGCAAAAGCAAAAAACTTTGTTCAAACCTCCCGGGCAAGAATTTGTAAGCAAGTCTGGTAAAAAAGAACTTAAAAGTTGACTCTCAGACCCAAAAAGAACTATGGGAAATGACTGATATAAGGGAAATGATATAAAGGACTGATTTAAGGGACTGATACTATTATGGACTGATATAAGGGAAATGCATTCTGGGAAAGGTAGTTTTTCTGCTAAAGATGGCGACATTGCCCTGAAACACTTTTGTAAGCTCGAAAATACATTTATGGTAAACTTTAAAATACAGCTTTTAAAAGAATAAGGAGGAAAATCATCTAAGAGTTTTAAGTGTCAGTTCCAATGAAACATTGAAAGGATATGGAACTAGGCACTTCGCGGTTTGGGGGTTGGTAAAATGACTTATTTACCCTAATAGCTGTGCAAAGTTTTAACGGTAGTTGGATGACAGAAAGCTACCTATAAGATCAAACAAGCCACTTTAAAATCCTTAAAACAAGGGAAAGCAGTTTATACACTGAACGTTGTCTTAGATATGAAGGAAACTTATGCTATCTACAAAAGAAAGCTGCCATGCTTTGTGGGCCATATTAGAGTTCACTCCAATCTTCCTGGTCCTTTAGCTGAGGGTAATGCGAAATGGAAAGATCCCTGCTTGGGATTGTGGAAGGGTCCCGATCCTGTGTTAATATGGGGTCGAGGACATGTTTGTGTTTTTTCACAAGAGGAGAATGAAGCTGGGTGGTTACCGGAGCGTTTCCTAAAGCGTGGAACTAAGAAAGGTCAGCTCCAATGACGTTCCTACAAAGGAACCAGAATGAAAGTGGCTCAATCAGTGTTTCTGAGGTTTTGTCACTGGTTAATGCAAACAGTGAGGAAAGAGTTCGGAGCTGTGCCGCTTTTGGCTTTACTAGCTCCTTTGGAAAAATACTTTATATCACCTAATAGCTGTGCGGTATTTGGCAAAGACCTTACAGCCGCTAAATACGGTAATTTCACCCTGAGTGTGAAGTTTTTCCGTAGAACAAACCAAAAGTACTGCTGTAATAGAAACATTTGTCTGAATTGAAGCACTTAGGGGAACTATTATGAATTTGGGTGAAGGGACAGCCTCTAGTTAAACACCGTCTACCGCTGACAGTGCATCTCTGCTGGGTCCGGAACGGCTGAGAGAACTGGCAACTTTGGAGTGTGGCATCATCCTGGGAAGGTTACAGTCCCCTAGCAACAACTATCACAATTCTATAACAACACTCACTAAATCCCAGTGTTTTATAACAAAGCTGACTATAAACTCTAAACTTTAGAAATGATGTACATACTTCCTGTCTAGTTAAGAGAATCTGTCTAATAGAGATAGTGATAATAATTAAGAGTAAGAAATAGAAAAAGATGAAAATAAGATATGTGAGTTTATAAAAATTCTCTTGTTAGATCTGTGTTAAGAAATCTTTAGGTGTTTGCTAAGTAAAATATATGCTAATGGTAGCCCTATATAAGTTTGTAAAATAGATCTATAGATCCTTTAAGAATATAAGCTTGCAAGAAGTATCTAAGGTAGTCTTAAGACATGTAGTGATAAGCTTTGTAAGAAGTAAAGATGTTAGCAGTAAATGTAAGTTTAAATAAGAATAAGATGGAATGAATATAAGAAATATATAAGTAATAAGAAATATATTTGCTAAAGTAGTTCTATAGTTTCCTTAAGGAGTATAAGTAGATGTTAATACGTTATATGTGAGTTTGTAAAATGTAGATGTTGAATGTGAGTCTAAATGCTTTGCAAGGCAAAAGGTTATATGTGAGTTTGTAAAGTGTAAATGTTAAGTGTGAGTCTATTCTTAATGTATATGGTGAAAGAACCTGAGACATACAGAAGTTAGTGTCCTAGCAGACTGCAAAGCAGGCAGTCTGAGCGGTTTTTCAAAAGCTCCAGAAGCCGCTAAGAAGCTAAGAATGGCGGACGCCAGAACTAGCACAAGGCATCCGCAGCTGAGATTCATGGAAAATCAACGCAACACAGAAAAACCTGAGCTAACATCAAAAACGGTGCGGTTTAGAATACTACTGTACCTAAAAAGGTCTCTGTCTGTGAGAACAAAAGTTGCAGAGACGCTTGTTTGAAGTAAAATTGTTAACGGCAAAAAGTTTTGGTTGAAAACCATCTCTTCATATTTGGAAGTGAAAGCCTGATACTAGAATTTATTTCTTGTTTGAACTTTTTGAACTTAAAATGAGATAAAACTACAAAGATTTTGGTTATGGATTTCTTCATATTTGGAAGGCTCGTACCAGAATTTATCATGTGAATTTTGGGACTTAAGAAATGAAATGAACAGTAGAGATTTCATTGCAATGGGACAATTTTGAGTTTATTCATAGTAATGACCTAGAACTGTTTGCTGGAATTGGGTTGAAAATGGAACTGTTTAAATGAAGAAATTTATTTCTACCTAGAATCAAGATGCAGTTTTGTGTATGCATATATGCTTTATTAACTGGTGATTCATGAATTGTTTTGTGGAACTGTTTATGTAAAATGGAATTACTTATGCAACTGGTTTGTGTTACAAACGGAACTGTTTAAACAGAAGTTTGGGTTTTCTAAATAGGCTTGAGATTTTGCTTAAATTATAAAGAAAAGGGGGAGAGTTAATATTCCTTAGTCTAATTTCAAAAGTTGTTTGAGTGGATTAATGTCATGTTTTTGTTAGTAAGAAATGCAAATGGGGTATATTAAGAGACTATTTTTAAAGTGTAAAGAGTTTTATTAAGAAACTGCTTTTGGATGTTTTGCTAAGTTTTCAAAGTGTTAATGGTTAGATTGAGAAGATTGCTTTTCAATATGGGTTTGTAGGAATTATATATGTTTGGGTTCCTCTAACTAGGTTTGAGATTTTGTTTAAAAAATTATAAAGAAAAGGAGGAGTTATGAGATTGAATTATGTTTGCAGAAACCTATTGATATTAATGCACCCTGGTTTTGTGGAGTTAAGGAAATATTTAAGTTTGATGGGAATACATCGAAGTTTTTCCTATGTTCTGTTAGCAAGAAAATTCAAATGATTGAGTTAAAGTTGTAAGGCGGAGAAAATTGTTAACTATGTTTAGCACCATATATGCTAATTCAAATGGTTCTGTTAAGAGTTTGCTTTGTGTTATAAGATTGAGAGAATTGTGACTATGTATAGCAATATTTATGTTAACCTGTTAATGGTAATGATGAAGCTAAGGGATTCTTTAAGTTTGTAGTTGCCTTAAGAGTTTTTGGCTTAGAAAGGGCTTGAGGCAGCTAAGGCTGCTGTAGTCACCTTGAACCTAATTCAAAAGAGAAATGCCATCTATATCATCCTCTACTCCCATACTGGGAGGTGTAACAGCTATGGAGATTGCTGTAAGCCATTATAGTTATTTTTTTATATATTAAGAAAGGGGGACCTGTGGGAGCCCGTTCTCGGGTTCCTCGTGGCTTTTCCCAGCAGGTCCTCATAGAGGATGATTAGACCACGGGCCTGAGTGCAGGTGTCTGGGATGGTCTGCACTTGGCTGTGCTGGGGGAGGAGGTCTTTTGCTCCACCCCTTGGCGTCTCTATAAAAACCCTGGGGCAGAGACAGTCGGGGCCCGTTGGAATAGGTTCCAGGCCCTCTCGAGGCTATCCTTTATTTTCTATCTGTTTATCTCCGCGATATTCTCCGCAATAAATCCTTCTATCTAATATTTCCTGCTGCTCGCACTCAAGAAAACTCTGGGGAACTGTGGGGGTGGTTGGGTAAATGCCCCACAGCCCACTCCACGAGATGGAACCCATACCCAACACAGCTTGTGTGACCAAGAACCTCAGACTAGATAGCCCAGGAACCTGAGGCAAAACCAAATACTATAGTTCTACTAAATGAAAGTAACAATAAATGACTCCTAATGATATTCTGCTATACTCAGACCAATGCCTTGCTCAGCCATCATCAGAGAAGCTTCCTCCTGCAGCAGATGGGAACAAATACAAGAACCACAGGCAGATATTATGCAGAGAGTGGGAGACCTTGGAACGCTCAGCTCTAAATGGGATGTCTCCATCAAATCCCTCCCCTCAGGGCTCAGTGAACCTTGCAGAAGGGGTGACAGAAAGACCGGAAGAGCTAGAGGGAATGGAAGACACAAAGAAAATGAGGCCCTCTAAATCAACATGAGCAAAGCTCATGTGAACTCAGAGACTGAGGTAGACTGCACAGGGCTTGCATGAGTCCACACCAGGTCCTTAGCATACATATTGTGGCCTCCAGTTTAGTGTTTTAATGGGACTCCTGAGTGTGGAAACAAGTGTGTCCCTGAATCTTGTACCTTCTCCAGGACTCTTTTCCTTCTGTTTTTCTATTTTGTCCAATTCCGATGCATTAGTTTTTCTTTCATCTTATCTTATTTTATTTTATTATTATCCCTTAGAAGCCTGGTTTTTTTCTAGTTAGAGACAAAAAGGGAGTGGATCCAGATGGGAGCAGAGGTGGGGAGGAACTGGGAGAAGTAGAGGGAGGGGAAACCTTAATCAGGTTATATTATGTGAGAAAAAAATCTATTTTCAATAAAGGGGGAAAAAAGATTATCCACCACCATCAAGTTGGCTTCATCCCAAAGATGCAAAGATAATTCAACATGCATAAATCAATAAACATAACTTACTACATAAACAGACTAAAAGACAAAAACCACGTGATCTTCTTATTGGATGGAGAAAAGATCTTTGACAATATCCAACATCCCTTCATGATAAAAGCCTTAGAGAGACTTGAGGATACAAGAGACATACCTTAACATAATAAAGGGAGTTTACAGCAAGCCCATAACCAACAGCATCCTAAATGAAGAACTCAAGGCAATTCTGCTAAAATCATAAACAAAACAAGGATGTCCACTCTCTCTATACCTGTTGGATATATTCCTTGAAGTCTTAGCTAGAGCAATTGGGCAGCTGAAAGAAATCAAGAGATACAAATTGGAAAGGAAGAAGTCAAAGTATCTTTATTTGCAGAAGATATGATTTTACACATAAAGGATCCAAAAGACTCTACCAGGAAACTTCTACAACTGATGAATGCTTTCAGAAAAGTAGCAGGGTACAAAATTAACACATAAAAATCAGTAGTCCTCCTATATAAAAATTAAACACAAAATGAGAAAGAAATCAGAAAAATGGTGCTTTTCACAAGAGTGTCAAAAATAATATAACTTGAGATAACTCTAATCAAGCAATGAAAGACTTATATAATAAAAATTTTAAGACACTGAAGAAAGAAATTGAAGAAGACACATGAAGATGGAAGATCTCCCATGCTCATGGACCAATAGGATTAATATTGTAAAGATGGCCATCCTACCAAAAGCAATCTTTAGATTCAATGCCATCCTCATCAATATTTCAACACATCTCTTCACATAAATTTAAAAAAATCTTCAAATTCTTACAGAAACACAGCAAAAATAGGATAAATAAAATTATCCTGAATAATAAGAGAACTGCTGGAGTTATCACCATCCCATATTTCAAACTATAGAACTATAGTAATAAAAACAGCATTATAATGTGATAATAAAAAAAACAGGCACATTGATCAGTGGAACAGAATTGAAGACTCAGACATAATTTCACACACCTATAGACACTTGATTTTTACAAAGAAGCCAAAAATACACACTGGGAAAAAGACAGCATCTTCAACAAATGGCACTGGTCCAACTGGACAGCTGCATATAGAAAAATGCAAATAAATCCATACTTATCACTGCACAAAACTCAACTCCAAGTGGGTCAAGGACCTCAACATAAGATCAGATACTCTGAAACTGATAGAAAAGAGAGCAGCGAATAAGCTTGAACTCAATGGCATGGGAAAGGAATTTCTGAACAGGACATTGATAGCACAGGCATTAAGCCCAACAATTAACAAATGGAGCTTAATGAAGCTAAAAAAAGCTTCTGTACAGCAAAGGACACTATCATTCCACCAATGTGGCAGCCTACAGAATGGGAAAAGAGTTTTACCAATTATACATCTGGTATAAGGTTAATATCTAGAGTAAACAAAGGAGGAAAAAAGTCCTGAACATCAAGAAAACAAATAGCCCAATTTAAAAATGGGATGTAGAATTAAACACGGAGTTCTCCAAAGATGAGACTCAAATGGCTGAGAAACACTTAAAGAAATGTTCAACATCCTTTGCCATCAGGGAAATGCAAATTAAAATGGCTTTGAGATTTTATCTTACCCAAGTCAGAATGGCCAAGATCGATAAAACAAATGGCAGCACACACTAGTTTGAATGCAGGGGAAAGGAAGCATTTACCCATTATTGGTGAGAGTGCAAACTAGTATGGCCACTATGGAAATGAGTGTGGAGGTTTCTCAAAAAGCTGAAAATCAATCTACCACAAGCTCAGCTCTAACACTCTTGGGCACATACCCAAAGGACTCTACATCCTACTACAGAGATAATTGCTCATGCATGTTCATTGCCACACTATTCATAATAGCCAGAAATTGGAAACAACCTAGATGCCCATCAACTGATGAATGGATAATAAAATGTGGTACATTTACGCAACAGAATACTATTCATTTGTTAAGAAAAATGAAATTATGAAATTTGAAGGTTAATGGATGGAGCTAGGAAAAAATCATTCTGACTAAGGTACTCCAGACCGGGGGGAAAAAAAACAAAACCAATATGGCAACTTTTCTCTTGCAAGATGATGCTAGCTTTTAGGTTTTCTATATGTGTGTTTCCATCCAAATAACCACAGAGGTTAGGTACCTAGTAAGTGACCATGGGGAGGGGAGGTTTTTCAAGAAAAATGAAATAGAGTAATATAGTGTTATAAAAGAGACAAAGGGAAACTAGAATAGGAGGATTAAATGGAGAGGAGAATGGAGCACAGGGTAAAGGAAGGAATATGGGGATTGACAACTAACACTAATGGCTACTTGAAAAACCATATGGAAGCCTACTCCTGACGAAGCTTCCTAAAATATATACAAATGTGGAAAGAATTTAAATGGAGTCACCATGGAGAGAATACCCCAACTAGACGTCTTATGCCACCAAGTAAAACCTCCATTGTCAGGAATTGGTTACATCTTGTTGAGCGATTGGCCAAATGAGTTTCATAGACCCTCCCAACTATAATAGGCTATTGTCAAGATTATTGGTTACTCTCCATAATCTGATGGGAAGTCCTTATTGCTGAAGACAACACTTATTTATGTCATCTAACATGGAGAAATCAAGTTGGTGCCTAACAAGAAGCTTCACCCCTACTTATTGGCATTCACAGTGTTGCAAGGTACTTTGCATGCTACTGGAGGAGAAAAATAATCATCAATTTCACCCAGCTAAAAACCCTCTGACCTAAAACAGAGACGTGCCTCCAAGATACACTGGTGCAAGAGTGGCATAAAAGTTATAGGAGTAATCAACCACTTTTTTAAATTGAATTTAAGTCCCATTCCATGTGATGGAACCTAAATCTGACACTGCTAAAGTGGTCAATAAACTGAGACTAGCTAGGTCATGGGCCTAGGGAAACCTACTGCTATCATTCTGCTAAATGAACATAGCAATCTTAATGACATGTTGCTATAGTCATAGGGCACAGTATCACTCAGTCCTCATCAGAAAAGCTTCTTCATGCCATAGATAGTAATTAACAAAGAGATCTACTATAGGACAATGTATAGAGAGAGGCTTTGGAGCACTTAGCCCTAAAAGGGATGTCTTTATTAAACCCCTCCTCTTAAGGATCAGTGATCTACGGGAAAGAAAAGGAGGAAAGATTACAAGAGCTAGGGATGGTAGATGACTCCTAAGAAACAGCCACAACAGAATTGACCCACATATGAACTCACAGAGACTGTGACAGCACGCACAAGACCCACACAAGTTCAAACCAGACAAAATTTCAGCACTGAGAAGGGGAAGTGGATATAAAATCCCACCCCTAACTAAGAAACAATTTGTAGTCAATACCTGTTGGGAAGGGGAAAATCAGCTTTCTTCAATTGAGTGTTACTGGGAGTATCAACCACACTCCAGGGCAGGCCCCATGCTCAGGAATAGTTGGCCAACACAAAATGGACTCCATGGTTTTTTGTGCATATTTTGTTTGGGATTTTGTACTGATTTGGTTTGGATTTTCTCTTGTTGATTTTCTTCTTTGTCTGTTTTGATTTTTTGTTTTTTGCTTTTCCTGGGTTGTTTTTCTTTTTTTGAGAGAGAGAGAGAGAGCACATGAAGTTGTGTGGTTAAGGATGTGGGGACAATATGGGAGGAGCTGGGGAATGGGAGATAATATGATCAAAATATATTGTACGAAAATAATTTTTAAACAAAAGTTTAAAAAATAAACACATACACACAAACTAAAAAAGAGAAAAATGTTGTGATAAGAACTGATTCAGAGTTGTTAGCCAGTGAGGTCCCATAGACCACCCCCCAAAACAATACAGGCCATTGCCATTGCTCTTGGTTACACCCCAGAACTTGACAGTAAGATCCTGTTGCTAAAGATACCACATACTTGAGTCATTGAACATAAAGTAAGATGTTACTAACCTGAAAGCTTCATCCCTGTTGGCTAGCTTTCACGATGATTGAAGAGCCTATGCGTACTACCAGAGTAGAAAAGTAATTCTCGATCACACTCAGCTGTGAATCCTGTCAGCTACAATAATAACTGGCCTGAAAAGACATGCCCGTTAGTGCAATAATGACATCAACATCATGGGAGTAACCAACCAATTTCTGATTGGATGTAAGCCCCACTCCACAAGATGAAACCCATACATAGCACCATTATCAGGCCAACAACCTGTGACTAGACAGGTCATAGGCCCTAAGGGAGAACCTCTTACTATTAGCTTCTGGAAGAGGGGGAAACAGTTTTCTCTAAGTGTATTACCCCTAGTTAGTCAACTACACTCTAGTTGACTACACACTCCAAGAATAATTCATTGGGCAGCATAGATTGGTCTTGAGGAGTGTTTTTTTTAAAGGGTACAAAGTTGGGTGGATAGGGAAGAGGTGGTGGATCCCGGAAAAATTGAGGCAGGGTGAATATAATAAAAACATGTTGTATGAAACTCTCAAAGAACTAATAAAAAAAATTAAGCCAATGGTTGGAGCAGTGTTGGATCCAATGATAGAATCTTCTATTACTATTTTGCCAATCACCATGCTGTCAATTTGTGTTCTAAATATTTTCATTTATTTATAAATACCTACAGACCTATAGTGCTCTCACTTCGGTGAGAGAAGCTTCCTTTTGCAGTGGACTACAGTCAGTACAGAGATGCCTAACTGGTCTGAGTGCTGAGAAGAAAAGACTTGAGTGAGTGTTCAGCCCTAAATGGGACATCTTTATCACACACACATATACCCCTCTAGTCAAGGAATGTGTGCGTGAGTGTGTGTGTATACGTGTGTGTTTGTGTGTGTCTGTGTGTGTTGTGTGTGCTACTTTTCTATTTTTATGATAAAACACCATGACCAAAGGCAACTTAAGGATGAAAAAAATTTATTTTTGGCTTACGGGTCCAGAAGGACAAGAGTCCATAATGGTGAGGTAGAGGTATGGCAGCAAGTAGCAGACATGGTGGCAGAAACAGGAAGCTGAGAGCTCACATCTTGAATAATAAGCATGAAGCAGAGATAATGACCTAGAAATGGCACGACACTTTTAACCACAAAGCCCACCTCCAGTGGCATACTTCTTCCAGCAAGCTTGCACCATCTCAGTCTCTGCAAACAGTGCCACCAACCGGGGGAACAAATGTTCAAATAACTGAGCCTATTTGGAACACTTCTCACTTAGACTACTATAGCATGAAGTTAGGAGGGGGAGGTATTAGGTGGTATGCTGGGAGAGTAGGAGAGAAAAAGGAGAGAGGGTAGATATTATATTTCATTGTATTCATGTGTGAAGTTCTCAAAGAACTTTTAATAACGACTTTAATAATGTCTTCTTCATCTTTTTAACTCATTACTGGGAGCATTTAGAGGGGAGGAAGGCCTAGTTTTTGTATTAATCCTGTCTCATAACCCTGATAATTTTTCTAATTCTAATCATTTTAAATACATTTTAATATTCTATTCAGTCATACTTGTAAATATTTGCATGCTTACTTTTCTCATGTCTTTTCTCTCTTTCTTTATCAGAGCTTTATCTTTGTGTAACTGAAATACAAATAAAATAGTGTTTAATGTAAATAATTTCTTCTTTTTTTTTTTTGAGACAAGGTTTCTCTGTGTAGCTTTGCGCCTTTCCTGGGACTCACTTGGTAGCCCAGGCTGGCCTCGAACTCACAGAGATCCGCCTGCCTCTGCCTCCCAAGTGCTGGGATTAAAGGCGTGCGCCACCACCGCCCGGCTAAATAATTTCTTCTTTATCTTAAACTTTTCTTTATTTTTGAGACTTCCATATACATGTGCAATAGAATATGATCTTATTTAGAAAGCAATTTGATAGCATGACCATTTAGCAAAATAACAATAGCAGGATCTACCTTAGGGTCTATGACCTTCCCAGCCAGGGGATTTTGACCAGATTTACAGTACCTGGAATGAAAATCCCTGCTATGGAGAAGGCCTCAAGTCCAATCAGAAAGTGCTTAGTTACGCCGTAAAAGTTGTACCGCTATTGCACCAATGGGTACTTCTTGCCTGGCAGATCATAATTGTAGCATGCAAGGTCCAGCACTTGGTAAGACCATTGATAGTGGTTTTTCCTCAGCTACCAGGCGAGTGAGCACCTTCTGGCAGTATGAAAACCAGCCAGAAAGGAGGAAGACGTTTCCTGTTCAGTGTGAGACTGATTTCTCTATGCCCTGCAATGAAAGTGTGTGGTAGAACCTTACTGGATAGTTCCAGTGGAGAGCCAAGGACAAGAGCGATAGCCCGTGTTATTTGTGAGCTTCCTTGACCAAAATCTCATAGGGAGGTATCCCATGCCCTGTACTGCAATTTTTATCTTGAGCCTTTTTTATATTGTTCTTGCACTGGCCAAGACTTTCAGTACAATTTGAAGAAAACTGATTGTAGTGGGCAGCCTAGTCGTGTCCCCAATCTCAGGAAGTGTTCTCCTTTGCTTTCCTGCTGCTGTAATATACTCTGGCCAAAAACAGCTTGAGGAGGGAGAGGTTTATTCTGTCTTCCACTTCCAGGGCCATCACTGAGGGAGGTCAGGATAGGAACATAGAAGCAGGAGGTAAAGCAGAGACCAGCCACTTACTAGCCCTGCTTTCCATGGCTTGCTCCACTTGCTTTCTAATACAAATCAGGACTACCTGCCCACGGGTGACACTTCCCACAACGGTCTGAGCCCTCCCAGATCAATCACTAATCAAGAAAATGCCCCACAGACATGCCCACAGGCCAGTGTGCTAGAGGCAATTCCTTAATTGAAGTTCTCTCTTTCCAGGTGACTAGTTTGTATCTTGACAAAAGCTAACCAGCACAAGAAGCATTCAGTATTTCCCCACTAGGTGTGCAGTCTGAAACCGTGGTATTTTAATAACCTTCTTTTAATTCTTAGGAAACTGAAATTTGCTATGAGTTCTTTTTTGGCGGGGGGGAGGGGGTGTTGGTTTTTTCGAGACAGGGTTTCTCTGTGTAGTTTTGGTGCCTGTCCTGGATCTCGCTCTGTAGACCAGGCTGGCCTTGAACTCATAGAGATCTGCCTGCCTCTGCCTCCCAAGTGCTGGGATGAAAGGCATGCGCCACCACTGTCCGGCTGCTATGAGTTCTTTTTACTTGTTGGTTATGGTACTTTTCCTTTGCGCCTGTTAGAGAATCATAATTATTCTCCAATCACCTGAAGAATTCGCATAAAATTAGAAAGTTAGTAGGGGAGCAGTTCTCTAAATATTTTGGGGAACTTACTATTGAACAGTCTCTGGGCCTGGAGAGTGTGCACGTGTGTATATGCACAGAGAAGCCAGAGCAGAACTTCAGATGTTTCCCTCTATTGCTCTCCACATAAATGCCTTGAGAAAGGGTCTCTCACTGAACTGGAAGCTCGCCAGCAAGTTCTATGGATTACCTTGCCTCTGGCTGCCAATGGCAGGGTTACAGGCAGGCACAGCCATGCCACACTTTTCCATGATTGCTACGGATTTGAACTCAGGTCTTCATGCTTACAGAGCAAGTGTTCTTATCCACTGAGGCCATCTCCCTAGTCTCCTAAAGATTTCTCTGTATAAACCTTTTAAAATTACAAATTCAGCTTACTTAATAGTTATGATTGTTCAGATATTCTCTATTTTCTGTGACTTTGAATAAATTTTATCTGCCAAGAATTTTTCCGCTGTATCAAAAATTTCAAATTTGCAAGCATAAAATTCTAATTCCAATAGCCTCTCTTTATAATTTAATGTTATATAGTGTAGTGCTCCTTTTGTTCCGGATACTTTCTTACTTTCTGAATTATGATGTCTCAAGGATTCTTCAAAGAACCATTAACTCTGCTGATCTCTGCTGTGGCTCTATTCTCTATTCCATTATCAAGTCTACCATTTTCCTCCTTTAAGGCTAATTTGTTATCTTTTTCTAACTTAAGACAGAAATCCAGCTCATCCTTTTTAAAATAGATTAATTTAAAGCTACAAAAGTCTCCCTCCACGCAGCCCTAGAGGCATTTCACAAGATTTCAGGTGAAGATTTTCATTCTAGGTCAGTCCAAAATATTTTCTAATTTCCACTGTGAATTTATGTTCAGTGCATAGGATTTTATCCCTTTCCAAAGCACGGTGCCCAAATTTTAGAGATATAAAAATAACCACCTAAAGGTTTTCTAAAAATGTTTCACACCTCTCCCACCTACCAGATTTATATTTCCAGGGAGTAGGCCTTAGGACCTACATTTCACAAGTCCCAGAGGGATCCAGCTGCAGGTGCATGACTTCCAAGCCCACAGGTTGGTAGCAGATCATGGGCTTCATAAGTGCAGGCAGCAAGTCTGATCCACCCAAGTCATCTGAGGCCAGCACTGTACCGACATAAAGCTGTGTTTAATGAATGAACCAACAAATGAAGGAAGAAAACAAATAAAATACAATTTTTATATCAAGAGAATTGGAATTGTTGAATGCTATAAGTTAGAGGAACCACTACAGCATCATTTGGTCCCAATATAAACCAATTCAAAACAGAAATGCACTCCCTGGTCTTCACATTTCTGTTCACCAGGCATTCTTCTCGTCTTTTGCTTATTGCTGTCCCGGAACACAACCTTAAGTATGGATCATGCCTGCCTCCTGGCCCAGAAAAGGTAGAAGTAGCACTGGAGATATCCTGACAGGGACTGTTCTGAGCTTGGTGTCTTGAACTCCTCCTCCACCTCCCTCCAAACCAGCTCCCAGACCCTGCCCATAAAACTCCATTCTAAATAAGGTTATCTGCCCCGTCTTCCAAGCCTTCCCATGCCAAGCCTGAGATATTTCCACCAAATCTTTGTCCAAAACCAGACCCCAGACCTTTACAAGTCCTGCCCTCTCTACACGAGTAGCCTAAGCTACTCGGCTACTTCTCCTCACCTCCACGCAGGCTTCTCTCAAGTCAGAAAGGCCTGAGCCTGACTTTGTCAGCCAGCTATTGTCCTGGCAAGAACAGCCACCACACCAAGCATCCCCATTCAGTCAGCCAGCCAGCCAAGTTCTCCCGGTCTCGCCAGCCCCCTCCCCCAACCCCAGCCGCCCCGCCCCAGGGAGGACCTTGCTGGTGGCTGGGAGTCTCCCGGCTGCTCAGCCTCCCTTCTTCCCTCCCTTGCTCTCCCTGCTTCCCTCCCTCCTCCACCCGCCCCTCGGGCAGGGACTGTGCAAATCGAGGAGAGGGGAGGACCAACAGGCTACACAGGGTCCAGCTAAGGGGCCACGACTCCTCACTGAGACCCTATCCAAGCTAGGTGTTCCCGGCATCGTGGAACCTGGATTTGTGTGAAGCGGGGTGATTCCCGGGCCAGGAAGGTCCTTCCGGCAGGTCCACCATACCTTCGTCTCGCATCAGGACCCCTCTTGGATGCTCTGAGCCACCCTTCTCAACCCGGATCTAAAACCTGGGACACGGCTATCAGGCCAGCCTCTCTCTCCCTCCACCCCTCCCCCTCTTTCTGGCGTCCATCCCCTCCCCAACACCACCTCTGCTGCTGCCTCTGGCTGTGGACCTGCACCTCTTCTCCATCCTCGCCAGGCCCGGAGAGTGGGGTTAGCCTGGATGAGAGTGTGCCCCTAACCTGGGGCCCTCCCAGGCCATGGCTCGTGTGCTCCCAGGGAGGAGTCCAGGACCCTGAGCATCTGCTAGAAGCTTGGCAGAGGCCCCGCTGGGACCGTGTCTTCTGAGGACAAAAGGCTGCGGCCAGCAGGCAGACTGGGTGGGGGGTGGGGGGGGACCGGCAGCCAGGCAGGCAGACCAGTAGGGAAGCCAGCGCTGGCCCCCTCCCAGACTGGCGGTAGCATGAAGATGGGGGTGGGAGTGTGTAGCGGGAGAAGCACCTGCCAGGACCCCCACCTGCCCGCTACTTGGGCACCCCAAAGCTGTGTGCTGCCCACCTGGTGTTCCCCAACATCTCCAGCTCTACCAAGTGCACCCCTCTGGCACCTGCTTCCCCTGCTGCCAGCGATTTAGACCAACCAGGCTGTATCCACGGCAACAGAAGCAGGAGTGTCACTGGCTGCCAGATCACTGAGGGTCCCACAATGTGGCCTGGACTGTGATGTACCCTGGTTGAGATCGAGTGAGCCCCCTTCCTGAATTCCAAGACAGTCCTGCTAAGAGAACCCAGGTAAGTAGTCAGCATCTTTCCATGAAGGAGCCAGGGGAGGAGGGGAACTGGGACTTCTCTTCTGTCTCCCCACATATTTCAGTCTCTATCACTGTCATGCTTCCTGTCTGTTAGTCTCTCTGCTTCATCACTGACTATGACAACACTCAAGCCCCAGGACTGCCTGCCTCTCTTTCCCCATCTTCCTTAATCCCGAATGTCCCGTAAGAAAGGGAACCACCACCTGTTTCCCCACTCCCAACCCCTCCCAGGGTCTGTTTCTATCATTATGGTCACAATTCAACACAAGACCATTCCCTGTGTGCTAGCTGTGGAGAGGGTACCTGGGGGCCCAGTGAGCCTTGTTCTCACAATGCCTGCAGCTTCCTTTCCTCCCTCCTTCACCCTTCTCCAGGTTCCTGGGCTTGCAGAAATATGTGTGAGCTCTCTCTCTCTCTCTCTCTCTCTCTCTCTCTCTCTCTCTCTCTCTCTCTCTCTCTCTCTCGTGTGTGTGTATGTGTGTGTGTGTGTGTGTGTGTGTGTGTGTAAGAGAGATAGAGACAGAACCTGGGCAGCAAGCAGGTGGGTAGATATGATGAGAAAGCTGCTCCTAGTGCAGGCCACCCCTCATTCCTTCCTTTATTCTTTTCCCAGTCTCTACCCACAGGTAACATACTTTTGCTCACTCACCCTGGAAGATGTGTCCCAGCTAGTGGGAGGAAGCGGCTATAGGAATAGAGGAAGGTAAGGTGGGGGTAGGGAGCACATTCAGGCCGTGGGCTCTGAGAGAGCTTGAACATGTCCTCATGACAATAGACAGGGGACAGGAACAACATAGTGGTCCCCACAATGTGGGCCCTGGCTTCTATCACATGGCTCTCTGTTTCTGTTTCAGATACCCATATTGTGTTTGGGACCTCCAGATCAATGACACAGTAGCCCGAGGTCCATGTATCTGGAGGTGCAGGAAAACCTGGTATATGGAGAACATGGATTCTACTAGGGACACGGCTCCTAACTACTAGCTCACAACTTTAGTGGAGGCATGTCACTTGTTGAACCTTGGTTTTCCCATTTGTCAAGGAGACTGGTAACCCTTTCTTTGTGGATGTATGCAGGGATTAAATAAATTGATGGCATGCAAATAATTAAATGTGTGCATAGGGTGACACTGAGCAGTGTCAGCAAAGCTCAGGATCAATCTTATTGCTGGTTGTTCATGATTTGTATTGCTATTGATTAGAAGAAGAATTAGCACCTTTTCTCCAGGGTCTCAGCAGAGATCTAGAGAAGGCAGCAGGTGGGAAGATGGAGGGTCGCAAGTGGAAGGAAGTAGAACAGCTTTATGCTGTTTCTTCTCATTTGTAAGGAATGATGGGTAGCTGTGGGCAGTCATCCCTATCCTACTTGGGGTTCTTTCCCTGCATTCGCTCCTCTTTGCACACACGCGCGCGCGCGCACACACACACACACACATACACACACACACACACACACACACACACACACACACACACACACACACCAGACTGTGAGCCAGCAGAGGCCTGGCTTACAGCCTGCAGCATTTCTGGCCCTGGTATGTGTCCCTCTGTTGAGGGGAAATTAGCAAGAGTTTGGCTTATGGTCAGTGGTTGGCAGGGACTGGAGACAAGGCTGAAGCTTTTGAGATTATAGGGCTTTGAGTAGAGCTGGGGTGTGGTCCATGCAGTAGCCAGACCTGTAGCAGAGTTTGCCCATCTAGACTCTGGGCTGGGGAGAGTGGGGTTTCCTAGCTGGTTTCTAGATATGGAGATGTGGTAGAATACCAAGGGGAGGGGGGCCAGCAGAAGAGCCAAAAGAGGGGAGAGATTGAAGACAAGTTTCCTCTGAGGGACAGGGAAGGCTAGGACCTTTAGACATAAGTAGACTTTCCTGAAGAAGCGTTTGGTGTGGAAGGGAGAGGACCTAGCCTGTTGCCCAAGGGTATCTGGACCTGAAACTAAGCATATACATGAAAACAAGTGGCTGCATGTATAGTCTGTGTGTACTTGTTTCCTCTCTGCACTGTAGGTGTATATGAGTTTAAATGTGTGTGTGAACAGGCTATGTGATGGCATATGGGATTGTGTGGGTGTCTGGATAGGTTTGTGTCTGTACTGGAGGGTATGGTTTTGCATATCTGGTGAGCAAATGGTCATGCTTGATTCTGACCCAAGTATTTGTGTGTTTCTCTGAGCCTGTATTAGGCCTGTTGAATGTTTGTTTAGATTTGTGTGTGGTATCAATTTGTCTTTAAACACACATGTCTGGTCATATGTATATGAGTGTCTGAGTCTGAAGTCCATTTAAATGAATGCCTAGTTGGATCTGATTGTGTATATTCCTGTTTTCCCACATGTGCCTTTCAGTGTGGGTTTATCTAAATAATGTGTGTGAGCATAAAGACATATACATGTGTCCCATGCATGTAGGAAAGGATGTGTGTGAACATGCTTATATGTGTTGTGGGTGTGTCTCTCATATATTTGTGTGAATAGGCCTATGTGTGAAAGTCTGTATAGATTCTTCAGCATTTTTCATTATCTGTGTCTGTGCATGTTTAAGTGCCTACTGTCTCTCAACAAACCTATGTGTTCATATCTATTTAAAGAAATGTAAGTATAAATAGGCACACTGGGATAAGGGAAGAGTAGATGAGTGAAAAATATTTTATGTGTGCACACTGGACTACATTTTTTAATGACTGTGAGATTTACAGTACTCAACAAGGCTGTGTGCATAGGTGAATGGGTACATTAGTATGATGTCTAATTTGGTGTAAGTGCATATCTGATTATAGTATGCATGAGTAACCACATTTCATAATACTTGGGTGCATGTGTCTCACTATGTGTTTTATTTGAATTTTTGAGTGTGTATTTGAATATGTCTTGAGTGACTGTGCATATATATGCTACTATTTGTTAATACCTGACTGTGCATATATTCAAGTGAACATAGGTATGTGTAGTCAAACAAAATTAAGTGTATGTCTTTGAATAGGCCTGTGTGTATGCCTGTCTGAATATACAAATGTGTGAAGTACCAGTTTGCACAGTTCTTATTTGTGTTTGTCTGTTTGTATTTATCTTCATTTGGTCTAAAGCATATATTATAGAATGATGTATATAAATATGTGCATACCACTCTTAGTTCACAAGTACATTTGTGTGTATGTGTGTCTATGCATCTATTTAAGATTCTTTTGCATGTATGTATGTGATAAGTTGATCAAATCTTCTTGTGCAGATCAACAAGTGCACTGCAAGAATATATGAGTGTACTTCTATATGTGCATGTGTTGGAATATGCCTTTGTGTTCTATTCCAATGTACATATAAGTTTCTCTTCTTTCATTTATGTAGCTTCTCAGAATGGGTGTATGGATGTAATGGTGTATATATACACCTGACTGTGATAGTGTGTTTTTGTGAGTATCTGTGTTTCTATAGTTAATTTCATATATATATATATATATATATATATATATATATATATATGAATGTATGTACAAGTCTATAAACATGTGAATATGCTGTGTGGGTACATGGCCAGCTGTACATACAAGTCTATGTGTTAGAATATCTGCATATGTATATATCATCTCATTTATAAGCATCCACATATCTGGGTATGGATATGTGTGAACACACCTGTACAGATATGGCTGTATGTATGTATGTATGCACGCATGCATGCAAATATACTTCTGTGGTTATGTTTGAGTATATATGTATACACGTTTGGGAGTTCCCTCTTCTGTGCCCCTTTTTCTTTATCATCTCTTTAGATATGATATGTATTGTTTACATATCTCTGTAGATATGTAAAAGTATGCCTGTGTACACACTTGTGTTTGTGAATTAATGCATGTCATTCATGAGTAAATCGTGTGACTATAGTCTATTTAAAAGAGTAAATGGATGTACTTGTGACTAAGTCCAATGGAAATGTGCCTGTGTGTGGATAAATAAAGGTATCTGTGCATCTGCCTGTCTGATATGAGATTTGGCCTTGGTCTTATGCAGACTGACCTCTACACA
Organism: Peromyscus eremicus; assembly: GCF_949786415.1. NCBI lineage: Eukaryota > Metazoa > Chordata > Mammalia > Rodentia > Cricetidae > Peromyscus > Peromyscus eremicus. The sequence goes on along the minus strand of NC_081439.1, from coordinate 17,236,569 downwards.
AACCTTCTACCCAAATACACCCATGCTTTCATCTTGTTCACACCATATGGATTCACTCACATTCTGTGCAGTATTCTCCACATGCTCACTAATGACCACTGAGGGCATAGATAAAACTTTGATATCCCACCACTGCCAAAAGCATAGGGCAGGATGGCATCATAATAGTGCCTAGGGTTAGTAAGAGCTATGGTTGGACAGTGTGTGTGTGTGTGTGTGTGTGTGTGTGTGTGTGTGTGTGTAAAGAGAGACAAAGAGAGAGAAAGTATGAGTGTACATCTGGACATTTCACAGAAAGCACCCAAGTTATGCCACCAGGCAGAAATCTAGATGTTAATAAATATGCATAAGTGAAAGTATATCTTAGGAAAGTAGTAGTTATGGGGGAGCATGAGTGTGTAGAGTATGTATATGTAAGAGATTATATGTGTTCCTGGGTAGGGTGTGCATGTGAGATAATTGTGTATGTTAGGGAGGGGAGGATTCTTTGAAACACAAAGATACACGTACACATCCCACCCAAATATTTTCAACTGTCACACAAACAATCTGTGTAGACCTCTACACAAACCTACTATCCAAATACACCCATGCTTTCATCTCCTCCACACCATATGGATGTACCCAACCCACACTCTGCACAGTACTTCCCACACAAATGTGCCTTAAACACTTTCTTCATACACTCCATCCACTTTACAGCAGTAGACTCAGGGGGCATGAGAGTACGTTTATTGGGATGAAACATGTTTATGAGATGTGGATATATCCTGAGGGTATAGGAGAGAAAGTGTATAGGTACATTCAGACTGTGTGTGAGACAATGTGTGGGTACATTTGGAATAGAATGGATTTGAATGTAGATGTGTTTGAATAGTGAGCAGGTCAAATCCTGAATATACTTAGGTGGCAAAGTGTATGTGTGAGAGAGAGACAGAGAAACAGACAGATAATGTGAGCAAGTATGAATGTACATCTGGACAAAATTTATGTTTGAATGTGAGTTCCCTAAATTAGGTTAGTATCTGAGTGATATATGAATGTGTGTGTCAATGTGTGCATATATTTGGCATGGGAAATTGTGGATATGTCTAGGTGGGGTGTATCTAAGTGCAGTGTTTTTGGAGGGTACATGTGTCATTTTGGGTGTATTTTGATAGTGTGCATTTGAAAGAGATTGTAGGTAAACTTAAAACAGGTATGAGGGCTCCAAGTTGGGGTGGGGCTAAGTTTAGGTGTATTTAAACACTGTATGTAAGAATGTGGGCATGCTGAGTTAGAGACTGTGAAAGTGTGACTTTAATTGGATAGAGTGACTATAAGTGTAAGCATATTTGAGGTGATTATATATGAGAATAGATGTATGTAAATGGAATGTGTGTGAAAGTGTGGGCGTATTGGTGTTGGGTATATGTGTGACAGTGGCTGTATCTGAGTGGTGTGTGTGAGAAGGAAAATGAATGTGTATATATCTGGGTTTGGGGCTTGTGAGAATGTGGGTATATCTGACTAGGATATGTGCAGTTCTCTGGATGTATGGGAAGGAGAGAATCTAAGTGGGGAGTGTGAGAAAGAAAATATATGTTTGTGTGAAATGAGTGAATCTAGCATGTGTGAAGGTATATCTGAATAGTGTGTGTTTGCATGTATTTCAGTTGGGAAGATAACTAACATGGATTTATGTGTCTGTTTTATAAGTGCTGTATCTAGATGTTTTGTGTATTCAATAGTGTGGTTATTTATGAGTAAAGTTTGTGATTGTGACCACACGTGAATATATTTTCTTGGGTGTATATATTTCTGCTAAAATGTCTGTAATGTGAATTTGTCCATAACTCAGTATGAATGACCATTTGTACCTAAGTGTGTGAGTAAATGGGAACTAACTTGTGTGTACAAGTGCTATATAGTTTTATTATATATGTGTGTATATATATATAATAAAATTTATGTTTGAGGTGAATATATTTGTTTTTATTTTTTAATAATTTATTTAATTTTATTTTATGTACATTGGTGTGAAAGTATGAGATCCCCTGGAACTGGAGTTACATGAGCTGCCATGTGGGTGGTGGGAATTGAACCTGGGTCCTCTGGAAAAGCAGCCGATGCTCTTAACTGCTGAGCCATCTCTCCAGCCCCTGAGGTAAATATATTTCTAAACGTGAATTGAGTCTGCAAGGTATCTAAAGACAGCCTTTGGGTTAGAGTTTATTAGATGTGTAGTTTGGGGTAAATCACATAACCTCAACAAAGCCCCAGTCTCCTGTCTGTAAAATGGAAGAAATAAAACTACCTATCTTGTAACATTAGGATAGGCTGAGTTAATATGCTAAGAGTGCTTGGAACAGTGCCTAGCACGTAATGAGCCCTCTCATGAGGAATTACTTACTAAAGGTAACAACAGTATCTTACCTGTCTATATCACCTGTATATACCTATTACAATTATCCCTTCCTGAAGGCTAACAGTGTGCATTCATCTACAAGTGCAAAGGAGGTTTTCATATGCATATTTGCCTCATAATATGTGCCCACGTGTATGTCCAAGAAAATGAACCTGGCCTCTTTTTATGTAAGAGTGTTTGTACATGAAAATTGTTTTATAGTTATAAAGTATCTCAGTGTTCATATAGAAACACAGATGTGTGGGGGGAAATGTGCTCAAGGCTAAGTGGAAGGGCATTAAGCCTTTTGTATATATTTGCTAGCATACACTTCTCTGGGTGCATGAGTGCACACATCCATATGTGTGATAGCATAGCATCTGTGAGAATGCAGGTATATCTACATGTGTGAACATGATTCTGTGTACACACGTGCCAGTGTATTTTTATCTGACTAGGAAACTAGGTTTATAGTTGCCAGTATGTGCATATGTGGGTGGGGTCTCTGTTCTGCCTGTAAAATTCAGAAGGCTGAGATTCTTTCATATGTGATGAATGCAGTGGAAACATTTATGTGGTATGGGTTTGTGTCTATACAGCCAAGTATTAGAATGTGTGCATCTGTGTTGTTCAATGAGGGTGGAATGTGTATGTGTGAATCGATGTGCAGGCATCTGAAGATTTGTGTCTGTATGTTTCTAAGCCTCAGTGGTTATGTGGGTTTGGGATGCATGAGTCTGAATTGTTTCATCTGCTTGATTGCCTCTCTGTGCTGCTGTGAGCCTGAGTAATATACCTTCAAGTATGACGATGCTATATGTAAATGACTGTGTACCAGGGCAGATTTGTGAAAGTGGTTTTTTATAAAATAGTAGGTTTGGGACCAGTAAGATGGCTTAGTGGGTAAAGGTGCCTGCCACCAAGGCAGACAACCTGAATTCAATACCTGAGACCCACATGGTAGAAAGAGAGAACCAACTCTGAAAGTTGTTCTCTGATTCCTGTGTATGTGCATGGAGTACAGATGATGAACACACATAAATAAATATTCTTAAATTAAAATGTAATAGCTTCAATGTCTTAGTGTAAGAGACAGTGTGAGGCAGAGAATGTCTGGACTATAGGACATGAGCAAAACTTGACCCCTGTCTAATATCAATTTTTATGCCTGCACATGCAGGACTGTGTCTAAAAGTTTAAGTCCATGCAGTTAGGTTTGTGTGTTCGTGAATCTCCAAGTGCCCTTTGATGTACTTTTTTTTTTTTTTTTGCTTTTTTGAGACAGGGTTTATCTGTGTAACAACCCTGGCTGTCCTGGAACTTGCTCTGTAGACCAGGCTGACCTCGAACTCACAGAGATTCACCTTCCTCTTCCTCCCGAGTGCTGGGATTAAAGGCGTGCGCCTCCACGTCTGGCTTCCAAGTGCCCTTTGAATGGTGACTGTGTCTCTGCCTATGCCTATGCTGTCTGTGCATTTTATATCCTTCAGTGATTTGCTGTTAAATGGGTACCAGGTCACATCCCTATTTTCCTTGTGAGAGAGAGACTGATTGTATTTATCAATTGAATTAACTCTAAATATGAGCTCACGCTTGAATGTCCTGTGCCCACATATGTATCTGTGTGTGTTGAGTGTTTACATGCAGTGACTAGATGTGAGTGGTTTAGGGCATTCACATGACTCAACATCCAGAGAAAGTAAAATCTGTATGGCACACTAGAGTAAACTAAAGTATTTAGAGGTACAGGAGCTTGATGAAAAGAAATTCCTTATTTTTTCTTCATATTATACAAGTATAAGGAAAAACTGCAAAGTTTTAGCAGATTTATTAAATATTGAATTTGTATGCAGCTTTCAAATAAAATCTTTTTGCAGATTATTTCATGACACACTAGAGGGCAGAACATTTTTTTTTTTTTTTTTTTTTTTTGGTTTTTCGAGACAGGGTTTCTCTGTGTAGCTTTGCGCCTTTCCTGGAACTCACTTGTTAGCCCAGGCTGGCCTCGAACTCACAGAGATCCGCCTGGCTCTGCCTCCCGAGTGCTGGGATTAAAGGCGTGCGCCACCACCACCCGGCCAGAACATCTTTTTGACCGACCTCCCTCCCTTACTTTCTCTCTTTCTTTTTCTGAAACAGGGTCTTGCTGGCCTAGAGCTCATTGTATAGCCCAGGCTGGCTTTAAACTTGCAGTTCCCTAGCAGAGCACGATGGCGCACACCTTTAATCCCAGCACTTGAGAGGCAGAGGCAGGCGGTGCTCGGTACATTTGAGATCTGCCTGGTCTACAGAGTGAGTTTCAGGCCAGCCAGAACCACATAGTAAGACCCTGTCTCAAAAATGAAAAATAAAAACTTGCTTCTTCCTCCCAAATGTGTGTTTACAGGCATGCACCACACCCAGCTCACAGTATCAAAAAATTTTTGAGACAAGTGTCTCATGATTTCGCCTTGGCCAGCCTGGAGCTAACTATGTAGACCAGGCTGGCCTGGAACTCACAGAGTTCCACTTGCCTCAGCCTCCTGGTGCTGGGATCAAAGGTGTGTGCCACCATACTCAGCTCAGAGTATAATTTTTTTTTTTTTTTTGGTTTTTCGAGACAGGTTTTCTCTGTGTAGTTTTGCGCCTTTCCTGGAACTCACTTGGTAGTCCAGGCTGGCCTCGAACTCACAGAGAACCGCCTGGCTCTGCCTCCCGAGTGCTGGGATTAAAGGCGTGCGCCACCACCGCCCGGCAGAGTATAATTTTTTTTTATTCACTGATGAGAGTCCCTAGTGTTCAGCATCTGTGGCCACTCTTTTTGAGCCTTTGGTCATTACTACCATGGCTTGTTGTATTGTTGTTTTATTCTTTTTTTTTTTTGCTCATTTTTATCTGGATTTGGTAAATCTATTGGTGCTACCTCAGGTAATTGTATTTCTTGGTGAAAGCTCCAAACAACAACAACGAAAAAAAAAGGATTAAGTAACTGCATATAATTTTGGCACATATAAACTTCTATCATGGCTTGCTGCTTCTTAATCTTGGAAGCCATGTATAAGGTAACCAGGGAGGTGGCTCAGGCACATCTTTGCTCTAATTTCCTTCATAATTCACTTGAATGTATGAAACACAGCTGTATGAATCTGCAAGTCAACAAAGCCTACTTTAAAAAAAAAAAGCAAAAACAAAAACAAAAAAGCCACTTGCCATGCCAGCATGAAGGCCTGAGTTCAGATACCAGGAGCCTCCTTGAAGCCAGACACAGCAGTGTGCATATTTAATCCCAGTGCACCTACACGAGATGGGAAGTGGAGACCGGAGAACTCCACACACATTTTGGGGCCAGCTAGCATGGCACAGACAACAACAAACAATAAAGACCCCGTCTCAAACAAAGTGGAAAGCAAGGATTGACACACAAGATTGTCCTCTAACCACCACACATGTGTGCCCACACACACGTACCATACACATGCACATAAAATTCTTGTAACAAGTAGTCGTGAATTTTGAAACTAACGGATAATTTTCATTTTGAGTATCTCAAAATTATGAAGAAACTTTACTTCTAAGTAGACATAGATTTGGCTCTATACCTATTCAATCATTCAGATTGCGACACCAAGTAGACATCACTCCAGGAGCCATACTGAACCTCCATTTTCCTTATTTGGAGTTTTACTTTGAATCTATAAGCCATGTCAGTGCTGTCTGCTTTGACATACAGTATTTTGAATGTATGCAATGCATTGCAGTGCTGGGCACGTAGCTAAGCTGGCATGGTGCTCACCTATCATGCACCAAGTCTTGAGTTCAATCCCCAGCAGCCTGTAAACCAGGTGTAGTAGTACATGCCTATAATCCCAACAATGGAGAAGTGGAGATGAGAGGTTCAGAAGCTCAAGGTTATCCTCAGTTACATAGAGAGCTCAAGACCAAGCTGGGCTACATAACACCCTGTTGCACAAAAGAAAAAAGAAATGCAGATAGCTATGGGTTTTTTTTTAATGTAATTCTATTCTCATATGTTCAAAGAGGGATATGCTGAAGCCAGTAAATATCAAATCTGCAAAGTGAGAAACACACACAAAGAAGTAACTGGGTGCTGCTTAACATTTGGCAGGGGTGGTGCACACATGCCACTAAGCACATATGGAAGTCACAGGACCACGCGTAGGAGTGCATTAACCCAGGTCTTCACGCTTGAGAGCAAGTACCTTTACCTTCTGAGCCATCTTACCACTCATTATAATATTTTTTACAAAATTCCTACACACTTAGATTTAAAAGATATGTATGATTTCAATTCTTCACACAAAACTAATAGATACATGGCAACAGTCTTAGACTTAGTTAAATTCATCATTTAGTGTGTTAGTTCATCGTGTACTGTGGAAATCAGACTTAGCAAGTTTTTTTTTAATTTTATTTATTATGTATACAGTGTTCTGCCTGCATGTATGTCTGCAGGTCAGAAGAGGGCACCAGATCTCATTACAGATGGTTGTGAGCCACCATGCGGTTGCTGGGAATTGAACTCAGGACCTCTGGAAGAGCAGTCAGTGCTCTTAACCTCTGAGCCATCTCTCCAGCCCAGACTTAGCAAGTTTTACAAGTGAATTTGGTATTATCAAAGCAAACTTGTCATCACAATAGCATCCAGTCTGGTCTGCTTACCAAGCTCCAGGCAGGTCAAGGTTACATAATGGGACTCTGTCTCTAAACAAAACAAAATAACAGTAGCATCGATCCATAGGCCTATGTAATTTCCATAATACTTCAAAATATTCATGGATAAATTTGCACATATTAACCTTAGTTTATTTTTGTACGAATTGCATTTCTCTTCAGGGTCTTTGGTTACTACTGCAGTCTAAGCATAGACAGACACACATCCATAAATCAATATATAGTGAAACTCCTTTCAGTTCAACAGTTTTTTAGGCTAGTGCCATCTCTGACCTGTTACCAGTGCGTCTCATTACTAATAGCAATAATTGAAACTGTCCCTTTGCCTATTTCTTTTACCTCATCCATCCTAAAGACATTGTGGACAATTTCCTTGTAGAATGCTAGCATATAAGATTTTGCTTAGCTTTTCTTGTTAGCCTTACAACACTGTCACTAGCTGACTGAGCTCTGTATACGAATAGTCTAACCATCTCATAAAGGATCTTGGTTTCTTTTCTTTTTTGTTGTTGTTTTGTTTTGTTTGTTTGTTTGTTTGTTTGTTTTTCGAGACGGGGCATCTCTGTGTAACAGCCCTGGCTGTCCTGGAACTCACTTTGTAGACCAGGCTGGCCTCGAACTCAGTGATTCTCATGCCTCTGCCCCCCAAATGCTGGGATTAAAGGCATGCACCACCATGGCCCAACTTTGGTTTCTTAATTTGCACTTCCAAGTAAGTACTTTAAAATTTTTATTTTAGACTTATTTTATTTTATTTTATTTTACATGTATAAGTGTTTTGCCTGCATGTGTGTATGAGTACTATGTGTATACCTAGTGCCCACAAAGGTAATAGCCTGTCAGATCTTCTGAAACTGGGTTTACAGATGGTTATGAACCACAATGTGGGTGATGAGTACCAAACCCAGGTCCTCTCCAAGAGCAACATATGTTCTTAATCTCTGAGCCATCTCTCCAGCCCATGCTTTCTTTTTTAAACTCACAGAGTCTACTTTATGCTACCAATATGAGCCATCTCTCCAAGCCCCAAGTGCTTTTTAGAAAAATCTGAATCTGGGACTAGAGAGATGGCTCAGCAGTTAAGAGCACTGGCTGCTCTTCCAGAGGACTCAGGTTCGATTCCCAGCACCCACATGGCAGCTCAAACCTGTTTGTAACTCCAGTTCCAGGACTTCTAACACCCTCACACAGACATGCATGCAGGCAAAACACCAATGATCATAAAATAAAAGTAAATTTAAATTTTTTTAAAAATATGAATCTGGCTGGGCAGTGGTGGCACACACCTATAATCCCAGCACTCAGGAGGTAGAGGCAGGCAGATCTCTGAGTTGGAGGCCAGTCTGGTCTACAGAGTGAGTTCCAGGACAGCCAGCACTAACGTAAAAAAAAAAAAACTGAACCTTAGGTGATGTGGTGGCACATTGCCTGTACCCCGTACTCAGGAAGCTAAGGCAGGAAGATTATTAGGAGTTTAAGGTCACCTAGGGCTATGTGATGAATATAGTGATTATTCATGGCTACCTAGACCTTGCTTTAAAAAAACAAACAGCCGGGCGGTGGTGGCGCACGCCTTTAATCCCAGCACTCGGGAGGCAGAGCCAGGCGGATCTCTGTGAGTTCGAGGCCGGCCTGGGCTACCAAATGAGTTCCAGGAAAGGCGCAAAGCTACACAGAGAAACCCTGTCTCGAAAAACCAAAAAAACCAAAAAAAAAATAAAATAAAATAAAAAAACAAACAAAAAATCCAAATCAACATCTCTCTACTCATCCCTTCTTCCCTCCCCCTCTCTTTCTCTCTCCTCTCCCTTCTTCCTTCCCTCCTTTCCTATCTCTCTCACCAACCCCCCCAGGCCTCATACATGTTAAGCCAGCACTCTACCTACCATTAAGCTGCATGCCCAGCCCTTGTATCTTTTTATTGAAGGGGACAGCAGACTTTTGTGGCTTCTGAAACTTAATTTTCACTGCAGTTTTTAGAAAGGAACACTGAGGCAAAAACATAAAAATCCGAGGCTGACTTTTGATGAATCAGTTCAATTAAACTATTATCTTAGTTTGCTTTCTATTCATGTAATAAGGACCACGACCAAAAGCAACCTGGGAAGGAAAGGGTTTATTTCAGCTTACAGCTTACAGTCCATGATGAAGGGAAATCAGAGCAGGAACTCAAGGCAAGAAGCTGGAGACAGAAACTGAAGCAGAACCATGGAGGGGTGCTGCTTATTGGCTTGCTCGATCAGTCTGCTTGCTTATACAACCCAGGACCACCAGCCCAGGGAGGACACTGCCCACATCAATCATTAATCAAGAAAATGTCCCCACAGACTTGCCTACAGGCCAATCTATGGAGGCATTTTCTCAATTAAGATTCTCTCTTCCCAAATATGACTAGGTTTGTGTCAAGCTGACAAAAATACTAACCAGCACAACCATTACAAGGCTTCACTGATTCACAACAAACATTTTTTTTTTTTGGTCTTTTGAGACAGGGTTTGTCTGTGTAACAACAGTTCTGGCTATCCTAGAACTCGCTTTGTAGACCAGGCTGGCCTTGAACTCACTGAGATTCACCTGCCTCTGCCTCCCAAGTGCTGGGATTAAAGGCATGCACCACCACTGCCCGGCCCAACAAACATTTTTACCTAAAATGACCTTTACCTATGAGGTCGTAAACATGAAATACCACCAAGAATCAAATTTGCCTAGTTCTTAATAGCAGATGCCAACAGTGAGTAAATCAATAAGTAGACTAAGAAGGAATAAAAATGTTGTATTATGATGTTTACAGAGGAATCCTCATCTTTTCAAAACAGAGAGTGAAATGTCTATGAGTGACATAGTATAATAATTATGGTTTACAAAACTGAGGGTGAATAGGGTTATGGGCAGAAGAAGACTGGGCTCTGAGTTCATAATTGCTAAATCTAGGCATTGAGTCCACCAAGGTTCATTGCGATGTTCCCACTTGCATTTTTATGTTTGAGATAACTATAATAAAGAGTTCTTTTTATTAAGAAATAACAATCAAGGGAATTAACTAAATGATTACATTTGTTTAAGAACACCAAAGAAGGGCTGGAGAGATGGCTCAGAGGTTAAGAGCACTGACTGCTCATCCAGAGGTCCTGAGTTCAATTCCCAGCACCCACATGGTGGCTCACAACCATCTGTAATGAGATCTGGCGCCCTCTTCTGTATATCTAATCAATAAATAAATCTTTAAAAAAAAAAAAAAGAACACCAAAGAAGTACATAATCAAAAATCTGAAATACTCCACAATCTGAAAAATTTTTTAATGCTAACATGACACCACAAGGGGTAAGTTTCCCACCCAGAATCTTGTGACAGGTCACAGACAAAATGTAGACACACTAAAATATTGCATAAAATTACCTTCATGCTGTGTATATACAAAACACAAATGAGTTGCATGTTTAGATTTATGTCTCATCCCCAAGATCATCATCTGTATCTACACAAATATTCCAGAAAAGTCCAGTATCTGATACTCGCATGCATTTTTGGATAAGAGATAAGCAAACTGTAGTCCATAGCAATAATCATACAGCACTCCTCCCCGATCCTCCTCTTCCCTTTCCTACCTCTCCCCTCTCCCTCCTATGAGCATATGTATGCTAAGCAAGTGTACTTCCACTGAGCCCCCAACTTTTCTATTTTTGTCGGTGAGGAAAAGTAAGAACAAGACTAAATTAAAAGAAAACAAACACCACACATGTAGATATAGGCCAAACCAAAACCATCACTAATGATAAATAAGTGGGCGGTAATAATCAAACTATCTGGGGTGTTTCGCTAAGAAGCAATTGAAACACAGTGTACTTCTTGCCATGACCTCCTGTGCCTGTTCTTAATCGACTTTCCTGGCATGGCAAGTACCTACCAGCCAGACAGCTCTACTCATGTTTCCACATATACCTGCAGAGGTTAGCTGATGTGTGCACAGGAGCAGATTTCTATTATACCTGTTGTTGGCTGTGTATCAGTTAGTGTGTGTGAGAGCACATTGATATGTTTACACACATGTGTCCATGTGCAAGTGTCTTTTTATATTCCAGTGTCTGCACATGCAAGTGGGTTTTTGTCTCTGTTTGATTGCACTTGCATATTGATGAAATGTGTGAGCAAGAGAGTGAGGCTCTCTATTCTTTTGTGGATGTGTTAGAGCTATTACACTTTTGTTTATCAATGAGAGTTTATCTATCAATGAAGAGGGGCATATATGTGCCAGGATGTACATATCTGTCTTGCTGAGTGTACCTAATCTATGTGAGGGGAAGTAAGTTAGTTTCTTTGAGGTAGAGCATATTTACATATGTGAGCAATTTTTTACTTGCCTGCAAATGTATCTGTAGGTATCTCAGGGGGATTATATTTGTGTATACATACCTGAGGAACACTTTTCAAGTGTTTGTGAATTTGATGATGTGAGGGATATTTAATCTGAATGTTAGTTTTGTAGCAGTGTTTGTCTATGTGATGATATAGATATGCTGTTGTGAGATTTTGAATATGTGGGAGTATTTGAGCAATCAAATATATCAGCTCAGTGAATATATAGGAGTCTATGTGTAAAATGACAGTAGTTTTGCTTTGTGTATTTACTCATCAATGTTTGAGTGTGTGTGTGTGTGTGTGTGTGTGTGTGTGTGTGTGTGTGTGTTAGGAGAACTCTAAGGAGAGGAAGGATTGTGATATGTGTATGTGAGACAACGTGTCAGTGTGTCTGCATTGATGACCAATTCTCAGCCCTCACTTAATGTGCCTTTTATGTAACAAATTTGTTACATAAAATTTGTCCTTTACTATCTGGAAATGGAGTTTATAGATAATATAAGATTTCTACACATGCCATTTCAAAAGAAGTCCATACTGTACATATCAATATACATATTATATTAACTATAATACAAATAAGAAATGATTTATAATAATTTTATTTGGGTATATAAGTGCTTAGGTGTGGCACACTTCAGGAGATTCAAGAAAAATAATTGGAGAGTTGTAAGTGCATAAACGTAGTTTAGAAGAAAAATCGGGTTCACAAAGTACAGGAAAATGACAGGCAGAGGCTGTCATTTTGAGATTTTACAAACTAGTGAAGTGCACCAAAAAGCAAGATACAATCTCCTCTTGATTCACATGACAGCCACATTCCTGGATAATTCAGGGTATGCTAAAACTAGGAGAAATCTCATTTATCTTAATAAAAGAGATTTTGAGCTTAATTATAATCCTAGGAGTTGCAGGACCTGTGTTAGTAATGTCAGACTACCCCACATATCACTAAGTGATGGACACTTTCTACATCCCTAAATATTAGGGCATCTTGCACTCTTAACATGAGGCAACTTACACCCCGTCGCACCCCAGCCCCACCCTGTTCCTGTAGATTTCCAAAATGTCCCCTAGGGGGCAGTCATGTCTTTATAAAGAACAAAGCCCTGTACTAAGACCGGGTACAAGAACTTCCTCTATCTGTGCTTGCACACTGCGTGTGTGTGTGTGTGTGTGTGTGTGTGTGTGTGTGTGTGTGTGTGTGTGTGTGTGTGTGTGTCTGTGTCTGTGTGTGTCTGTGTGTCTGTGTCTGTCTGTGTGTCTGTGTGTGTCTGTCTGTCTATCTGTCTGTCTGTGTGCATGTGTGTCTGTGTATCTGTGTGTCTGTGTGTGTCTGCTTGCTGTCCATGAGGCTGTGTTTTCGGATGCCTGTGAGTGTGTAGGTCTGTGCACAAGAGTGTCCAGGCACAGGCAGATATGCTCTGTGCACGCACATGACTGGGCCTAACCTACGGCTACCAGACTGTGCTTAGGAGCACCTGACCTCATTTATGCAACCTCTTCAAGCTTTCCCAGCAACACCGGGGCTTTGTTTGCTTGCCGTATTGGTTTTGGGGCTGGGTTGGTTTTTTTTTCTTTTTCTTTCTTTCTTTTTTTTTTGAGGGGGGTTGGTTTTTGTTTTTAGATTTAACGTTTGTTTTTACTGAGACCCTGAGCTACACAGTAGTATATCAGTTTTAGTATGTCTCCCTCCCTACATGTTTGTGTGCTTTGTCTCTGTGTCTACCTGTTTCTCACTGCCCTCTTATCTCTCCCTAGTGTTCTAGATCATGGTTCCTTACATTTTTTTCTATTTATGACCCTTTTTCACCTAAGAAATTTCTCATGCACCCCCAGGTATATAGTTATATAAAATAAGTATACAGATCAAATATTTACTATTAATTAACAAATTCTCAGGCATGCCTATAATTTTCATATTCATTAAAGACAAAGGTAAATTTGCATACTGAGATAGATGTGCTTTTTTTACATAAAGAATTAAATCTTTTCTGAATATTTGATACTCAACATATAAGGCATCTTCAATGTTTTTAAGAGTTGACTGGTATTTTGATTTTTATAACTGTCAATACTGAGAACCCCACTTCACATAAATATGCAATACAAAATGGTGAAAGTATGGTTAGGGACCTTTCAAAAATTGTTGGAAATTCTGTCCTATTCCCAAGCCAAAATTCATCTAATGGTTTTTTTTTTTATGACACTCAAATCAGCAACTCAAATGGCAATTTTTGATTTTTTTTTTAATTGGGGGGTGGTTGAGACAGGATCTATGTAGCTCTAGCTGCCCTGGAACTTTCTACATAGACCAAGCTGGCCTTGAACTCACAGAGATCCACCTGAAATGGCAATCTTTTAAAATCAAACATTCTAATACAATATAATATTGATACTTCCATGACAGTAGGAAAGTACTAAAGTTTTATTTTCTGTCCTTAAACCATTATGTTTTATAAAAGAAAAAAATTGTAGGTACGACAAAAACATGGCAATTCCTAGCATACAGTAGTGTCAAGTCTGAGCTGAGGCATTTCAGATAGCATGTGTTGTCCTTGGATTGTATGGTGGCATGTGCAATGCAAAGTATGCATGTTGTATGCTCAGAAGCATGGCTTCCATAACGCATGTATGGTGCAACACAAGCAAGTGCTGCCAGAAACACGTGAGATTCATCATCCCAACGTTGAATTAATTTTTGGTTATTACACATCCAGAAATTTTGTAAAATGTCTCGACACCCTCACATTCAGTTATGCAGCCCCGTAGGGAGTTACAACCCATAGTTAAAGGAGCTGTGTTCTAGATGTGCCGTCCCCCTCCCTGCCCGCTTCGGCTATCCTTAACCCCCGTTTCTGTCTCCTCTCTCCATCATTTGCTGTTTCTCTGTGTTATCTATATGTCTCTTTTAAGTCATTCTTCCTCCCCTCTCTTTCTCCATGTCTGTCTCTTCCCCTGTCCTTTTTTCTGGTTTTCTGTCTTTCCTTATCCTATGTCACCATCTGCCTGCCACAAGCATGCCTCTCTTGTCACCCCTGTGTATCTGACTACCTCTTATACTTAGTCTGTCTCTATGCCAAACCTTTACCCTTGTCTTCCCTTAAGGCTAAGGCATATTTGTGTGTGTGCACCTTTGCACATACACAGCAGAGGGCTGTCTGCATGAAAAGGGTAGGAGACATCAGACCTGACCATGTGCATTTCTCTCCAACCTCTCCCTAGCACCCTGTCATTTCAGTAAGCCATTGGCTATGAGACTTCTTAGTGCTGTCAAAAAAGAAATTACTGCTTTTAGGCGACAGACCAGACTGTACTGAGCTAGAAAACAACACAAAGGGGACAACTTCACCAGAAAGGAGCTGGTAAGAAGGCATCCACTTTGAGACTCACCTCCCCAGACTAGTCCCCAGGCCAGCCCCAGCCCCAACTGTAATCCTGAGCCTCTCCTGCTTCAATTCCATATGGCCTGGCCCAGCTCCCCTCCCTCTGGGAAATGCTGTCACTGTCATGACCCCACATTGCCTGCCTGCACACAACAAGCACTCCCCTGCTCCCCAGGCTGTGCTGTCGGCAACTCCGGTGTGAATACTTGCATGGAGCCCTTGGCCTCTTTTCACCAGGACCTACTGTGTGCGTGATGCTGATCTTTTAGAGGGGAGGGAGCCTACCCTGCCCTTATGCGGCTTCTGTTCTAATAGGATGAGACAGGTAATCTAAATTTGAAGACTAAATGATACAGATAGAAGAGAGAGATTCTGGTGAAAAGGGAAAGGGGCATGGGGATGCTATGACCTCTTACCTTGATTACTACTGAAGCCTCACTAATCTCCCTACCCTACTCCCTCATACCTTTATGGAACATGCCCTGCTCTCACAGCAGCAAGTAGAATTGTATTCAACCCTGAATGCGAATCACATCTTACCTCTGTTCAAAACCCTCCCAAGCAATTCTGAATCAAAGTCCTCACTATGGCCTCCATGATACGTCCTTGCCGACGCTCTGACTTCACCTCCCATCTCGTGCCCTTTGCTCAATGTTCCACCTACCGTGGCTCCCTTGCTCTTTCTCGGTGTGCCATGAGTAGCTCCGTCTCAGAGCCTTTGTTCTGACTATTCTTTCTGCCTAGAGTTCTCTACTCCTAAACAGCCACAGGACTTACATCCTCACCTGTTTGCTGAGATGACTCCTCCTTTATGAAGCCCTCCCTATCCTGCTCATCAAAAACTGCAATACCCTCCTCTCCTCTGACACTTTAAATCCTCCTCCTCCTCTACTTTATGATTATATTTTAGAGTATTGTCATCATCTGAGATACTAACTTCACCCATGTCTCTTCTTATTACCTAATTTGTCAATTACACAAAACTAGGAAACTTTATTCTTTTCGTTTTTGGTTTGTCTGTTTGTTTGTTCATTCATTTGTTCGTTGAGAGATGGTTTCTCTGTGTAGCTCTGGCTGTCCTGGAACTCATTCTGTAGACCAGGCTGGCCTCGAACTCACAGAGATCCACTTGTCTCTGCCTCCCAAGCGCTAGAGTAGGAATCTTTTATCTGTCTGATTCACAACTGCATCCTCAATGCTTAAAACAGTGAATGACCTAAAGTAAAGAAATACTTTTCCAATGAACCAACACAACAAGCATACTTACATTTTTATATTCATATATAATCCTACACTCACACAAAATAAAAGCCAGAACCCTTATCATAATCCACAGCCCTACAACATCTGGTCTTCTGTGACTTCATCTCCTATCACTGTATCTCTGAAACGCACCATTTAACAACATTAGACTTCTCACTGCTCGGAGAGCATGCTACGCACATTCCTGACCACAAATAAAGATTTTTTGCTGAGCACGGTGGCATAGAGCTATAATCCTAGCACATGGAATTCTGAGGCAGAATGATCCCAAGTTCAAGGCCTGCCTGAGCTGGGGAAAGTGTTCACAGCCAGCCTGGTCAACTTCACAAGACCCCATTACAAAATTAAAAGTTTAAATAGTAATTTTTTTAAGGGTTTAAGGATATAGCTCTTGCCTACCAGGCCTGAGGCTGTAAACTCAATCCCCAGTACACTGAAAAGACAAGACAGAGAGAAGAAGAAACAAAGCAAGGAGGGGCGGGAGAGGAAATGGGAGAGAGCCAAAGACAGAAAGAAATCTAATGAGTGGCTGTCAATAGTTTAACAAAACAAAACATGAACTACAACAGAAATGAATAAGTATATTACAATTAGGATTAGTACTGTGTACAACTTTTAGTTGAGGGGTGTGTGTGTGTGTGTGTGTGTGTGTGTGTGTGTGTGTGTACTGGGTTATGGGTAGCGGTGAAAAAACAATGCTTGAGTACAACTTGAAGGCTTGTAAATAGGAACAAGAGTTGGACCGACATCCACAACCTGCGGACCCCCCAGTGGAGAACAAGGTATCTGAGGCCATTAGGAGACAAAGCAAGGAGGGTAGGAGCAGGAATATCTGGGAAGAAGGGCTCATAGACACACTAACCTGCCCTCTCTGTTTCTTCCTCATCTGTTTCTCCCTCCCTCATCATGTTCCATTCCTTCCATTTCTGTGTTGTTTTCTATCCATTTACATCCTTGTCTCCATTTTTCAATCTCATTATTTACTACTCTGTCTCTGCCTTTTTTCTGTCCCCTACCTTCATCTCTCTGTCTCTCCGTCTCTGTCTCCCTCCATTGTCTCCATTTGCAGGTGTAGCTCAGCAAGACAACCGATGGAGTCCCCCGGGGCCCATCAAATACTGGACTGGCCGACCCCCTAGGGTTGGGGGTAGCCCTTGCCCCTCAGCATGGCCAACACCACCGGAGAGCCTGAGGAGGTGAGCGGCGCACTGTCCCTGCCATCCGCATCGGCTTATGTGAAGCTGGTGCTGCTGGGACTGATCATGTGTGTAAGCCTGGCAGGCAATGCCATCTTGTCCCTGCTGGTGCTCAAGGAGCGTGCCCTGCACAAGGCTCCTTACTACTTTCTGCTGGACCTGTGCCTAGCTGATGGCATACGCTCTGCCATCTGCTTCCCTTTTGTACTGGCTTCTGTGCGCCATGGCTCCTCATGGACCTTCAGTGCACTCAGCTGTAAGATTGTGGCCTTTATGGCTGTGCTCTTTTGCTTCCATGCGGCCTTCATGCTGTTCTGCATCAGCGTCACCCGCTACATGGCCATCGCCCACCACCGCTTCTATGCCAAGCGCATGACACTCTGGACATGCGCAGCTGTCATCTGCATGGCCTGGACCTTGTCTGTGGCCATGGCTTTCCCACCTGTCTTTGATGTGGGCACCTACAAGTTTATCCGAGAGGAAGACCAGTGCATCTTTGAGCATCGCTACTTCAAAGCAAATGACACACTGGGCTTTATGCTTATGTTGGCTGTGCTCATGGCAGCCACACATGCTGTCTATGGCAAGCTGCTACTCTTCGAGTATCGTCACCGCAAGATGAAGCCAGTGCAGATGGTGCCAGCCATCAGCCAAAACTGGACATTCCATGGCCCTGGGGCTACCGGCCAGGCTGCTGCCAACTGGATCGCTGGCTTTGGCCGTGGGCCCATGCCACCAACTCTGCTGGGTATCCGGCAGAATGGGCATGCAGCTAGCCGGCGGCTACTGGGCATGGACGAGGTCAAGGGTGAAAAGCAGCTGGGCCGAATGTTCTACGCGATTACACTGCTCTTCCTGCTCCTCTGGTCACCATACATCGTGGCCTGCTACTGGCGAGTGTTTGTGAAAGCCTGCGCTGTGCCCCACCGCTACCTGGCCACTGCTGTTTGGATGAGCTTCGCCCAGGCTGCCGTCAACCCAATCGTCTGCTTCCTGCTTAACAAGGACCTCAAGAAGTGCCTGAGGACTCATGCCCCTTGCTGGGGCACAGGAGGTGCCCCAGCTCCCAGGGAACCCTACTGTGTCATGTGAAGCAAGCCAGTAGGTGATAGCCAGGGGGAAAGTCATGATCACCATACTGGGGCCAACAGCAGGGGAAGAGTGGGACCCATACAGAAGCCTTCTTTTTTGAGCTTCAGCCCAGGCTCTCAAACCATCCCTAACTGAGGCATTTTGCCAACACCTCCTTAGGGCTAGAAACTGGCTGAGGAACTGGAGGCATTTCTAGTTTTGTGGGGCTTGTCCCGCAGCCTCCTCCACTTCTCCAATCTCATTTTCCCGTGCCCTCCCTGCCTCCCTATCCCTCTTCCCTCTCCTATCTTTCTAAAGTGACGAGTCAGTAAAAGAAAACGAACTGAAAATGCAGGGTTTTTTAATAATAACAGCTGAGGAAACAGGCTTTCTTGCTTAAATGTACCCCCCCCCCCCCGACATTGTCAAGAAATGGGAAATTTCTCCTGTAAAATAGATTTCCAGAGATCTTACTGCCCCCTGGGCTCCCATTCACCCTCCCCTTCTAAGTCCCTTAGCAAGACCTGGATGTTTAGGAAATATTGACTTAAGGCTTCACACAAGAGGGACCAAATGGGGTGCTGCCCTCCTGGGGAGCAAGGATGTTTAAATTGCTATGTTGTGTGCAATGTTGTTTTTGGCTAACCTTGATCCCAAGCCTAGTCTCCTATCCCTCCCTACCATATCCAGACTTTGCAGGTGTTTCTTGAGGCTCTGTTTGAAAAGCCAAGAGCATACAGAGAAGGGTCTCCATGATGTGCCCAGGCTAGATGAAGAGCTGAATAGTAGATGAGCTCCTCAAGCAAAATATACCAAACTTAGCTACATTCTCCCAAACTTTCTTTTGGATCCCCTATCCTTTCTTCCTAGAAATATACATCCACTTGTCCCCATCAGGGATGATGTGGGTATATGCTGACAGGGGAAGTTATCCGTGGAAGTATAGGGAGATGATTAAACTCCTCAGAGTGGCTGGACTCCAGAGCCTGGGGTGAGAGCTAATTCACCCCCACAGTTGTTTCTTGGGTTCACACTATTCTGAAAATGAAAATTCTTTGGGGGCCTTGGTAACCAATAGTGCTACAAACTTCAAGGCCCCATGGAATTGAGTCCATTCCTTCCTGTGACCTCTTTTTGTCCCTTCCAGGACTCGCAGGCCTTGAGTCCCTCCTTAGTTGCCCTTCTGGGTCCCAAATATCCTTCCTCGCAGTTCTTCCTACCTCCACCCTTGCTTACACGCAAAGTGGAGCAGATTACACCCGAATTCCACAGGTGGAAGGTCCCAAGGCTCTTCCACAGACAGAGACCACTCTGGGCTTACTTCAAGGTCGGTTCTATAGACTGGTGAGCCAAGCTGGAACTCTTTGCCTAAGTTTGGGACTGTGATCTCTCCATCCCCTTTCTTTCCTTATAAACTCCTGTCCTAAACTCCACCTCTACCCCAAGATAGCCCCTGAACTGAGGAAGCCTTGACCCAAAAGCAATGAAGGGGGTGCTCTAGACAGAAGAGATATTGATGATCCTGGTTGTGGAGTGGCCCTGGAAAAGCAGACCAGAGTAGCTGAGAGGCTGGGGATGTGGGGGACTGGGCTATTCTCTCAGTGATGATGATAGGAATGCCTTTCTGAAGGCAGGGGTGGAAAGACCAAGGTGGGAGGGCAAATAGGGTAGACTCAGGAGGGGTTTCCTCCATTCCCTTTTTCTAACTGCCTGGATTCATCATTGGATTTTGTAAATGGAAAAACTGAAATGAACAATGTTATATTGGGTGTCTTCTCTCTCTCTCTCTCTCTCTCTCTCTCTCTCTCTCTCTCTCTCTCTCTCTCTCTCTCTCGTGTTTGTCTCTGTCTGTGTGTCCTATCTGTGTATGATCACATGTGGGGAGGTATGATTGAGTGAGACAGTGTGTGTCTGTGTGACTTTGTGTGGATAGGAAACCCTAAGGAAAGCTTGCCTGGTACACATATGTAAGCAAATACCTATATGTGAGGGAATAGAGTACACACACACACACACACACACACACACACACACACACACACACGGGGAGAGGAGACACACGAAGGAGAAGAGGAGACAAAACTGAGTATGTGCCTGCAGCAGGAAATAGAGTGCTTAGGAGATGGAACCTGAAATTTTTTATGTATGTATGTGTCAAGAGGGTCAACTCCCATCTCATGAGATTGTCTTCCCTTGGCCCAGCTTCTGAGCACCAGGTGAGGAGAGGATAGTTTAGAACCCCATCTCTTCCAAATGTCTGGAGATTCAGTGCCTACCCCAAAATTCAAATAAGGTATTTCTGAAATTGGACCACCATGGAAATAGGAACTGGGAATGGGGGGATCAAACATGGAGGTAATGGGGTTAAGAAATGGCCCCCTGCAATGTAATGGCTTTCAGAGGAACTGCTCAGTTTGAACTGGGAATTCTTAAGGTTCCACTGTATACAGCTGGGACTTAGCTCAGTTTTGACTAAATTCAGAAGGAAGGATGACATGGAGAAAAAACCCAAATCTGAAGGTCTACCCAGCTGGCCTACTCCCTAGGCGCTCAATTCATTTACTATTTATTTACTTATTCCTTCAGGTGCACAGAATTGAGCTAACCATATTCCTCAGTTCTTGGCACACTATATCATCATTGGTCCATGCAAGGTCCTTTTATTGTTTTCTTTGTGCCCTTCATCACCCATCCCCGATCCCATCCTTCCCCACCCCACATAGGCACCACTCTTCTGTACTTAATGTGTGTCCTTCTAAACCACCGTTCATGTGTTTATTTACTTATGTGTATCTGTGGAAAATATATGGTATTGATGTTTTGATTTACATAAACAGTATTGTACTATAAATCTTGTTCTGTTTCTTTTTTCACTCAACATTCTGTTTTTTGAGAGATCCAGCCATGTTGCTATACATAGATCAAATTCATTCTAGTAGTCCATCTAAAACATATATCACATTTTATCCATTCTCCTGGTAATGGATTCCTGGGTTCCTTCCCTCTGCTACCACAGCAAGGCTGCAACGGGCAATTATCTCCTCTCCTTAGGGATGCCTAATTTAAAGGAAACGAGCTCAGAGAGGGGCAGTGATTTGGCTAGCGTCACAGTGGTAGTCTCCTGCGATGTGAACTCTAGAACCAAAGCCAAAACTCCACCATCATGCCTCGTCAAAGACCAGCTATCTCTGGTCATAAATAAAATAAAATAAAATCTTAGCGTATGATTAATAGCAACATTCACTTAGGAAAAGCTGGGAGGAGAAATACTGTGTACACAAAGAGAGTTTTTAAGTTCTAGAAAAATCTAGCAGATTAGTTGAATCTCAATCAATTTTTATGACGCAGAGGAAGTCATTTTTTTTTTTTTTTTTTTTTTTTTTGCGTCTGTGATTGTTTCTGGAGCCATTTTGCAGAGATGGAAAAAGCCTTGTCAAAACCTGACCACCAAACCAAAGACCTCAGATACTTAAATTACTAGCACGTCAAGGCAACCTACGTCTGAGGGGCTACAGCGCTCACCCCAGGGACATAAGCTGGTGGGGGAAGGGACAGATTTTTAAAAGTGCGTAGTTGATCTGGGGAGCAGGGCGGGGAGAACGATAGCGAGGCTCTCTGATTTCATTCGAGCACATCTCGCTCCGCGGTGCTTGCGCACTCCCAGCCACCCTCTCCGCGTCTCGTCTTTGGTCTTCCGAATCGCTGGTACTTTTCCCATTGGATAAAACATTGCAAGAACGAGGGTAAGGGGTTTCTTACCCTAGCTTTCCTCACAGCCAATCGCCCTTCAGTTTTCCTCTCATCACTGGGGCAGTCAGCCTGATGATTGGTAGGTGCGAAGGGAGCCAATTAGAAAACGATGATGTGTAGTGTTGGCAAGCGGATTGCGTGAGAGAAGGCAGGGGTTGAGGGAACGCTAACGCCACCTCCGAGGCCGGCAGCCAATGGTGGGCAGAACAGAGGCCTTGCCAAGGAGTGGGCGGAGCCTCGGCGGCTGGCGCTGTGGGAGCGGGGCAGGCGCTGTGGGAGGGGACGTCAGAGCGAGGTGGTGAGCAGAGCTGGTCGCGTGAGGTGTGGCGGCTCCGCTTCAAGTGTGACTGGCGGCGACGGCCTCGTCTGAGAGCGGAAGAACCAGCGCAATTCCCTGAGCTTTGAGCGCGGTCACCATGGACCGCCCGGATGAGGGGCCTCCGGCCAAGACCCCCCGCCTGAGCAGCTCGGAACCCCGTCAGCGCGACCTGCCGCCCCCGCCACCCCCGCCGCTCCTGCGACTGCCCCTGCCTCCACCCCAGCAGCGTCCGAGACCCCAGGAAGAAACCGAGGCTGCACAGGTGCTGGCTGACATGAGGGGGGTGGGCCCCACGCTGCCCCCACCACTGCCCTATGTCATTCTCGAGGAGGGAGGGATCCGCGCGTATTTCACCCTGGGTACTGGGTGTCCCGGCTGGGATCCTGCAATAGAGTCGGGATTTGGGGAGCCCCCTCCCACAGGGATCATGGATACACTCCCCTCTTCAGAAACCTCTGGGGGGAGCCTGGAAATTGACTTTCAGGTTGCAGAGCCCAGCAGCCTTGCTGGAGAGAAGGCCCTAGAAACCTGTAGCTTGGGGGGGTGGGGGCCCCAGATGTTAGTCGGTCCAAAGAGGAAGGAAGAGGCTATCATCATAGTGGAAGATGATGATGAGGATGAAAAGGAAAGTGTGAGGAGGCGGCAGCGGCGGCGTAGGAGGAGGAGGAGGAGGCTGAGGAAGGTGAAGGAGAGCCGAGAGAGGAGTGCCCAGAGGATGGAAAGCATACTGCAGGCCCTGGAGAGCATTCAAATGGACCTGGAGGCGGTGAACATCAAGGCGGGCAAGGCCTTCTTGCGTCTCAAACGCAAATTCATCCAGATGCGAAGACCCTTTTTGGAGCGCAGAGACCTCATCATCCAGCATATCCCAGGCTTCTGGGTCAAAGCAGTATCCTTCTCATCGATACTCATGGGTCAGAAGCCCATGTCTGAAGGAGAGATGTGCAGAAGAGAAACAAGGGGTGTGGGGGAGGGTCAGAGATGGGAATGAATCCCATTAGAAGATTCTAGAATAAGTAGAAGAGGGATGGCAAGAGGGCAAAATAGCATAAAAACTGGACTGCAGATGGGAAAACAGTCGCACCATAACATAAAAAAAAAAAAATGGATCACAGACAGTAAAAGAGGGAGGGATAACAGAGAAGGCACGCAGCTGATAAACAGCATCACAGACAGTAAAAGGGGGAGGGGAATACAGGTGATGAGCTGACGGGAGGGAGGGAGGGCAAATAAACTCCAGGAAGGGTGCTGAAACCACACAAGGCTCTGTAAGCCTGAGTCTCTGCTTAGATATCTAGAGACCTCAAATCTGTCTACAATACCCTCTATTAGAGGGGAAATGAGAGCAATGGGATGGAACCCCTGAAGAATCAGGAGAAAGACCACTTGGATGTGGAGGTCAAGTGGTTAAATGAAGGAAAAGGTAGACCAGGAAGAATCCAATCCACTATTGGTGACTGTTGAGCTCATCCCCAGGAAACATATATGTAACATTTGAAATACATAGGTTCAACATTTTAATAGAATTTATATAGATATAAATACTTGGTCCATGATAAAACGTGTCACATGATCACAGGCCCTCAGCAGACAGGCACAGGATGAGGTAACAGGGCCTAAGCATGCAGACCACCAGAGCCATTTATACATCATGTGGACACTGACCACCAACACATGTACCCCCTACACATGTAACATCATGTAAATACAGGCTCTTGGTAACCAAATACATTAGTAGTTAGACTTGGGCTTTCAGCTCCCAGACCCATAGCATTTTGTGAACATAAGCACCTGTCACCAAGAGACAAGGATCACATGGACATGGTCATGGAGCCTTAGCATCCAGACACGCAGCAAATATAAACCATGGCAAGGCTACCTAGCACTGAGGCTTAACATTGCATAAGCACTCATGTACTCCACATACATCACTGAAACATAGAAGGAACCCTGTTTTGCTCTGCCCTCCTTCATATTGAACAGTAAATCCTTGACCTAAACTGCTCCACTCATTAGTTCCTCAACCACCCCAAAATTTCAATCTTGATCAACCAACGCGATGAAGACATTTTCCGCTACTTGACCAATCTCCAGGTCAGACGAAGAAGGAAAGCCAAGGAATCTGGTCCTTAGAGGTGAGGGGGGGTGGGAAGGGCCATGGAAGGGATATATACCACCATTACCCCCACCCTGAGCAGGTACAGGATCTCAGACATATCTCCATGGGCTACAAAATGAAGCTGTACTTCCAGACCAACCCTTACTTTACAAACACGGTGATCGTCAAGGAGTTCCAGCGCAACCGCTCAGGTAAGTGGCAGAACGAGTCTGTGGCCCCCATGCTATTATTGCTACCCCCTCTGCATCTTGTCCGCTTTTTCTAGGCCGCTTGGTGTCTCATTCTACTCCGATACGTTGGCACCGGGGGCAGGAACCCCAGGCCTATCATCGCAGGAACCATGACACCAGAGAAAGCTTCTTCAACTGGTTTTCCAACCACAGCCTCCCAGAAGCTGACAGAATTGCTGAGGTGAGACCCCCTCCTGGCATTGCCAAAGAAAGCCTTGCCAGACTTGCCCCTGGGGGCCTGAGAAATAGTGACTAGGTTCTAGGGCTTATACTCATGGCTCTTTTCTCTCTTTTACCCCCTCTCTCCACAGATTATCAAGAACGACCTATGGGTTAATCCAGTGCGCTACTACATGAGAGGAAGTGGCTACAGGACAAACAGAAGGAAGCAGGAAAGAAAGGAAAGGTGATTCAAGAATTGGTGCCTGAGAGGGTTTTTTTGTTTTGTTTTCAAATAGGGCAGAGACTAGACTAGTGTCACACAGGATTTATAGAGGTGCAAGGGACCATTGAGATAATCCAATGCATTGTTTACAAATGAGCAGTGATGCCCAGAAGTGGCCTGAGGTTACATAGTTAGGGGTGGCAATGGGACCTTCCCCCACTCTTAGAAGCCCTAGTACCCTAGTGCCTTCCCAGTTTCTCCCATTAACCTTATACTCAGCTTCAAACTTCCCCACAGTAAAGCCAAGAAACAATATGAAATGGTGATCATGGAAGATGCTCATGACCATTATGCCATTGAAGACATTCTCAGTGAAATCTCAGAAATTGATGAGATCACTGACAATGAGACCTTTCATGACATCAAGATCTCTGACTTCATGGAGACCACCGACTACTTTGAGACCACTGATAACGAGGTAACCGACATCAATGAGCCCCTGTGTGACAGCGAGGCCCCTGACCATACTGAGGGCCCCAGCAGTAAGATCGAGGGCAATGCCGTGAGTACAGATGACAGCAGCGAGAACCCAGACGAGAAGAACTCCTCTGACAGTGAGGATTCCATCAATGAGAAAGCTGATGGTGACAGCGAGAACCTAGAAGGTGACAATCAGCAGGGCACTAACATCCAAGAGAGCAGTGATAGTGACAATGGAGACGAGGGCAGTGACGACGAAGATAATGATGGCAATGAAGGTGACAGTGAGGGCAGTGATGATGATGATGGCAATGAGGGTGACAATGAGGGCAGCGATGATGATGACAGGGACATTAAATACTATAAGAATGGCATTGAAGTCTTTGATAAGGCTCCAGATAACAGCACCAACCAGGATGTCTATGAGGAGGAGGTCGAAATCATCTCTGACGATTCAACAGAGGAAGAAGAGGAGGAGGCCAGTGAGGAAGGTGAGCTAGGCCCCTCCCCTTCCTTTCTCTTCTGAGAATGCCCAGGCTTCTTTGGGCAGCTAGTGAACAGAACGTCTGTTCTCTGCACTCAAAAGGACAGAGCAGTTAATTTCACCTCAAGCAGTGGGAAAGGAGAGGGAGAGCCAGGGAAAGGAGGTACCATTTGAGTTGGAAGTTGTATTTCTGCTAAAGAGCAATATGGAGCCTTCTACACGGTTATTCCATCAGTAACCTAGAATGTTTTGCAAGGCTTCCAAGATTATCTGAGGGCCCTTCACCAGTTCTGAAAGCTGCTTCTCACAGAAGGGTTTGCTGATCAACTGTGTTAGGCACATAATGCATACAGCATCCTCTACACAGTCTGAGACCCCCTGCCTTTAAAAACCCTCTTACACTTCGCAGAACTCCCCATTTCCCAAACTTCTGGACCACCGAACATGTTCTTTGTCCAACAATGTATGCATTTGGGGAACTGCTTAGGAAAGATTGCACATGAACGTCTGAGGGATAGAGCAGTATTTAAGGTGACTCCCAGGTTTAGTTCTGGCCTGAAAGACTAGTGAAAGAACTCATTTGAACCTGGCTGTGGGCAGACAGAGGAGTGGTGAGCCCCTGAGGGAGGTGGAAAGGATAGGGAAAATGATTACTGAAGGCTTGCTCCTGGGGTTCCTGGCAAACTTCCATTGAAGAAAGGAGCGGGGCACAAAGGGTGAAAGCGGTTAGTGAGTGAGGAGCCACATACACATATTTTGGGGTAAGCTAGGGAGACTAAGGAAATTGTCAGTCTTCTTTGCCTCCTGCCTGATGGCATCACTTTTCTCCAAGGATGGGAGGCAGAACTGCCTAGCTCTGGAGTGGGGGTGGGGAACTAGAGTCTGTTTGGGTCGCACTAGAGGCAAAAAGTAACTGATGAGCATACGCCCAAGGGCTGCTCAGGAAGAGACACACATTGAGGAGTACGGGGGCAGAGGGAGAAAAAGCTACTTTCAGGGATGTTCCCTTTTTGACTGGGCAAAGATAAATAGTCTGCCTTCCTGCCTCCCTCCAGCTCCTCTAACCTTGGGTTTGAATACAAACAATCTCAGTGGCACTTCCTCTCCCACCTCCCAACCCTCCTGTGTCCTCTCTCTCACCCTCCCTGTCCCAAACAGAGGCACTTGGCAAGTGGTCCCAGGCCCTCCAAAGGCACAGCTGTTTTGTTCTGTTCACTTTTCAAGGGGCATCCAACCACGCTCCTCCTTCTCCCCTTCACAGATACCGAACTAACCGAGGACAGCTACATAGAGGAACAAATCTATGAGGAGGAAGGAAGTGAAGTGAATTCCGACGATTCTGATGTCCAGGAGGTGCTGCCGGTCCCAAACGCTTGGGCCCGCCTGGGGAAGAAAGGGAAAATCGGATAAACATCTTACCCTTCGGGGGCTCTCTCTATATACCCCTATACCCTATCCCATTTGCCCTCCTCTTCAGCTAGGGCTGTGCGGCCCCACATTGCACTTCTGGGGGGAGACCGACGTATTACACGGGTTTAAAGTTTATTTTTATGGTTTAGTAATTGCAGAGTTCTTATTTGGAGGAGGAATTACCCTCCCCTTTGGCCCTCCTCCCCTGCAGGCTTCTGTGTGCTGCTAATCTTATTTATTGTGATGCCTTGGTCAGGGCCCCTCTAGTCCCCTCCTCGTGAGCATAGGCCCAAGCCCCTCTCTCCGTGCTCTGTGAACATCCTGATCACTAAGTGAGGAGGGCCGCTGTGACCTTCGTCACAACTGTGCAGTGGCCTCGAGACTCTGCTACCACCCCCTTCTGCGAAGTCTCTCTCCAATCCCTTTCTTCCCTTCACCAGCCCTGACCGCTAGCCGCCCGCCTCAGTGTCTTTGCAAGGCAGCTTCGCCTTTGTGGTATTCCTGCTCCCCAGAAGCCCCGCCCCTTTCCCCGTGACCCTTGACGAGCCTAATAAAAACTGAGCAAATTCAAAATGCCACTTGGAGTCTTTTGTCCGCCTCACTGCGCCGTCCCTTGGCCGGCAGGAAACGCCCTGGCACGATGCTGGTACTGAACGGTTTCACTGGCGGAGTAGAGCTCCGCGAGACTGCAAAAGCATTGCATCAGACCAATGCGGACTGTCCTAGCCAATGACTGGACGAGGTTGAGGACACCCCCTCCCACCCTCAGAGACCGAAGAAACCCAGCCAGGTAGGAAAGCGCTTCCCACGCCTTTTCCTCTGGCGCAGGCGCAGAAAGATCCTGCGTCCCTAGAACATCAATTTGGTGATTCATCTATTCATTTACAGTGCGTCAAACCATTTTTTCAGGCCTAGTTCAAGCTGGGCGTGGGGGAGCTATTTTTTTTTTTTTGTTCACACATAGTTTTTTTAAAAAAAGAAGTCACGACAACAGTCTAGACAGCACAACCGAGTCACGAAGTATTCTCCTGCCTTAGGGAGGGGGTGCAGGGTTCCTGG
Organism: Peromyscus eremicus; assembly: GCF_949786415.1. Taxonomy (NCBI): domain Eukaryota; kingdom Metazoa; phylum Chordata; class Mammalia; order Rodentia; family Cricetidae; genus Peromyscus; species Peromyscus eremicus. The sequence goes on along the minus strand of NC_081439.1, from coordinate 17,208,003 downwards.
CCTTGGGCCCAGAGGGCAAGGCAGGAAAAAAAGATGGTCTAGGTAGTGGAGTTTGCATTGAAGATAACGGGAAAGCTAAGGAAAATTACTGCGTAGCTGTGTGATAAGACAGACAGGCTGAGCATTTAAAAGGCAAGCTTTATCTGGAAGACCTTGGAAAGACTAGCAAGTGCTAGTTTATTTCAACAGACACCAGAAATGTTTACCATATTCAGTCAATCATAATGATGACTAATTTTTAAATAATTTTATTATTTAAGATTTATTTTTGTGTGTGTGGGTGTTTTGCAAGCATGTTTGTATGCGCACCACTTGCTTGCCTGGTACCCGTAGAGGTCAGAAAAGGACATCAGATCCTCTGGAACTGGAGTTACAGACGGTTGTGAGCTGTCATTTGGATGCTGGTAACCGAACTGGTAACTTGCGTCTTCTGCAAGAGCAGTAAGTGCTCTTAACCACTGAGCATCGCTCCAGCCCCCTATTTTAATTATTTCAACTATGTGTAGTGTACAGAGGTGTACATATGTGCAGGTGTCCAAGGAGGCAAGAAGTGTCAGGTCCCGTGCACTGCTCTACCAATGGTGCTGCTCTAGGAACCAACCTCTGGTCCTCTGGAAAAGCAATACATATTCTTTTTTTTTTTTTTTAAGATTTATTTATTATGAATACAGCATGTATGACTGCAGACCAGAAGAGGGCACCAGATCTCATTACAGGTGGTTGTGAGCCACCATGTGGTTGCTGGGAATTGAACTCAGGACCTCTGGAAGAGCAGTCAGTGCTCTTAACCTCTGAGCCATCTCTCCAGCCCCAATACATATTCTTAACCACTGAACCATCCTTCGAGCCCCAAAGATGCCTTTTAAGTAGATACCCTAGTGGGTTTTTATCAATATATCTCCTGAACTTTCCATCCAACGCCTTATTTCGAAGGACAGTTTTGTCAAATTTGCATTTTAGAAAATGCCCTCTGCTGATTGCCAGGAGCATGGAAGGAGAGTCGTGTGGAAGTGGGGTTATCTGTATCTCAGATGAGAGTGGCATGGTGTGGACAAATTTGGAAATTTGTTTGGTTTTGGTTTTTTTTTTTGTTTGTTTTTTGTTTTTTGTTTTTTTTTTCAAGACACGGTTTCTCCTTGTAGCCCTGCCTGTCCTGGATCTCGGATCTGTAGACCAGGCTGGCCTCGAACTCACAGAGATCCTCCTAGTTCTGCCTCCTGAGTGCTGGGATTAAAGGCGAGCACCAGCACACCTGGCTGAATTTGAAATTCTGTTGTTTGTGTTTGGTTTTTGAGACAGGATTTCTCTGTGTAACAGCCTTAGCAGTACTGGAACTCATTTTGTAGACTGGGCTGACTTCGAACTCACAGAGACCCACCTGCTTCTGCCTCCCAAGTGCTGGGATTTGGAAATTTTTAAAAGATTCTTTTTTCATTTCAGAACAGTTTTATATCTGAGAAATACTGCAAAAAAATAGAGAAGTCTTGAATACCTCACAGCCAGTTTTCCTTATTATTTATATTTCACATTAGTCAATTAAAGAACCAATATCATCACATTACAATTATCCAAAAGTCTGTATCTTATTCAGGTTTCCTTAGTTTTAACCTATGGTCCTTTTCTATCTCAAGTTCTCATCCAGAATACCACACTCATTTAATCATCATGTCTGTCTCCTTAGGTTCCTCTTGGTTATGGCACTTTCTCAGAGTTTCCTTGTTTTTGATGCGATGAAGTTGTCAACACTTGAGGAATACTTTGTAGAATGTCCTCTGACTGAGAATTATCTGTTATTTTCTACTTATTACAGAGGGTTATAGGTTTGAGGGAGGAAGGCCACAAATGTAACATGCCATTTTCCTTTCATCATGTCAAAGGTAGTAGATACTATCAATATGACATCACTGTAGATCTTAACTTTGATCACCTGGTCTATCAGGTTTCTCTGCCCTAAAGTTACTCTTTCTCCCTTGTCCTATACTCTGCAGAGAAGCCAAGTGCAGCCTGTGCTTTAAAAAAATGAGAAATTATGCTCCTTTTACTTGAGAGGAAAGAGCCTACATAAATTAATTGGAATTCTATTGCACAAGAACTCTCCTTGTTCCATAATAGATTTCAGGATACTGGAACTGACAGCCTTTACCTATGGTAAGTGAAAATAAAGGAGTAAAGATGGTGTTAGGTTGCTGTGGGATCCTTGACAAGGCCCCTTCCCTTTCTGGGCCTCCTCTTTGCTATGGTTGGAATGCTAGATCTTAGAAATAGCTCTACATGTTCTTGATAAATGTTTTGGAGAAAAGATATAGATTTTGATGATTCTGATTTTGACCTTGACTCACCTTGTCAGAGTAAGGTAAACAGGATTGAGACTTAGAAGGGAGGACTGCCTTAGCCAGGCATGGTGCGGCTCACTGCTAAGTACTCAGATGGCCAAGGCAGCAAGATTGCTTTTAAGCCCGGAATTCAAGACCAGCCTGAGCAACACAGCAACATTCCATTTTTCTGTAGTCCTCAAAAGGAAAAACTAGCTATTGAAAAAGAAAGGGGACTGGGCAGTGGTGGCGCACACCTTTAATCCCAGCACTCGGAAGGCAGAGGCAGGTGGATCTCTGAGTTCAAGGCCAGCCTGGTCTACAGAGTGAATTCCAGGACAGCCAGGGCTACACAGAGGGACCCTGTCTCGAAACCCTCTCCCCCCCCCCAAAAAAAAAGAAAGAGGAGCCGGGCAGTGGTGGCACACACCTTTAATCCCAGAATTCGGGAGGCAGAGGTAGGCGGATCTTTGGGGGAGGGGGGTTCAAGGCCAGCCTGGTCTACAAGAGTTCCAGGATAGCCAGAGCTGTCAAAAAAAAGGTAATGCAGTATCTCAAGACTAGAGTTTATAGAACAGAATCTTTTTTTTTTTTTTTTTTTTTGGTTTTTCGAGACAGGGTTTCTCTGTGTAGCTTTGCGCCTTTCCTGGAACTCACTTGGTAGCCCAGGCTGGCCTCGAACTCACAAAGATCCGCCTGGCTCTGCCTCCCGAGTGCTGGGATTAAAGGCGTGCGCCACCACCGCCCGGCTATAGAACAGAATCTTAACCAAGGCACCTTGTGGAGAATAAGGATATATATCCTGAACTATCTGAAGCCAGTCCCCGGTGAGCACGTATGTGTGAAGGTTAAGGGAGAAGAGGAGGTCTCAGGGCCTGGAGTGGACCAGAAAGGAAGTCAGCCTGGCAAGAAAAGCTCAGTCAGTGTAACAGGGAGCAAGCCTGGTTGGTTCCCCTTGCCTCAATGTATCAAAATGATGTAATTCCCTCATCCTCTCTAGCAGGTCTCAATCCTCCCAATTACTATTTTAGCCTAATTATTCTGGGGAAATCAGCCCAGGGCTAACAACCTGCCCAAGATTCCAGGACAGAGACTAGCCTTGAAGCTAGTCTTTGAAGTCTAGTCTTCATGTTCTCCCCCAAACAAACCTTCCATTCTTCATTCTGGCATTTCAGGCTCTTCTTGATCCACCCTATCCAAAAGGGACCCTGGTCTTCTGGGACACTCTTAGGAGCCCATTATGGAAGTTTAATATGGTTGGCCAGAGTGCTCATGCCCTGAGCTCAAGTGCTTCACCCAGAGTGACATCCTGTTATCAGTACTCTCCTTTCTCAATCCCACTCTTCAAAAAGAAGGTTAGAATGCTTTTAATGTCAAATCTAGCTCTAACATATAGCATACAGCAAGCATCAGAGAACATGGGCATCATTAGCTGGGACTATAAACAGAAACCAGAAGAATGAATAATGATGGGTTAAAACTACTTGTTTTTGTAGACTTCACATTTTACAGCCCTCTACAACAAAGGATCCTGCAGTTGGGTGGGAGGTTCCCAAGATCTCCTGGTGTCACATGGAAGCACCATTCACTTTTGCAGACAGAATCAGATTGGCAGGGACAAAACTAGATTCAGGAATGTCGCTCCTTAGGTAACCCAAAAAGCCAGCATTTGTTCACTCAATTGTTCATTTAATACATTGTCATTGAGTACTTACTATGTGCCTCATACTAGACTAGGAATATAACAAGGAAAGAAAAGAAAACAATCTCTGGCCTATTGGAGCTCAGAGATCAAGCTCAATTTTTTGTGTCATTGATCTCTTTTGTGGCCTAGTGAAACCTATAGCCCTTTTCTCACAAAAATATCTTTTAAAATCAGAAAAAAATCTAGAATTAGAAAGAAAGCCAAAAATTGAAATAGTAAAATACAGAAAAAAAAATACGTGCTAGAGTAATATGTGTGTTGCCCATTAATCTATTAAACTGTAAAATGTTGTGGCTTAATGACTACAATGATTATCATGATTTTAGGTTTATTTTATTTTTATTTATGTGTGTATATTGGTGTGTGTTCCCATGCATACACTTATGTATGCTAGGCAAAGGTGTGGCACATGTGCTCAGGTTCCCATGAAGGCCAGAAAAAGGGTTTCTGATCCCTGGAGTCACAGGCAAGTGACATTCATGCTGGCAACCAAACTCAGGTCCTCTACAAGAGCAGCAAGCTCTTAACCACTGAGTTGTCTCTCTGGCTCCCGATTATCATGATTTTAACCACTAATTATAAATTTCAGAGGTTATATATTTGAGATATCTGCAACTTTATATGATGGACAAATCTCTGATTACTACTGGTGACAATTGCCAATATTACTATTACTGTCATGGTGAATTACACTTTTTTTTAATTGTTTTTTTGAAAACAGGATTTCTCTGTGTAGCCCTGGCTGTCCTGGAACTCGCTCTGGCCTTGAACTCACAGAGATCCACCTGCCTCTGCCTACATTCTTTATTGAAAACATGCTAAATGTTGCAAAACAGGGAGGGAAAGCAAAGATGTAAATTAATTCCCATCCAAGTCATTCCTCCCTGCCCCCCAAACCCTACCCCCAGACTCTCCTGAAGGATCTGTGCTACCCAAATTAAAAAACTTGCTTATAGAAGGAGCCTTCCTGTTCTTCCTTCCTTCTTAAACAGCTTCCCTTTAGAAGACAGAGGGCTGGGGTTTATTCTGGGTAATTGCTGCTCAATTTCAGGCCAGTTAAGTTTGCCTCTTTTGGAAGGCAGCTATGCTCACCACTATACCACCAACGCCTCGCCAAGTTTGCCTCTTTAGGCCATAGCTTATTCTACTTAAACACTGACTGACTACTTATACACCTAATTAAAAATTACATAGACTCTGCCGGGTATAGTGGCTCACACCTTTAATCCCAGGCAGAGGCAGGCCTGGTTTACATGGCGAGTTCTAGGTCAGCCAGGGCTACCAAGTAGGATTACCTTTTCTCCATGGATGGCATTAGGAACAATGCTTACCTGGAATGAGAGATACCTGGCTCAGAAACTCCTACAAGTGGGTGTGGAGCTATAGGAAACTGGGAGCAGAGTCCTAGAGTCTCTTAGCAAAGCGGTGTGAGGGCAAAGTGGCTACAGAAAGAAAGAAGACGTCAGGAAAGTAGGAAATCTATTCAGTGATTTGTGCTTAGCCTGGTTTCGGGTTTCCTGCATGTTCACAAGCGACCCCCGGAAGACCAGTCGAATGGTGATCCTTTCCTGGCCAGGGTTGTTAACGGAAGGGCTTGGCTCATAAGCCAATCACACCTTCGAGAGGGTGGAGTTTTCATCGGTGCTTCTATCTCCAGCCAATCTGAGGGAAGGCAAAAGGGCACTCCTCCAATGGGAGCTGAGGAGCCCGCGGTAGTGATGGAGCCCCGCTATCCTGCCATCGCTCCGCCGATCGTCGCGTGAAGCATCCGTGTGTCTGCGAGATCTTGCTGTGGGCCAGGTATCCATTCTCCTGCGGCAGCTGTAGAACCTACGGAGGCTAGAGGTATCCCGCAACAAGCAGTAAAGATGGGGTGGTGGGTAAGAGAGCGGCGGGAGGGGAGAGAACAGCCCAGAACGCGTGTGGGGAGGGACCTGGCGGGCTTTTACCTGGGCGGCCTTTCAACTCTAGGTCCATGGGTGGTGGAGGATCATTTGCGTAGCAAAAAAAGAGAAGGCGAGTGCTCCTGCAGCCCCTCCAGACGGCACCCAGGTGAGTACCCTTGAACCCACCACCGGTGCCCACCCTCTGTGGACCTCCCTATCCCAGCCTCTGGGGAAAAGATTCCGTGCAGGTCTGCTGCTCACGTGATTGTCTGTGTTCCAGTCTCGACTCCATATCTGCCTCTACCCAACATTCTCTCTCTCTCTCTCTCCTCTGTCTCTGTCTCTTGTCTCTCTCAATCGACATACTAAGACATCCCAGACTCAGGATACCTAATCCTGACCTGACCACTTAAAACCAGCTATGAAACTTTGAACTATTCACTTTACTCATCTGGGCATCAGTTTCATCATCGCTTAAATGGAGGTCTGTCTCTACCTGAGCCAATGCACATGCTTGGTCCCTAGAAGTTTTTTCAATAAATAACGATGATCGTGATTGAGAAGAATATTAATTCTCTTAGTCTGACTTTTTTATCACTCTTGTCTCTGACCCTCTCTCCTAATGGATCTTTTTGAATGCTTCTATCCTCTCTTATCTTTCCACACTGAACCTATCTCTTTCCCATCTCTAATGTGGTTAGAGGTGCACTATTTATAACCAGTGAGAGTGGCCCAAGGGTAGGGCACAAAACTGGAGCCTGGCCTTGGGCTGCTTCTAAGTCTCATTGGGGAAAGAGCCCTCTTTGTTCCTCAGCCTTCTCTGTTAAACAGGTAGAGACACCAAGGATGGGGAGAAAATAAGATTACAAACTACTTTTTGGTGGTGGTACATGCCTGAATTCACAGCATGCAGGAGGATCGCCACAAGTTCAAGGCCAGCCTGAGCTACATAGTGAGTTCAAAATAAATCTGGGCTACAGTGTAAAACACTGTCTGTACCCCACCCCCACCCCGCACACACACACAAAACACTTTTTAATAGCCCTTATGTAATGTTGATCACCATAGTCCAGGGATCTTCTAATTATGTCTCCATGTAGCCCTGAACATCTTTTCTGTCCTCATCCAGGAGTTCTTCTAGATCAAACCTTTGGAAACTCACTGTCAAGTACCACCAGATCCCATCCCCATTCCTATCCTAACTTTTGAACATTATTGTCATACCTTTGTTATTCTGACACCCATTGATCCAATAGTCTCTTTCTGTAATGTATAGTTCGAAATACCTCCTTCACGATTTTAAAATGAAGAGCATAGAAAGTAGCCTCTACATGGACAGTCCCTTCAAAGCTAATGTAACGCTTCACTTGTGATATCAGAGAGAAAATTTTATTTTTGGTTGTTGTTTCGAAGCAGGGTTTCTCTGTGTAAAAGCCCTGGTTGTCCTGGAACTCACTTTCTAGACCAGGCTGGCCTTGAACTACAGAGACCTGCCTGCCTCTACCTTCTGAGTGCTGGGATCAAAGGTGTGCGCCACCACACTGGGCTGAAGAAAAATTTATAATAAAATAGTATGCATTTCAATACATAAATACTTGGATTATGGCTACACTAGAAGAAATAATGAAATAATCTTACACGTAAATACATGCTTGTGACCCTTGCATGTGACAGCTACATGTATATTGAGTGGTAACTCAGAAACCACAGGTAGGATACAGTTCTATTTCCCTAAATGATGAGTAATTCTTCATAAAGTTCTAAACAAAAGAATGTGTAAATGTCTCTCATTGTTTATGGTTGTTAGATTTCGAGAAAAAAATGAATATAAATGAATCTCCTTGATCCCTCGCCTCTCTAGCCTTACCTCCTACTACTCTGCTTCCTTACTCCACTTCACCTACAACGGCCTCCTTAGTGTTACTTGAATGTATTAGGCACACTTATGCCTAGGTGGTTTTATGTTATAACTTTCCCTGTCTTCAGAATACTCTTCCCCAAATATCCACAGGTTTCATGCCTTCACTTTCTTTTTGTTTGTTTGTTTGTTTGTTTGTGTTTGTTTGTTTGTTTTTCGAGACAGGGTTTCTCTATGTAGCTGTGCACCTTTCCTGGAACTCACTCTGTAGCCCAGGCTGGCCTCGAACTCACAGAGATCTACCTGCCTCTGCCTCCTGAGTGCTGGGAATAAAGGCGTGCGCCGCCGCCGCCGCCGCCGCCGCCGCCACCGCCGCCACCACCACCACCACCACCACCACCACCACCACCACCACCACCACCGCCCGGCGCCTTCACTTTCTTCAGGTTTCTATTTAGTTGCTATTTTCTTGTTGAGGTCTACCATGACCATCCTGCTTAAAACTCATCCTGGTCCCTACACCAACCCAGCTTTATCGTTCCCATTTCATCACACCACCTTCTTATGTAGTACAGTTCTGTGTTGCTTAACAAAGGGATATATTCTGAGAAAAGTTATCATTAGATAATTTTGTCATTGTGCAAAATATAGAGTGCTTACTCAAACTGAGACCTTTGTGACATCACCAAGCAATATGATTTTGTGGGACGGCCATCATTTAAGCAGGCTGACTAAAACGTCATTATACAGTGTGTGACTGTATGTTCTTTACTTCTATTGTGTTTGTAGTTTATTGTCTAACTCTCCACCCAATTTTAAGCTCTAGAAAAGGGAAAGGATTTTGTCTTTTTTCCCCTCCTGGTAGGTCTGTAGTACCTAAATCATTACTTGGCACATGATAGACTTTCTTAAATAAATGTTGGTCAAATGGATAAATTATAAATGAATAAGCAGATTTTTTAACCTAAATAATGGTTTGGTAGGGCAGTCTAAAGTTGTATGGGCTATGGTACAATTCTTTGTTATGTGGGGCTGTCTTGTGCACTGCAGAATATTGGGCATCTCCAGTAGATGCCCACTAAGTGTCATGAATGCCCCCCAATGGCACTCAAAAATGCCCCCCAAACACTCTTTGACTTGCACAGTGATCTGGCTTTTCCCCCGAATATTCTTGCCTGCCTTTACAGCCTCCTCATACTCTGCTAGTAAGGAGTGGGCGTGGTTACCCTTGGTTCTGGTTGTCCTTTCCATAGATTTTCTTTTTTTCCTGTTTAACCCTGGTTTTGTTTTGTGATTATTTTCAGTGCTGGAGAGTGAACACATGGTCTCTCACATGCTAAACAAACACTCCACCACTGCGCTATTTCCAAGCCCTGTTTTCAGAATTTTTTTAAGTATTTTTTAGATGTATTCATTTTTTTATGTGTATGAGTGTTTTGCCTTTATGTATATACAGGGACCATGTGCGAGCCTGGTGTGAAAAGAGGTCAGAAGAGAGTATCAGTTTCCCAGATCTGGAGTTATGGATGGTTGTGAGTCACCATATAGGTTCTGGGAACTGAACCTAGGTCCTCTGGAGGAGCAACAAGTGCTCTCAACTTCTGAGCCATATCTCCAGTCCTGTGTTTTCATATTTTTTAAAAAAGACTTCTTTTTTATGTGTTTTGCCAGCATGTGCATGCAGTGCCCACAGAGGCCAGAAGAGGGCATAGTATCCTCTGGAACAGGAGTTGACTGGGTGGGTTATAAGAGCAACAAGTGCTCTTAGCCACTGAGCCATCTCTCCAGTCTGTGTTTTCAGAATTTTTAAACTTTCAAATTTTTAAACCTTTTTGGAAGAGTTCAAATGTATACTTAGTCAAATTACCTAAATGTTGAGAAGTTATATAACTATAGTTTACCTGTCAAAATTAATAGAGAATATTGTCATTTAGGTGCGCTTCCTTATCGGGAACAGTTCTTTTAGTCTTTCTTGTCTTTCATTACTTTGATTTTTGTTTTTTAAAACAGGGTTTCTCTGCATAACCCTGGCTGTCCTGGAACTCACTCCGTAAACCAGGCTGGCCTCAAACTCACAGAGATCCGCCTGCCTCTGCCTCCTGAGTGCTGGGATGTAAGGCGTGCGCTACCACACTCAGCTGACTTTGATATTTTTGAAGTATCCTGGGCAGTTATTTTATAGCATTCAAGTTTGTGTAAGTTCCATTGTGGTTATATTAGTTTTAAGTTCTGCATTTGGGGCATGAATACCAGAAGAGATGTTATGTGTTCATTATGTTCCATCAGGAGGGACATGATAACATTTTGCCTCGGTATTCATTCTTTTGCTTTGACTACTTGTTCATTGTGATGCCTGCCAAGTTTCTTTACTATAGTTACATTTATATGCTGCATCACAATGTTTTGGTCAACGATAAAAGTATGACACTGGTTCCATAAGATTAATTATCTAGTGACATCAGACATTAATATGTATAAATACATTCTGATAAAAATGACCTTTTTCTTAGAATGTGTCTCTGTTGTTAGCAACTCATAACTGTACTTATAGTGCATTTATTTATCTATCCATTTATTAATCGTATATATGGGTACACACATACCACAGCACATGTGTGGAGGTCAAAGGACAACTTGTGGGAATCACTTCTTTTTCTTCCTTACCCCATGTGTGCTCTGGGGACCAAACTCGGGTTATCAGGAGTTTGGTAAAAATTTGCCTGCCAAGCCCTCTTGCTGGCCCCAAATTTTGTATGCATGCATGTGTGTGTGCCTGTCTGTGTGTTGGTTGCTAAGGATGGAATCCAGGAATGCTGAGCAATGCCCTAAACCTGTAGTTTTTCTTCTGTATAATTAATAAGTGATTTAAGTGGTATTAAGATACTCTTTCAAATCTTAAACCATCCACTGTCCCTCTGTGTTGGTTGTAAATATACATAAGCCACTCAGCGTTCCTAGAAGAATATGACCACATGGCTCTCACTTCCCTCGCTCTCTGCCTGATGCTGGGCATCGAATCCAGGGCCTTGCACCTTCTAGTCAGAGGCCTTTCTACAGTGCTAGTCACTGTCGCCCACTTTTTAAAAATACCCTTCTCGTCTAACTGTAGGTGCTTTTAATACTTGTATTAAAACATGGTCTTTCTCATATTCTCATCTCTCAGTTCTGTGACCCACCCTTCTGTCACCCAGAATGACAATTTCACATCTTCTCTCTTCTGAAATTTCCATGCTTTGATCCTCATGCTCAGGCTTTCTGCTTACATGAAAATTTCAAGCTCTCAGAATAAAATGTCCATCACTCATGAGGCTGAGACATGAGAACCATCAGTACCAGGCAAGACTGGGCTATATAGCAAGAACCTGTCTCACAAAGGAGGAGAGAAGGAGGTCCGTAGATTCCCGCCATCCTCCTCATATCATGTGAATTCATTTACCTTGCCTTCTCTATTATTATGGATTAATCTTTTTTGCTGTCATTAAAATCTAATCTTTCCACTTCGATAAAAAAAAAAAAAGTTCCAGCCGGGCAGTGGTGGCGCACGCCTTTAATCCCAGCACTCGGGAGGCAGAGCCAGGCGGATCTCTGTGAGTTCGAGGCCAGCCTGGGCTACAGAGTGAGATCCAGGAAAGGCACAAATCTATACAGAGAAACCCTGTCTCGAAAAACCAAAAAAAAAAAAAAAAGTTCCATATTCACTTTGTGTTTTTTTCCCAAGACAGGCTCTCCCTATACAGCTCTGGCTATCCTGGAACTCACAGAGATCCATCTCTGTACCTCCCAAGTGCTGGGATTAAAGGTGTGCGCCACTATGCCCAGTGAAAGCCCCTTATCCTCTTGAAGACATCGCTTCGCCAGTTCTCTCTCCTCTATAAAACAAGTTATCATCAACACCCAAATGTTATATCATTGCTTCCCATTTTTCTGTCTCATATTTCTGGTGCTGGGAATTGAACCGTCTCACATGCTAAACACACACATTACCACTAAGCTACACCCCTGCCCACTCCCATCTTTCTTGTTACAATTTGCTGAGATGTATTTTACATACCATACAACGTACCCCTTTGAGGGGTATTCAGTGGTTGTAGTGTATTCATGATGAGATGCAGCCATCACCATGATCAGTTTTGAACCCTTTTATCCTTAGCTCATGCTAAAGATGCTTCATACTTTTTTTTTTTTTTTTTTTTAAGATTTATTTATTTATTATGTATACAGCATGTATGACCGCAGGCCAGAAGAAGGCACTAGATCTTGATACAGGTGGTTGTGAGCCACCATGTGGTTGCTGGGAATTGAACTCAGGACCTCTGGAAGAGCAGTCAGTGCTCTTAACCTCTGAGCCATCTCTCCAGCCCCCGATGCTTCATACTTAGTAGTAGTCACTTCCCAGTATTTTCCTCCCTACCCCCCAGAGAAGCACTAATACACTTTTGCTCTCTGTCTATAGAAGAGATTTAATTTTTTAAATTAAATTACTTAAATTAAATTAAATTAATTAAAGAGAAGTAATTTTTTAATTTTTTTAATTTTTTATTTTTATGTGCATTGGTGTTTGGCTTACATGTATGTCTGTGTGAGGGAGTCAGATCCACTGGAACTTGCTTTGGAGTTTGACTTGTTCTCGTTTTTTCTAAGACCCTGAGATGTGTCATTAAATAATATATTTGACATCTCTCTGATTTATAGCACTCATAGCTGTACACTTCCCTCTTAGAACTTTTTCTATATCCTAAGGGTTCTGGTAAGTTACGTTGGGCGGGGGGAGTTGTACATGTGACTGCATGTGCCTGTAAAGGTCAAGGACATCAAATGACCCAGGAACTAGGGTCACATATAGTTGGGAGCCTCATAATGTGGTTTCTGAGAACAAACTCAGGCCCTCTATGGGAGCAGTACCTAGGTTTTTGTTGTTGTTTATTTGTTGTTGAGACAGGGTCTTCCTGTGTGTCTCTTGCTGGCTTGAAACTGGCTCTTGTTGGGCTCCCAGATCTGCCTGCCTCTGCCTCCTGAGTGCTGGGATCAAAGGCACACACCATCATATGCCCCGTGCCCATGCAGTACCTGCTCTTAGCTGCTAAGCTATCTTTCCAACTTCTTTTTTTTTTTTTAAAGATTTATTTATTTATTATGTATACAGAAGAGGGCGCCAGATCTCATTGCAGATGGTTGTAAGCCACCATGTGGGTGCTGGGAATTGAACTCGGGACCTCTGGAAGAGCAGTTGGTGCTCTTAGCCTCTGAGCCATCTCTCCAGCCCCTCTTTCCAACTTCTAAAATAAAAATCAATCTTTAAAAAAATTTTAAGGCTTTTTAAAAACGTTTTCTTTTATGTGAATGCCTGTGTGTGTGTGTGTGTGTGTGTGTGTGTGTGTGTGTGTGTGTGTGTGTGTACAGGTGTGCCTTGTCCCGGATCCCTGGAACTGGAGTTTAAAGTGGTCGTGAGCTTCTTTGTAGGTGCTGGAAACTAAACCCGGGCCCTCTGTAGCTTTGCACCTTTCCTGGAACTCACTTGGTAGCCCAGGCTGGCCTTGAACTCACAGAGATCCGCCTGGCTCTGCCTCCCAAGTGCTGGGATTAAAGGCGTGCGCCACCACCGCCCGGCAACAGCAGCAAGTGTTCTTAAATGCATCTCTACAGCCACGCTCCTTAAACAGATTTTTTTAAAGAAGTTGTTGTGATTCTTTTATACTTGTTAAGACTTGCTTTGTAGCCTAAAAGGTGTTCTAGTGTAGAGAAGATTCCTAAGAAGAATGTGTGTTCTGCATATATTGAATAGACTATTTATTGTTAGGTCCATTTGATCTATGGTTAATTTAGTCCTGAAGTTCGTTGGTTGATTTTTAGTTTGGATGACTTAGCTAAAAATGAAAGTGAGTAATGATATCACCCACTATTATTATATCAGGACCTATCTGACCTTTATGCCCATCAGTGTTTGTTTTATGAAATTGAGAAAGAACCCCAACAATATATGTTAATATATTTACCAGTATTACATCTTTGTGGTGGTTTGAATGAGAATGGCCCCCATAGGCTCATGTTTAAATGCTTGGTCCCAAGTTAGTGGGAGTGTTTGGGAAGGATCAGTATGTATGGCCTTGTTGGAGGCTTTGAGGTTTCAAAAGCCCACATCAGGCCCAGTCTGTCTCTCTCTGCCTGCTGCCTGTGAATCAGGCTGTAAAGCTCTCCGCTACTGCTCCCACAATGCTGATAATGGACTGAACCTCTGAACCTGTAAGCCAGCCCCCAGTTAAATGCTTTCTTTTATAAGAGTTGCCGTGGTCGTAGCGTCTCTTCACAGCAGTAGAACAGTGACTAAGACAGTCTTCTTGTTGAATTGTTCCTTTTATTAATATGCAGTGGCCTTCTCTATTTTTCTGACTAATTTTGATTTGAGATCGACTTTATCAAAGTTAAAATAGCTATGCCAACTTTTTTCAGCTTCCATTTGCTTTACAAATTGACTTTCTTGCTTTGGCTCTCAGTCTTCGGTGTCTTTGCCAATGACACCAGATACTTGGATCTTGGGGTTGGGGAGGGTGGTTTTGGTTTTCTGTTTTATTTTGTTTTTAATTCAGTGAGCTAATTTTCTGCTTTTAATTGGAAAACTGAGATAATTTCTATTTAAGGTTATTTTCTAATTCTTATCATTTTGTTGTTGTTGTTGTTTTTCTTCTGGCTGCTTGAATTATTCTTTGTTCTTTTCTGTTTTCCTGGTTGTTGTTATTAGGGGCTTCCTAGTTCTGTGTTGGACATAGGATTCTTTTCTAGTTCTTTGTTCTCATGAAACTTATTCTCTGCTGTGCTTTCTCATTGGCTGCATTTCTTCCTCCTCTGTGTTTAAGATTCTTTTATCATCTTCTGCAAGTTCTGGCACAGGGGTTATGAATTGCTTTCGTTTGTGTTTGTATTGAAACAACCTCCTTTCTGTTTCAGTTTTAACAGATAACTTTGATGGATTGGCAGGTACTTAGTCTCACAGACTGAAATGCATACACTATTCTATACTTCCCTGGCTTTTAGAGTCGATAAGTGGTTTGATGTTATTCTAATGTATTTCCATTTGTGAGTGAGTTGAGTTTGAGTTTTCTCTTATAGCTCCTTTGTTTTGTATTTTTCACTTTTTTTTTTGAGAACAGGTTCTCATTGTAACACAGGCCATCCTTGAACTCACTATGTAGCCAAGGATATCCTTGAACACCTGAACCTACTATATCAGCTTCCCAATTATTGGGATTACAGAAGTGAGCCACAACATTCACTTCTAATTTTCTTCAGGAAGGGCTTAGTCATATTAGATACGACTTTTACGGGCTAGGAAGTTGGCTCGATGGATGCAGGCACTTGTTGCTATGCCTGATGGCCTGAGTTCAATCTCTGAGACTCACATGTTGTCATCTGACCTCCACGTGTGTTATATGGCATGCCCACAAGCAAACACACACTAAGTATAACATTTTCAAAAATTAAAGATGTTTTTAAATATGCCACTGGATTTGACTAGATGGTGATATATTGTATTTTTTGCATTTGTTCACAGGCTATATGTACAGTTTTCTCCTGATGGCTTTATCACATTTTAGTTTCAGAGGCATTTTTTTTCCTTTAGGATGATTTGGTAACTGTTTCTTCTTCCTTAAGTTTTGCAAAAGATTTGTGTAAAATTGTGTGATAGTTAATATCAGTTGTTGACTTGACAGGACCTAGAATCCCCTGGGAGACAAGCCTCTGCTCATGCCTGTGAGAGCTCATCTAGACTGGGTTAACTGAGGTAGGAGGGCCCACTTGGATATGGGCAGTGCCATCCCATGCACTGGGATTTGGAAGGAATGAAAAAGAGAACGTGAACTTAATGCAAGCGTTCACTACTCTCTACTTTCTCACTGTGGCTGTGATAGAAACAACTGCCTCCTGCTTCTGTCCCTGCCATGCTTTTCCCCACCATGGTGAACTGTACCCTTGAACCGTGAGCCAAAATAGACGTTTCCTTCCCTAAGTTCCTCTGCTCAGGCGTTTTGTTGTAGCAAGGACGGTAACTAATACAGACTGCTATTTGTTGGTTTTCTATGTGTCTGTCTTTTGTTCTTCTATTCTTCAATTTCTCTTTTGTGTTAAATATATTCTGTCTACTATAACCTTTTAATTCCTTTGTAAATATGTTTTTAGTTAAGTTTTCAGTGATTGCTCTAGCAACTTGAAACAATCTACTTTAGGTGTGTATAAAAACTTTGGTGCTAAGGGAGAAAGTTGGTAGGCTTAAAAAGAACCTCCACTGTATACATAGCAAGATGCTGTCAAGGGAGGGAGGGAGGGAGGGAGGGAGGGAGGGGCTTTTCTGCACTGTAGGCTTGATCTCTTCCATGTCTGTTGTTGTATTGTCATAAGAACTGTCAATAGGGGCCTGGAGAGATGGCTCAGTGGTTAAGAGCACCTACTGCTCTTGCACAGGACATGGGTTCAATTCCCAGCAACCACATGGCACCTCACAACTGTCTGTAACTGCAGTTCCAGGGGACCTGACACCCATGGCAAAACACCAATATATATATAATAAAAAATTTAAAAACTGTCAATAGTTTTAATAGTACTCCTTAATGCAGGTTTTTTGGGGGTTTTTTGGGGGTTTTTTTTTGGTTTTTTTGAGACAGGGTTTCTCTGTGTAGCTTTGCGCCTTTCCTGGAACTCACTTGGTAGCCCAGGCTGGCCTCGAACTTACAGAGATTCGCCTGGCTCTGCCTCCCAAGTGCTGGGATTAAAGGTGTGCGCCACCACTGCCCGGCCTAATGCAGTTATTTTTAAACAGAATAAAAAAAAATACTTTGCTTCATAAAATCTGTGTAGTTATCTTCAAGTTAATATTTAACCCTTTAATCCCAACATGAATTAGTGTTTCTTGTAAATCTGGTAGCAACGAGTTTTTTGTTTTGTTTATCTTAATTTTTTTCATTTTCATAGGACAGTAATGCTAGCTATAGAATTCTAAGTTGATGGTATTTTTCTTTTACCATTTTGAAGTTGCCAGCATACCATCTTCTGGCCTCGTGGTTTTTGAGAGGCAATTGTTAGTAAGTCATTTTCATTTTTTATTTTGTTAAAAAAAAAATATCACTTAGTCAAGACTTACTACAAGACCTAAAAAACTTTCAGACTAGGGGCGAGAGGAGGAAAGACAGGGGAATCCATGGCTGATATATAAAATTAAATTAATTATAAATTTTTTTAAAAAAATTTTAAAAAGGAAAAAACTTTCAGACTAATCATAATGATAAAAAAAAGGATAGGGGATATGCTTTTTTAAAAATGTTTATTCTTCTCTCATATAATACATCCCGATCATGGTTTCCTCTCCCTCTACTCCTCCCAGCCCCACTCCCAACCACCCTGCTTCCAGATCCACTCCTCCTGGATATGTAGGTACTTGTATGAAAATTTTGAAAAGACAGTGGAATTGCTATAATTAATATAATAGATTAAATAATATAAACAACACACTTAATAGAGTGTAAAGTGGCAGCAAACTATCAAAGAACTACACACTAAATGAAAATAATTGGCAACAAGCTACTCACACGAAACAAACAGATCCGTTTGTGTGCTTTCTAGGTTTGCTTTTAACTTTTCGTCATAAAGCTACTGATATTTGAGGCTTTTTTCAAGTATGAGGTTTCTAATATTAAGGGGTTGGGGATTTAGCTCAGTGGTAGAGCACTTGCCTAGCAAGCACAAGGCCCTGAGTTTGATCCTCAGCTCTGGAGAAATAGAGAGAGAGAGAGAGGTTTCTAACATTAATAATATTTTCAGGACTAGGGATGCAGGTCAGGGGTGAAGTGATAGAGCACTTGCCTGGCAGTCATAAGCTGCAGGTTCTGTCCCAAGCACTGCAAAAAGGTCCACATATAGATCTTTGAAATTACCTTCTACCTGAAAAATAAGAAAATAAGGCTTAGTGGGTAAAGACAATTGCCCCCGGTGACCTGGGTCTGACACACACACACACACACACACACACACACACACACACACACACAGAGAGAGAGAGAGAGAGAGAGAGGGAGGGAGAGAGAGAGAGAGAGAGAGAAATTTAAAAATGACCTTCTACATACTTCAGCGTCTCCCTCCCACTGCCCCTCTAACAACACATCTGTTGCTGAAATGAACAGTGATGTGGGGTGCTAACTAGTGGGGAGACAAAGCAAACCCTTAAATTTCTAAAATGTCGAGTTTCAGCCAATAGAAGTGAGAGGATTTAAGTGACCAGACATTACAGTTTGTAGTGGGAAAATGCAAACTGAAGATTATTTAACTAAAACTTCATACCTTCCTCTCAAGCAACAAGTATTCTCAAGACTAGCACTAAGTTATAGTTAATTCACTCTGCATATACAGTTACAGCCGCTTAGATTTCCTCTGAAACATACAACACCATTAAATAGTACCTTCGGTTTCACATTTAATTTGTTATTAAATAGTTTCCTTGCTGGGCAGTGGTGGTGCACGCCTTTAATCCCAGCACTCGGGAGGCAGAGGCAGGCGGATCTCTGTGAGTTCGAGGCCAGCCTGGTCTACAAAGTGAGATCCAGGAAAGGCACCAAAACTACACAGAGAAACCCTGTCTCAAAAAACAAAAACAGGGGCTGGAGAGATGGCTCAGTGGTTAAGAGCACCCACTGCTCTTCCAGAGGACCTGAGTTCAATTCCCAGCAACCACATGGTGGCTCACAACCACTTGTAACGAGATCTGGTGCCCTCTTCTGGCCTGCAGGGACACATGCAGGCAGAATATTGTATACATAATAAATAAATAAATCTTAAAAAAAAAAAAAAAGTTTCCTTAAGGGGAGAAACAAATCTTTGCCACGTTTCAGGATTCTTTGTGAGTGCTGGGAACTGCACCGGGGTCTTCTGCAAGAGCATTAAACACTTAAGACCCCAGCCATCTCTCCAGCCCCAGGGCTGATGATGTTTTATTGATCTTCTGTCTGGCAATAGTTTTCAAAGTCTAATTAACTTAAATAACAAAACTACCCCTGCTGATTCAGTTTCCATCTTTTCACTTTTAGTCTGTATGTGTCTTAAAGATTGAGTATCTTTATTAGCAGCACGTATTTGGGTATAGTTTGTTTTAATCCATTTAGCCTTTGAGTTGGAAACTTTAATCTACTTAAATTCAAGTTAATTATAAGAGGCTTTTTTTTTTGTAGCTCCAGTTTCTTTTAATTTTAGAATTTATTCTTCTCTCATATATTACATCCTCACTGCAGTTTTCCCTCCCTCGTCCCCTCTTCACATCCCCCCATCCACTCCTCCTCTGTTTCTCTTCAGAAAAGGGCGAGCCTCCCAGGGATATCAGCCAGCCATGGTATATCAAGTTGCAGTGAGACTAGGCACCTCTCCTCTTATTAAAGCTGGACAAGGCCGGCGGTGGTGGCACACGCCTTTAATTCTAGCACTGGAAGGCAGAGCCAGGCGGATCTCCGTGAGTTCAAGGCCAGCCTGGGCTACCAAGTGAGTTCCAGGAAAGGCACAAAGCTACACAGGGAAACCCTGTCTCGAAAAATGGAAAAAAAAAAAAAAAAAGCTGGACAAGGCAAACCTAGTAGGAGGAAAGGGTCCCAAAAGCAGGCAACAGAGTCAGAGACAGCCCCTGCTCCCACTGTTAGGGGTCCCACAAGAAGACCAAGCTACACAGCTGTAGCATATATGTAGAGGGCCTAGGTCGGTCCCACATAGGCTCCCTGACTGTCGGTTTAGTCTCTGTGAGCCCCTATTGAGTCCAGGTTAGTTGATTCTGTGGATTTTCTCTTTCTCTTTTTCTTTTTTTTCAGATTGATTTATTATATATATAGTGTTCCTCCTGCATGTATGCCTGCACGCCAGAAGAGGGCACCAGATCTCATTCTAGATGGTTGTGAGCCACCATGTGATTGCTGGGAATTGAACTCAAAACCTTTGGAAGAGCAGCCAGTGCTCTTAACCTCTGAGCCACCTCACCAGTCCTGATTCTGTGGGTTCTCTGTACTTGACCCCATCAGAGGCTATTATGAGCTGATAGCAACTTTGATTGGATTACATAACTATACTTTTATTTCATTCTCACTACATCTCAAGTTTTTGATGTCACAGCATACATGTTTTGTATTGCATGCTTGTTAAATTGTTGCGCTATTTTTTTTTAGTATTTTGTCTGTTAATAGTCATGGTAAAGGTATGAGCTTGAAGAACACCCTTTAGCATTTCTTAAGAGACAGTTGAGGATGACTGACTTCCTCAGCTTTTGTTTGTCTGGTGAAGTCTCGTGTCTCTTCATCTGTGAAGAACAGCTTTACCAGGTACAAGCTTTTGACTGGGAAGATTTGGTTTGGTTTACTTCAGCAGATTGACTAGACCCTCTCACTCGTTCCTGGCCTCTAAGATCCCAGCCGAGGAATCTGATGCCAACCTTATTGCAACTCTGTGTTGCTTGCTTCTTTTCTGCCACTTTCGGGGTTCTTTGTTCTTGGTTTTTGATGGTTAACTCTGTCTTTCTGAAGTCCTCTTTGCATTGAATCCGATTGAATCTCTTGGACTTTCCCATACTTGGATAGTTACATCTTTTGTAAAAGTCAAAGCATTTTCTCTTCTTTCTTTCAGTTCTCTGTCCCTTTGTCTTTCTCTTCTCTGTCCTGTATTTACACTCTTTTGATGTCCCATAAGCGTCTTCATTTCCATTCTTTTATTCTACTCTGACTATATATTCTCAATAGAGTGCCTTTGAGTTCACAGATTATTTCCTCTTTTGGGTTCTTTTGATGCTCTGTATTACATTTTCCACTTCAATGATTGCATTGCAATTTTTGTTTGACTTTTTTAAAAAATAATTTCAGTGTCCTTGTTAATTTTTCCTTTTGGCCACTTAGTGTTGTCTTGCTAACATTGAATTGTTTTCCTCTGTATTTTCATTGGCTCTCAATGAGCTTTTTAATAATTATATTGACCCCTTTTCAGCCGGTCCTAAATCTCTTCTTTACAGTTGGTTACTGGTGCTTTCCTTGGCTCCTTTAGCACTCTTTCTCTGATTGTTCTTGATCCCTGTGGCTGTGCCTTTGTGTCTGTACATTTGAAGAAGTGGGACCTTATTTCCATCTTTCTAAAGTGGCTTTTTCTGTGGCAGCCCATCACTGGTCAGTATGTTCTATAGACAAGCTTAGTGTGGCAAAGTTTGTTCCTGATACCTGGATTACCAGTAGGTGGCCCTCATGCCTGGGTGTGTGTTATTAGGCCTAGAACCCTGCCTACAACAGTGTTGATCTATTGATTGAGTCCAAAGCAATAGGCCTAGAGCTTATGTCCCTGGGTATCTTCAAGCAGTAGCTTGAGGTCTAGGTCCACAGAGTCCACTAGGTACTGGGTGAGCCTTGAGCTTGAGTCCTCAGAAGCTAGCCAGGATTTGAGATGGTGTCTGATCTGTTGACTTGTGCCTAAATCCCAAGTCAGTGAGATCTAGCCTAGCACTAGGACAGTCTTACAATCTGAACCATGGGGCTGGGGAATCTAGATTCTGGATCTATAAGACCTATAGCTTGCGTCTACGGTGATTGGCCAGCTACCACTGCATACTGGGGTAAGCATGGATCCTGTCTATGCTGGAGAAGACTTAGAATCTGAATTCCATGGAGCCTGAAACCATGGGGGCTAGCTTAGATCCTGGGTAGGCCTGGTACTGGGGCAAGCATGGGCCATGGATCTGTGGGGTTCAGCCCAGCATTGAGGTCTGCTGGGATATACCTGGATCTTCATTCTGCTAGAATAGCCTAGACTGTGGGTCTTATAGAATATAGAGATATAAGGGTCAGCCCATCACTAGGCAGGCCTAGAACGTGTGTCTGTGGTACCAGCTTGGTAACTACAGCCAAGAGTGCTGACCTTAGGTTGAGGCAGGCCTGAGACTACAAAGGCTGGCCTATTGCTGGAGTGGGCCTGAAGTGTGGGACCCAGGCTCACTGGGGCACAATTGGCTATGAAGTAAGCTTACAGCCTGAGCATGTGAGGTCTGACCTGGTGCTTAAACAGGTTTGATACTTGGGCCATTCTGGAGCCTGTGACCACTTGAGTTCTCCTGGTGTTGGGTTGGTTCTGAACCCATCAGGAACCAGTAGCCTGAAGCCTTGGGGACTATGGTGCCAAGATGGGCCTTGAGGCTATCATCAGGTACTGACCTAGAGTTTGGGACTGTGTTAGATGCCCAGAATGGGACTTTACTAGAATCAGCTCAAGTTGGGTGTCAAAAACAAGATTAAGCGGGGTGGTGGTAGCGCACGCCTTTAATCCCAGCACTCGGGAGGCAGAGCCAGGTGGATCTCTGTGAGTTCGAGGCCAGCCTGGTCTCCAAAGTGAGTTCCAGGAAAGGCGCAAATCTACACAGAGAAACCCTGTCTCAAAAAAAAAAAAAAAAAACAAGGCTAGTGACTGGGTTTGGGGGATGAGTGATAGAGAACCGTCCTTACTGAATGTGTCTTCAATGTGTCGTCTTATTTCTCTGCTACACCAGGTACTGTAACCTGCCACCTGCTTTCCTTAGCTTGAATAATAGCATTTTCATGTAAGGGGGGACAAATGCTAGAAAGTCCCACTCTGCCATCTTGCTGACATCTGGATTCTCTAGATTTTGTTCTGATTTATTTTGTTTTGGTTTATGTTACTGCTGTTATATGTGACTATTTTTGGTTGTTGCTATGTATTTATTGAATTCTGGGGACTAATTCTATGGATTTTGTATTCTCTGTACTATATTATGTGGCTCCTGAGTTTTCTTTTAACATTTTTTAAGTTCTCGTTTTTTATTTTTAAGCCTGGATTCCTAAGGATCAGGCCTAGGTGAATACATTTTGTAATCAGCCAATAATTGCTGAGAAAATCTTAAATATTTACCTATATGTTTTTCACTTTTTATTGTGAAGATCTGTGTATGAAAACATACCTACAGATTTCAGATAGTTTACAAGACCACCTAAGTTTTCATTTTCTATTTGTGCAGGGCCTTCACAGTTAGTCAGAAGTGAGTGACTTTAGTCTTTGCCTGGTTTTCCTGTGCATACACATGGCCTTGAGTATGTCTACAGCCCATCAAATCCTTAGTAATATGTCAGAGCTTTTCAAAGTTCTGGTTGTATCAGTCTCCAAAGCTTCCTTTTTGTGTCGGGTCTGGTGGCCTTTAATCCCAGAACTCTGGAGGCAGAGGCAGTAAGATCTCTGAGTTTGAGGCCAGCCTGATCTACCCATTTTCTCCCTTTAAATTCTTAAGGTGGTAATATACATTGTCTGGAACTTGGTTGCCTTTGGGCTAACACACCAGAGACAGGTAGCAAGTTCACAAAGGGACTAGCCACAGTTACAGTGCTACAAACCCTACTGTTTCCTCGAGATTCAGGAGTCTCTTGGATGGTTTTGATTTCATTGTGTTACTATGGCTAATTGCCACAGTTCTGAAATGATTTGGTTGATTTGCTCATGTTTTTAGTGTTCTGGAGGGAAAAAGTGAATTCATCGGAAGTCCTTTTTCAGCCATTCTATTTCTCAGCCATTTTATGGATTTCTTAATTCTGTTTTTAAAAAATGGTTTTGGAGGTGTGGTTATATTTGTGTGTGCAGGTGGGTGTGGGTATAAGTGTGAGTGTATGTGTGGGTGCTGATGATGGAATTCAGGAATTATACATGATAGATAAATGATCAGCCCTAGCTCTCAGGTGTTTTTCAGAATTATTTTGAGGGGCTGGAGAGATGGCTCAGAGATTAAGAGCACCAGCTGCTCTTCCAGAGGTCCTGAGTTCAATTCCCAGCAACCACATGGTGGCTCACAACCATCTAGGATGAAATCAGGTACCCTCTTCTGGCATGTAGGCATACATGCCAGAACACTGCATACAAAATAAATAAATAAATAAATAAGTAAGTAAGTAAGTAAGTAAGTAAGTAAATAAATAAATAAATAAATAAATAAATAAATAAATAAATAAATAGAAAGAATTATTTTGATTGCCAGGCAGTGGTGGCACATGCCTTTAATCCCAGCACTCGGGAGGCAGAGCCAGGCAGATCTCTGTGAGTTCGAGACCAGCCTGGTCTACAAAGTGAGTTCCAGGTAAGGCGCAAAGCTACACAGAGAAACCCTGTCTCAAAAAAAACAAAAAAAACAAAAAAAAAAAAACCCAAGAATTATTTTATTATATTTTAAATTCATTCTCTCTCTCTCTCTCTCTCTCTCTCTCTCTCTCTCTCTCTCTCTCTCTCTCTCTGTGTGTGTGTGTGTGTGTGTGTGTGTGTGTGTGTGTGTGTGTGTGTGTACATAGGAGGACTGGTGCCTGTGGAGCCCAGAAAAGGTATCATATTGCCTGGAGCTAGAGTTACAGGCAATTGTGAGCCACCCAACATAGGTGCTGGGAATCAAACTCAGATTTTCTGTAAGAGGAGTGTGCGCTGTTAACAACTAAGTCATCCCTCCAGGCTAGATAGCCCTCTGCTTTTTGAAACATAATCTTGAAAATATAGCCATGGTGGCCACAAGCTGCTGATTTCCTATCTCAGCTCCCTGATTAATAGGGACTACAGGCTTGTACCATGTCTGGCTCAAAAAAAATTTAAAGCACTCCCTATACCATGTCCCTATGCAACTATGATTTAATCCTTTATCTTGACAGCAAACCTTTTGAAGCATTTTCATCCTTAATTTCTCTTTTCTTCTTCCGTTCTTTTTTTTTTTTAAAGATTTATTTATTTATTATGTATACAGTGTTCTGCCTGCACATATCCCTGCAAGCCAGAAGAGGGCACCAGATCTCATTACAGATGGTTGTGAGCCACCATGTGGTTGCTGGGAATTGAACTCAGGACCTTTGGAAGAACAAGCAGTGCTCTTAACCTCTGAGCCATCTCTCCAGCCCCTTCTTCCGTTCTTTTTGTTAGTATAGAGTATATTAGATAGGGGACTGAAGAGATGGCTCAGTAGTTAAAGCCTTTGCTGATCTTGCAGAGTTGAGTTCAGTTCCAAGCACCTTCATCCGCCAGCTCACAACCACCAATAACTCCAGGTCTAGGGGCTATGTCTTAGTCAGGGTTTCTATTGCTGGCATAAAACACTATAACCAAAAGCAAGTTGGGGAGGAAAGGATTTTCTACATCTTAGAATTCTCATGTTTTACTCCACCACTGAAGGAAGTCAGGGCAGGAGCCTAGAGGCAGGAGCTGATGCAGAGGCCATGAAGGAGTGCTACTTACTGCCTTGCACTTCATAGCTTGCTCAGCTTTTTTTGTTTGTTTTGGGTTTTTGTTTTTGTTGTTGTTGTTGTTGTTGTTGTTGTTTAGTATTTCAAGACAGGGTTTCTCCTTGTAGCCCTGGCTGTCCTGGAACTTGCTCTGTAGACCAGACTGGCCTCGAACTCAGAGATCTGCCCGCCTCTGCCTCACCAGTGCCACCACTGCCCATCTCAGCCCATTTTCTTATAGCACCCAGGACCACCAGCTCTAAGATGACACTGCCCACAGAGAGCTGGTCCCTCCCACATCAATCATTAATAGAGAAAATTCCCCCACAGGCTTGCCCATAGGCCAGTCTGGTGGGAGCATTTTCTCAATGAGGTTCTCTCTTCCCAAATGACTCTAGCTTGTGTCAAGTTGACAGTCAACTAACCAGGACAGAGTCCAGTGCCCTCTTCTGGCCTCTATGAACACCTGTACACACATGGCATACACTCACAGACATGCACACATACACATAAGTAAAACTAAAGATAAATATTTGTTTATTTATGTATATGTATGTGTTTCTGGATGTGGGTTTGTGCTTCTGAGTAGTGCTGTGGAGACCAGAAGACGGCATCGGATCCCCTGGAGCTGGAGTTATAGGCAATTGTGGGGTCTTCTGGAAGAACAGTATGAACTCTTAACTACTGAGCCTTCTCTTCAGCCCCAAAGGTAAATCTTTTAAAAATACATTTAACATTATATTCAATAAATGAAAAAATATATATTATAAACATAACTTATTGAAAACTCAAGAATCCAGCACTCCATGAAAGGATGGCATTAATGATAGCATCTATCCATGTCCCTGCCTGTCTGCTCCATCAAAATCGCCACTCCTAGCCAGGCATGGTGGTACTTGTCTTTAATCCCAGCACTGGAGAGGCACAGATGGGTGGATCTCTGTGAGTTTCAGGCCAACCAGGGCTACATAGTGAGACCCTGTCTTAAAAACAGGTTGGTCAAATGCAAGCTTGTACAACCACTTTGGAAATCAATATGGCGCTTTCTTAGAAAATTGGGAATCAATCTCCCCCAAGATCCAGCTGTACCACTCTTGGGCATATACCCAAGGAATGCTCAATCATACCACAAGGGCACTTGCTCAGCTATGTTCATATCAGCATTGTTTGTAATAGCCAGAACCTGGAAACAACCTAGATGCCCTTCAACTGAAGAATGGATAAATAAAATGTACATATACACAATGGAGTACTACTCAGCAGAGAAAAACAATGACATCATGAGGTTTGCAGACAAATGGATGGATCTAGAAAAAATCATCCTGAGTGAGGTAACCCAGACTCAGAAAGACAGACATGGAATGTACTCACTCATAGGAGGATACTAGATGTAAAACAAAGATGACTAGACTGCTACTCACAACTCCAGGGAGGCTACCTAGAAAACAGGACCCCAAGAAAGACACAGGGATCGCCCAATGACAGAGAAATGGATGAGATCTACATGAACAACATGGACATGAGTGGGGGTAATGAAGGGGCAAGGGTCGAGGGAAAGAGAGCTTAGGGGAACGGGAGATCCCAGCTGGATCAAGAACAGAGAGGGAGAACAAGGAATAAAAGACCATGATAAATGAAGACCACATGAGAACAGGAAGAAGCAAAGTGCTAGAGAGGCCCACAGAAATCCACAAAGAGCCGGGCGGTGGTGGCGCACGCCTTTAATCCCAGCACTCGGGAGGCAGAGCCAGGCGGATCTCTGTGAGTTCGAGGCCAGCCTGGGATACAGAGTGAGTTCCAGGAAAGGCGCAAAGCTACAGAGAGAAACCCTGTCTCGAAAAACCAAAAAAAAAAAAAAAAAAAGAAAAGAAATCCACAAAGACCTCCACAACAGACTGCTGGCAATGGTCGAGAGACAGCCCGAACTGACCTACTCTGGTGATGGGATGGCCAAACACCCTAATTGTTGTGCTAGAAACCCCATCCAATGACTGAGGGAACTGGATGCAGAGATCCACGGCCAGGCCCCAAGTAGAGCTCCAGGAGTCCAATTGGCAAGAAAGAGGAGGGTTCGTATGAGCGAGAATTGTTGAGACCAAGGTTGGAAAAAGCACAGGGACAAATAGCCAAACGAATGGAAACACATGAACTATGAACCAATAGCTGAGGAGCCCCCAACTGCTTCAGGCCCTCTGGATAAGTGAGACAGTTGATTGGCTTGATCTGTTTGGGAGGCATCCAGGCAGTGGGACCCGGTCCTGTGCTCAGTGCATGAGTTGGCTGTTGGAAACCTGGGGCTTATACAGGGACACTTGGCTCAGCCTGGGAGGAGGGGACTGGACCTACCTGGACTGAATCTACCAGATTGAACTCAATCCTCAGGGGAGTCTTTGCCCTGGAGGAGATGGGAATGGGGGGTGGGCTGGGGGGAAGGGGGGCAGGAGAGGGGAGAACAAGGGAATCTGTGGCTGATATATAAAATTAAATTAAATTATAAAATAAAATTTAAAAAAAAACAGGTTGCTCTTCCAGAGGACCTGGGTTCTATCCTCAGCACCCACAAAGCAGCTCATAACTGTCTGTAACTCCAGTTCCAGGGGATCCAACACTCTCACATAGACATACATGCAGGCAAAACACCAATACACATAAAATAAAAATAAATAAATCATCTATATTAAAATAATAATAAATCATTAAGCCAGGTGGCGATGGGATATGCCTTTAAAAACAAAACCAAACAAACAGAAAACAAATTGCCACCCCTAAATTTGTGTTTAACATTATCATGCTGTTTTGGACATGTGGATTTTTTTTTTTTCAAATTTGTGGGACTGTTTAACGAATACATTGCTTATCTGACTTGGTTGCAAACTTTTGGAAAATAGTATCATAGTGGTGTGACCTTTTCCTTGGAGAGACATGAACAAATGTCTTTTCATCCCAGATAGGACACTGACAGTGAGCTAAAGAAACTGTTCCACCCAAGTCTAGCTTGATGACCTGGAGTCACTTGTCTCCTTGCCATGACAAAATCCTGACAAAGCCTTTGGGAAGGAAGGGCTTATTCTGATACGCAGTTTGAGTGGAGCCCATCATGTCTTAGTTCGCTTTCGGTGATTGTCTTAGTTCACTTTCGATTGCTGTGGGAAACACCATGACCCAAAGAACTTGGGGAGGAAAGGGTTTATTTCATATTACAGCTTCTATCTAGTTTATCATGAAGGGAAGTCAGCACAGATCTCAAAGCAGGAACCTGGAAGCAGAAATCGAAGCAGAGGCCATGAAGGATGCTGCTTAATGGCTTGTTTTCGTAGCTTGCTCAGCCTGCTTTTTTTTTTTTTTCATTTCCTTCTTTTAAACTTTTTAATTTTAATATATGTTTAACTAAAATACAATTACATTATTTCCCCCTTCCTTTTCCCTTTCCTCCCTGCAATCCCTCCCTTCCCCCAACCCATCTCCCTCTCAAATTGATGGCTCCTTTTTCTTTATTGTTATTATATATATACATGTACAAAGAGGTTAAATACAACCCGCTGAGTTCATTTTTGCTGTGTGTGTGTGTGTGTGTGTGTGTGTGTGTGTGTGTGTACGTGATTTCAGGACTGAACACTTTGTATTATATAACCAGATAGAGGGCTCATTCCTGGGAGAGGCTATTTTTTCCCTCTATCAGCAGTCATTAGTTCCCTGTAGTTTTTTGTCTAGGAGTGACTCTATGAGGTTTTACCCCCTTCTCTGTTAGCATGTCTATTAATATTGTCATTGTTCAGGTCTTATTTAGACAGCCATTTATTTTTGTTTTTGTTTTGTTTTTGTTTTTGTTTGTCAAGACAGAGTTTTTCTGTGTAACAGTCCTGGCTGACCTGGAACTCACTATGTAGACTAGGCTGGCCTCGAACTCACAGAGATCCCCCTACCTCTGCCTCCCGAGTGCTGGGATTAAAGGCATGCACCACCACTGCCAGGCTGGACAGCCATTTTTAAGAGACAAAGTCTTACAGCCGACTTACTGATCTTCTGGCTCCTGTAATCTTTTTGCCCCCTCTACTGTAAATGTTCCCTGAACCTTAGTTGCAGGAGTTGTGTTAAGGATGTATTCATTGTGCCTGGGGTCCCTATGATCCCTTGATCTCTACATTGTGTCCAGAAAAATGAAATCATGAAACTTTCAGGTAAATGGATGGAACTTGAAAAGATTATATTGAGTGAAGTAGCCCAGACCCACAAAGATAAGTGCCACATATTCTCTCTTGTCTGCCATTCCTAGCTCCAAATCTTCAGATGTGAGTGTATGACATGGAATAACCAAAGAAACTGAGAAACCATGGGGTAAGGGGGATATGTGGGGAATAGCAGGATATAGGTGAAATGAAATGGGAAATGGGGAGGGGCGCTCTAATTGGGGAGGGGGAGGAAGGTCAATACAGAAAAAAAGGGAAGAGAGAAATAAAGCCAAGGTTATTTGATAAAACCTTCAGAAATTATTATATGTTTCTATTATATAAAGGTGTGCGCTACCACTGCCATAGGATGGAGATATATATATATATATATATATATATATATATATATATATATATATATATATATATATATATATACCTAAACAAGTTATGCCTCTTTGACTGACAGTGCTCCCCACAAGAGTAATAGACTACCTAACAAAACCCCAATGCTAGGCATGAATATCCTCTTTTGTAGGTATTTGTCAGGGTAGTCCAAGTGACTCCAAAAACCAAAAACCGTATTGACTATTGCTGTTGCCCTTAGGTGCCTCCCAGAGGTTGAAGATAAGTTCATATTGCCGAAGAAACCACACACTTAGAGACAAGACTTGGATTATTTGAGTTGGATCTAACCTGAAAGCCTCATTCCTGTGGTCTAGCTTCCATAGTACCAGAAAGTACTATGCAAGCTGTCAAGGGAGGGAAGCAGTCACTACTCCTATACAGCTGTGGTGCCTATGAACCACAAAACTACTAACAATGGTAAGATATCCCTAAAGGGCCAATAGTGGTATTCATATCTTGGTGGTAATTAGACAACAGCTGTCTAATTGGACTTAAGGCCCCCTCAACAAGAGAAAACTCATGACTGATGCTACCTAGGGCTAGTAAGGTCATGAATCTTAGAAGAGACCCTCCTACACCACTTTACTAGACCAGCATAATTCCTACCTGCATTCTAAATATTTATCCTTATACCCACAGATAAGTGTAGCTCTCAATCCTCCTCAGAGAAACTTCTTTTTGCAACACATGGAGACCATTACAGAAAACACAGCTAGACACAATGAAGAGATCAACAAACTACTTTCCATACAACTCAGGCCCGAGAGTAACACTGCCTCCGGTGTACCCTCCACACTAATCACTAGTTAAGAAAATGCCCTACAGACTTGCCTACAGCCTGATCTTGTGGAGGCTTTTTCTCAATGGAGATTCCCTCTTGCCAGATGTCTCTAGTTTGTATCAAGTTGACAAACTAACCAGCACAATCATGGAGAGGAAGGTATGGCAGCAAGAGCTTGGACTTATGTCGTTCAGGACTATGTCGTTCAGGACTATGTCGTTCAGGACCTAGCCCGTTACCATGGTACCACCCGCGTTTAGGGTGGGTCTTCTCACCTCAGTTATCTTAATCTAGATAATCCTGAACAGATTTGCCCAGACTTGTCTGTTCAGTGACTCCCCATCTGGTCAAGTTGACAATTAATCATCACAACTCCATCCCTTGTCAACTTGACACCCAAACATTATCACTTTCAAACTAATTTTCCACCCCTTGCCCCTAAAGTGTTGTGGACATCTCACAATGCAAAATGTACTCAAAGTCTGCATTGTCTTTAACAGTTTCAACACTTTTAACAAGTCTAGCCGGGCGGTGGTGGCACACGCCTTTAATCCCAGCACTGGGAGCCAAAGGCAGGCAGATCTCTGTGAGTTCAAGGCCAGCCTGCTCTACCAGTTCCAGGACAGCCAGGACTGTTATATAGAGAAACCTTGTCTTGAAAAAAACAAACAAACAAAAAAGTTTAGTCTGCATCTCATCTCAGGTTCAAGGCAATCTCTTAGATGTGATGTAAGTTTCTATAAAAATAAGAACCAAGTTACATATTTCTAGTACATAATGGCACAGAATAAACACTCCCATTCCCAAAGGAAAGAATGATGGCATAGCAAGGAATGATTGGACTAAAGTAAAAACAAAATTCAGTATGGAAACGCAAACTCCTGTAGTTCTGTGTTGGGCACCTGGAACTCATGAGGTCTTGGGTATCCCCACCCCTCCATCTCTGCTTCCTGCAGTACACATAGCCTTTTGGAATGATTCATTTCTATGCCTGCACACCTGCCATGATTCTACCATCTCCAGGATTTGGGGCTCTCCATTACAATTTAGGCTTCACCTTCACAGCTTTACACAGTGGCCTCTTAGGCCTTTCAGGGACTCAAACCCATACATTGTCTGGCCTTGGGGCAGTCCGGAACCACAGTGCAAGACTCCATGACCCCCCTCAATCCTGCATCTTTCATGCCTTCAAAACCAGTACCATGCGAGTGACTCTTACCAAATTCTGCCCCCATCTCAGAATGGGTACTGGCCTCGCTTCTCCCTATCAGTTTTCTGTGTTATGACGTTGCTGCAATGAGTGCAACCCATGGGAAGGTTTATTTTTGTGAAAGAGAGTATTTTTATTAATTTGTTTAGGGTTTCATACATGCATACGGTGGTTAGGGGGTTGTGTCTTTCTCTTTTTTTTTATTTTTTTTTATTTATTCATTTATTTATTTGAGAGAGGATCTCATGTAGCCTTGGCTGGTATAGAACTCACCAAGTAGACCAGGCTTGCCTGGATGGAACTCATAGAGACCCACCTGCTGCTGCTTCCTGCATGCTGGGATTAAAAGGTGTGTGCAATCACACCTGCCCCACATACAATGCATTTCAATCATTTTCACCCACCACCCCTCCATATCCCATATCCCATATCCATCCCCATCCAACTCCGTGTCCTCTGTTTTTAATATCACACAGATTCCAATTTATACTGCCCATATACACACAGTTATATTCTAATGGCCAATGGCTGGCCATTAGAATATGGTCAGCCTAGCAAGGGGGCCACATCCTTAAAGAAAACCGTCTTTCCTCCAGAAGCCATCAACTGTCAGTAGCTCCTCCATCAGATGTGGGGGCTCTTGAACCTTGCTCCTCCCATGCTGGAGTGTTGACTGGCTTGGTCTTGCACAGGCAAGCACAGCTGCTGTGAGTTTATGAGTGCAGAAGTCCTGTGGTATCCAGAAGACATTGTTTGACCTGACCTCTGCTCCCTACAATCTCTCTGCCCCTCTTCTTCAGTAATCAGAGGGTTTGTATTGATTGACACACAGTTGGAGGGGACAGTCCATCATGGTGGGAAGGTCATGGCAGCAGGAGCCTGAGGTAGTTGTTCACATCGTGTTCACGGTCAGAAGCAAACGGTGATGAATAAATGCACTCAGCTTTCTCCTTTTTATTCCGTCTCAGACCCCAGTGTATAGAATGGTACCACACATTTTGGGTGAAGCTTTCCATCCCAGTTAATCCTAATCTAGATAATCCCTCACAGACATTCCCGAAGGCTCGTTCTTCAATATTCTAGATCCTGTCAAGTTGACAGTATTAACCATCACATGAACCAATGAGTGTATTAGAGTTACTTATAGGAACATGGGAGATTGAAAACAAGCTGCATCCCTGAAATGCCCACGCCAGCTCACAAAAGCTGCATCCCTGGAGCTCTTAGCCTGTCCTATATGAAGCCCCCACTGAGAGTCTCAACTCCCCATTAATTTCTTACTGCTTTTATAAACTTGCTAAGAGATCTTGTGAACTTGTTGGGCCTTGGAAATCTCTTTTGCATCTTGAGTCTTAAACATCTACCTTCTCCCTTCCAGAGAATGTTTCAATTCAGAGGAAATAGCTACAGAACAATATTGTATATGGTTTTCTGTAACTTACTTTTTCATCACTATTATGTTCCTGAGAGTCACATCTTTTGCTGCATATGGTTGTAGTTCATTATCAATGATGTGTAGCATTTCAGGTGATCATAAAACAAATAATCCATGTTTCTGTTGATGGACATTTGGGCTTTTTGAAAATCCTTTCCAGCTTTTTGCTCTTATGAACAGCACTGCTTTCGTTCTAGTGCATGTCTCTGCTTCCCATACACAGCTTCCCAGCCGGGCGGTGGTGGCGCACGCCTTTAATCCCAGCACTCGGGAGGCAGAGCCAGGCGGATCTCTGTGAGTTCGAGGCCAGCCTGGTCTCCAAAGTGAGTTGCAGGAAAGGCGCAAAGCTACACAGAGAAACCCTGTCTCGAAAAAAAAAAAAAACAAAAACAAAAACAAAAAAAACAAAAAACATACACAGCTTCCCATATACCTAGGTATAATTATATACCTAGGAATGGAGTTGCTAGCTAATAAGATATATGAAAGTTTAGCCTCACAGGAGTCTATCAAACCATATTCTGAAAGATAATACAAATTATGCTCTTTTGCAATGAATGAAAGATCCTGTTGATCCATAACCTCATCTACTTGATATAATCCCACCTATTTTGTCAATATAGTGTAAAATGATAAATATATATTATATATTTTTTAAAACATTCTTTTTAAAGAATAATTTAATAATAATTTAATTTAATTTATTAATATTTATTTTATGTATGTGGTGCTCTATCTGCATGTACACCTGCGTGCCAGAAGAGGGCATCAGATCCCATTATAGATGACTGTGAGCCACCACGTGGTTGCTGGGAATTGAACTCAGGACCTCTGGAAGAGCTGCCAATGCTCTTAACCACTGAGCCATCTCTCCAGCCCCGATATAGATAGATAGATAGATAGATTGTTTGTTTTTGTTTTTCGAGACAGAGTTTCTCTGTGTAGTTTTGGTGCCTGTTCTGGATCTCACTCTGTAGACCAGGCTGGCCTTGAACTCACAGAGATCCACCTGGCTCTGCCTCCCAAGTGCTGGGATTAAAGGCATGCGCCACCACCACCCAGCGTAAAATGATATTTTAATATAGACTCAGCATCCTAATTATCAATATAGCTGATTATCTTTTCCTGGTTATTGATCATGTTTGAATCTTTAAAATAATTTTTGTTGATTTGTAGGAATTTTTTTGTTTTGGATTCTCATAATATGTCGGGTTGTGTATGTCAAATCTTTTCTCTCTGTCTTGGTTAGGGTTACTATTGCTGCAATGAAACACCATGACCAAAAGCAAGTTGGAGAGGAAAGGGTTTATTATATACACTTCAACATTGCTGTCCATCACTAAAGGAAGTCAGGGCAGGAACCTGGAGGCAGGAGCTGATACAGAGGCCATGGAGGAGTGCTGCTTACTGGCTTGCTTCCCCTGGCTTTCTCAGCCTGTTTTCTTATAGAACCCAGGACCACCAGCCCAGGGGTGACACCACCCATAGTGGCTACAGTCTCCCCAATAAATCACACATTAAGAAAATGCCCTAGGGGGGCTGGAGAGACGGCTCAGCAGTTGAGAGGAGCACTGGCTGCTCTTCCAGAGGACCCAGGTTCAATTCCCAGCACCCACATGGCAGCTCACAGCTGTCTGTAATTCCAGTTCCAGGGAATCCAACACCCTCACACAGATGTACCAATGCAAATAAATAAATCATTTTTTAAAAAAAAAAGAAAAGAAAAAAAAGAAAGAAATGTACAGAACAGTCAGAAGTATTACTAGGAAAAAAAAGAAAATGCCCTAGAGACTTGCCTGCAGCCTAAGCTTATGGAGACATTTTCTCAAGGCTCCCATCTCTCAAATGACTCTAGCCTGTGCCAAGTTGACATAGAACTAGCCAACATACTCTGCATTTGTGGCTTTTTGCTTTATTGTGTCTTTCCATGAGCAGATTTTTTCCCCTGTGATGCTGAGGAGCGAAGCCAGAGCTCTGTAACCTCCACAGTGCTAGGCAAATACTCTACCCTCAGCCCCAGAAATTCTTTTCTTAAAGGAGTTGAATGAATCAGTCTTTTCTCTGTTGTAGCCGGCAGTTTTCTAGAGTTCCTTGGACCATAATCATACATATATATTTATTATTTTTTCTAATAAAAAGTTTGCCTTTTGTATTTAATCCAAGTGGAATTGATTTTTTTGGTGTAGTATAAGGTAGGGAGCTAGTTTCATCCTTTTCCACATGGATAACCTAACGCCACTTCTGTCATACATCAAAGCTCCTAGTTTAGTTACTTTCTCATTGCTGTGCTCAAATACATGGCAATAAGCAACTCAAGGGATGAAAGGGTTATTTTAGCTCATGGCAATAAGCAACTCAAGGGATGAAAGGTTTGGGGATGCAATCCATCCTGGTAGCTGGAGGCTGTTTGCTCACATCCGGGTGGATCAGGAAACAAAAAAAGGGGGGGGGAGGGGAATGTCAGCATTCTGCTGGCTTCTTTTTCCCTTTTTAATTAGTCTGGACCCCAGCCCATGGGCAGTGCCACTCACATTCAGGATGGGTCTTCCCTTCTTGGTTAAACATCTCTGGAGTCACCCTCATAACCACAACCAAGAGATGTACCTCACTAATGTTCTGGACTAAGTATTACTTAATTTAGTAAAATTAACAATATTAGTCACATTATGTGCATAGGTCTGATTATAGACTCTCTTTGCTGTTGATTAACCTTTTGTCCCTGAACCACTATCACGCTCCCTAAATTATTTCAGTTTCCTGGTAAATATTGTTATTTAATAAAGCAAAATTAACCTTCCTAGATTGTTTTGCCCAGATATTCTTCTTACTTTATTTTTATTTTTATTTGAGACAGACTCACTATGTAGCCCTGGTTGGTCTGGCTTACTATGTAGACCAGGCTAGCCTCAAACTCACAGAAATCCACCTGCCTCTCCCAAGTGTTGGAATTAAAGATGCATACAACCATGCCCAACCTTCTTTAGATATTCTTTTTTTTTTTTATTTTAAATATACTTCCAAGTCCACTTGTTATGTTTATAAGGTTTTGGGAATTGAAGTGATTATATAAATCAGTTTGAAGATAAATTGATGCTTATGAAGTTGAGTTTTCTTAGCTATAAATTTGGTATGTTCTTTTATTTTAAATACATTCTTGCATGTCTTTTGGTCTGAGTGTTATGATTTTTTAAAAGAATTGTATTAAGCCTACAGCACCCAGTATTATTCCCAGACAGTTTCCCATCCAAGTACTAACCAAGTCCAGCCTGGCTTAGCTTCTGACATCAGAAAAGATTAGCCTGTTCAGGGTGGTATGGTTGTATATATGTTAGGTTTTTTTATATAAAGCCTTTTGTATATTGTATGAGATATACCTGTAGCTAGAGTTTTCCTGCCCGGCCCACAGTCAGGATGAATCTCTTGTCACCCGCCAGTCCCACAACCAAGTAAACACAGAGACTTATATTGCTTAAACTGTTTGGCCTAATGGCTTAGGCTTCTAGCTATCTAGTTCTTACATCTTAAATTAATCCATTTCTATAAATCTATACCTTGCCACATGGCTCGTAGCTTACTGGTGTCTTTACATGCTGCTTGTCATGGTGGCGGCTGGCAGTGTCTCCCTCACTCAGCCTTCCACTTCCCAGAATTCTCCTCTCTCCTTGTCCCGCCTACTTCCTGCCTGGCCACTGGCCAATCAGTGTTTTATTTATTGACCAATCAGAGCAATTTAACATACAGACCATCCCACAGCATATACCCCTTCATATTTTGTGGATTTGTATGCTGTAATAGGTGGAATTTTTATTCTCGTGGTATTAAGTATTAAATCCAAAACCTCATGCATGCTTTACTACCTAGCTATTCCTCCAACCCAAGAGATATTTTCATTTAGTATGTTTTTATCAATTTCCTAGGTATATAAAAATGAAATGGATTTTGATTGATAGTATAATCACTCACTCTATAAACAATTATTGTTGTTGCTGCTGCTGCTGTTATCGTTTTTTGGAGAAAGTCTTACTATACAATCCAAGTTGTCCTGGAATTTGCTATAAAGCCCAAGCTAACCCCAAACTGTGATCCACTTGCCCCAACCTCCCAAGTACTGGAATTTATAGGTATGCGTCACTACATTCTACATGTCTACACTTTACATTTTGTAGTAATTCAAGTTGTACAGAAAAGTTAAGTTAGTAAGCAGAGAGTTCCTATAGGAACTTCCTATACCTGACTGTGGTATATTGTTTAAAACTAAGAAAGCAACATCAATATATCCCTGTTAACTCCTCCCATGTTTCTCCCACCATTGCTCCCTCTCAAGTTCATGGCCTCCTTTTCTTTGTTATTGTTACCTATATAGATATGTATATGCATAAGTATACAAAGACAACTTGCTGAGTCTATTAAGTATTACATGTATGTAAATGATTTCAAGGCTGACCAATTGGTATCAGATAATCAGTTAGGGGGCTCATCCCTGGGGAAGACATATTCTCCAGCTCTCAGGATTTCTTAGTCATTGTAGTTCTTTATTTAGGGATGGGGCCCTGTATGATTTCCCCCTTCCATGTTAACATGTCTATTGGTGGTGTACTTGTTCAGGTCTTATTTAGGCAGCCATGTTAATGAGACTTCTGGGTAAAACCTCTGTATGATTTTTAGGTGACACTATCTCGCAGCAGATTTCTTGGTCCTTTGGCTCTTGGAATCTTGCTGCCATGATGTTCCCTGACCCCTAGATACACAAGTTGTGTTGTAGATGTATCTATTGGGGCTGGGCACTCCATGATCAGTTTTTTTGGGTTTTGGTTTTTCTTTTTTCTTTTTGCATTTTGTATTTTGACCAGTTGTGGTTTTCTGCAATGCTCTCCATTTGTTGGAAAGAGAAGTTTCTTTGATGAGGTGTGAGAGCTATACTTACCTGTGGGTATAAGGATAAGTATTTAGAATGCAGGTAGGAATTATGCTGGTTTAGTAAAGTGGTGGTGGAAGGTTTTCTTGTAAGATCCATGGCCTCAGTGGCTCCAGAAAGTTGGGTAAATTTTCAGTATTGGGCATGATTTCCCTCTGTTGAGTGGGCCTTAAGTCCACTTAGACAGCTGTTGGTTACCACCAAGATAATGAATACCACTATTGCACTTTTAGGGATATCTTGTCATGCTGTCAGTGTTGTGGTTCATAGATATCACAGCTGGATAGAACTATTGATTGGGCTGGGCGGTGGTGGCACACGCCTTTAGTCCCAGCACTCGGGAAGCAGAGGCAGGTGGATCTCTGTGAGTTCGAGGCCAGCCTGGGCTACAGAGTGAGTTCCAGGACAGGCTCCAAAGCTACACCGAAAAACCAAAAAAAAAAAAAAAAAAGAAAAAAAGAAAAACTTTTTGATTGCTTCCCTCCCTTGGAAGCTTGTACAGTATCTTCCAGTCCTAAAGGAAGCTAGTCCTTAGGAAGGTGGCTTTCAGGTCAGATCCAGCTCAGATCACACAGATCCTAAGGCCAAAGCATAGGTGTCTTTAACAATAGCGATTTAACTTCAACCTTTGGGAGGCAACCAAGGGCAATTGCAATAATGACCTACATTGTTTGGGGAATCTCTTGGATAACCCTGATCTGTTGGTCCTTATTTTTATGACATTGATGGTTTTGAATACTATAGAATGCTCCTCAATTTAGAGCTGTCTGAAGTTTTTTATCATAACTAGACTGAGCTTCTTTTTAGAAAGAATGCCACAGAATTTAAATGTTCTTCTCATCATACATATCAAGGAGTACATGGTATCTACATGGCATCCCTGATGATGTGAACTATAATCCTTTGGTTAAAGTAGTATTTGCTGTGTTTTTCCGTGGGAAAGTTGCTGATTCTTTTTCACTTTTAATATTCTGTTCTTTGGAGGAATCTAATCCCCTCTCAAGGAGAGGGAGAACAATTGAGCTCCAGCCCTAGAAGAGGGTATATCTATGTATGTATTTCTTGGAATTCTGTAATGATGTATGTCTTATCTTTTATTATTCTGTTACTTGTTTACATCTATATGAGCTTATGCATATTTCTTTAATAATTTGAGTTATAAATCCACACTGCAGGCCTCAAGAATATGAAATAAAGATTCGGTTGTATATGATAAAGCTATACCTAGAAAGATCAAGGAATTCTCCTATTATTAATTTCTTATACGCTCATACTCCTAGGCCACATACGGTAAACAGTATAAGACCCTCAGACCTACTGCTGATCCTAACTAGGTAACACTCCTACAGAGACAATACCTGTATCTTAGCGTAGGAGACAGGTGGGTATGTAGATGCATAGCTTTGTTTCTTGTGCAAATGAAGCTCAGACCATCCCTTTCCCTCAGGCCTAGTGGCCTTGCAGAGCTATTGACTGAGAACAAAAGGATTTTTTGCATAACCAGGTGCAAGTGAAGACTGGGGAAGAATTCCTGACTGGGTTGGGGAGGGGGAGATAGAGCTCAGCCTGAGGAGAAAGCAGGAGAGTTAGGATAGCATGGCCCAAGGAGAAGGCAGGAAGGAAAAGCTTTTTGCAGATTGTAGGTGGATTTGAATCAAGTCAAGAGAGTAGGAGAGGAAGGAAAGATGGGAAATGGAGGAATGGAGGACGAAGATGAGATCCATAGCAGAAGAGCTTAGAGCTATGAGAGTACAGGAAGAGGAGGGACAGAGGGGAGCAATTTATAAGAATAGAATAAAGCTGTGTAGATAGACTTTAATCTCAGAGGAATAAAGTAAACGGACAAAAGAGCATGGTGTACATAGATTCTTTTCCCTCAGGGAAAAAAATGGGATAATTTCGATAAATTAATACTCTGTTTTTTGGTTTGATGCTTAAATTGTTTCACCTTTGCCCCCTGGCAACACTTTCACATTGACTGCTGTGTCCCTTTGGCATGTTCTCATTCTTATTGGCTATTTATACTTTTATGTATGTCTGTGTGTCTGTGTGCATATATACCACAAGTACAGAGGTGTCAATGGAGGCCAGAGTATAGGGTGCTAGATTCCCTGGAGCTGGAGTCACAGGCTGTTGTGAGCTACCTGATATAGGTGCTGGGATCTGAATTTGAGTCCTTTGCAAAAGCAGTAAGCATTCTTAACCACTGAACCAATCTCTCACATCCCTCCTTCTTGGTTTTTAAGGACTTCATTGCTTTCTGGTTCTACAAGATACTTCAGAGTCATCTTGTTATTTTCCAAGGCAGTCCTTGAATCAGCCATTTCTCCAAAAACACCTGGTTCCCTTTAAGATGGCTTCTCATCTTTTGTGTTTTCTATATTGACAACTTTGTCAACTATAATAATGAAATGGGTTTTTTTCCCTATTCAGTTTTTGTGCCTTTAATCTATTTTCTTGTTTTAATGAGATGTCCAGGACATCTAGTACAATTTTGAATAGAAACGTTAAAGGGGCATTCCTCCTCAATTGTGTATTTTCAAGGAAATAACATTCATTAAGTTTTCCTTATTTAGAACAGTATTTCTCATCCGGTTTCTACAGGTTTCATCAGGTTAAGAAATTTTATCTTATCTCTCTATACTAAGAAGTTTTTATTGTTTTAAACCATGAAAGAGTGTTGGACTTTTTTTTTTTTATCAAATACCTTTTCTGTTTCTTAGAATGAATATATTTTGTCTCCAATAGTCTGATAGCCCAATTAAATTTATAGACTTTTGGCCGGGCGGTGGTGGCGCACGCCTTTAATCCCAGCACTCGGGAGGCAGAGCCAGGCGGATCTCTGTGAGTTCGAGGCCAGCCTGGACTACCAAGTGAGTTCCAGGAAAGGCGCAAAGCTACACAGAGAAACCCTGTCTCGAAAAACCAAAAAAAAAAAAAAATTTATAGACTTTTCTCATGCTTGAACAATTTTGCATTTTTTTTTAAGATTTATACATGGTGACTGGAGCAATGGTTCAGTGGTTAAGAGCACTGTTGCTCTTCCAGAGGATTCTGGTTCAATTCCTAGCAACCACATGGTGGCTCACAACCACCTATAGCTCTAGTTTCAGGGGACCCAGCTCCCTTTTCTGGCCTCTGCAGTCACTAAGCATATACATATAAAACACTAATGAACATAAAGTAAAAAATGATTAATTAATTAAAGATGTATGCACGTATGTCTGTGCACCATGTACATACTTAGTAGCTGCAGAGGCCAGGAAAGGGTGTTTGTTGGGTCCTCTGGAACTGGAGTTACAGTTTATAGCTGTTGTACAGGTACTGGGAACGGATCCCGGCTCCTCTGCAAGAGCAGCAAGTATTCTAAACAGCTAAGCCATCTCTCCTGCTCCTCTTTTCAATGTTTTAAATGAGAATTTTGAAATGTGCTTTCACCACATATTTTTTATGTAACATTTTATATTTGAAATGGGTATACACAAATCCTAACCAAGACTTTGTAATAATGTGTCTATCAAATTCTTAACAGTCACTCACCACCAACAAAAACTTGTAATATAAGTAGGTGATAAAATATATAAAACCAGTTCTTAAATTGTTCAAAGATGTTTAACAGCTGAAATAATATAAGTTTTTCTTTTGTTTCACTGACAAATATATTGTTGGAATTTCTATGATGATGTGAGTAGATTTCAAATCCATTTCATCTCTTTTTTATTAACTATTTCAAAATAATGATGAAGCTCTTATTTGCAGAACATCCACCATTATTAGAACCATCACCCTGCAGCCAGCTTGGACATCATCAGGAGTAGCTGATATTCATGAAGACAGAGTTTCAGGGTTTCCGCCTGGAGCTACACCCTCCAGAAGCCCCTGCTTGGCTTCCCTGCACCCAACCCCATCCCAGCCACTTACAACTCCGGCTGTGCTTGGTGTTTCTTGGCAACTGGAACACAGACTCCTCCGACGGCTCCACAGGCCCTTTGTCCTCAATGAGCAGAAGACCCCAGAAGCTGGCTGCTGAAGAGGCTGTGCAGATGGCAGGGCACCTTACTGGCCTTGCTTAGCACCCTGACCACAGAGCAGTCACTGAGTGCTGCATCTGGAATCTGTGCTCACCACCAACAGCGACTACAGAGAGAGTTGTCAGGCCCCATGTCACTAAGGGCCACCCTCTAGGGATCCCTCCAGAGAAGGCTCCACTAGAAAAGGGGGCTCTTCATGGACTCTTCACTGCCTTGAGTCCTACCCAGACACCTCTAGGGCTGCAGAGATCAGTAGCTTTTCACCTATCTAATCCACATCCCAGCTGGAGACCGCTGTGAATTATTTGTATTTTCATTTTTATCCTTTTGGCGAGAAGAGTTTTAAATATTGCTTCACTCCCTTCAATAGTTATAGCACTACCGAGAATTTATTTTTGTCTCCTTTGGATGTAGTTTTAGATATAGTTTCTTAGGAATTGCTCCATTTTGTCTGTTTCCAAATCCCCTGGCCTAAAGTTCCGTTTTTCAATTCTCTGCTATATATAACCTGTAGCGATGTCTCCTTTCTCGTTGCTGATACTGGTTATTTGTGCCTTCTCCCTTTTTTTCTTGATCAATCTCACCAGAGGTTTGTCTATTTTACTAGTCTTCACAAAGAACCAACTTTTGGCTTTGTTACTCCTCTCTATTGTGTCTTTGTTCTCTATTTCTTTAATTTCTGCTCTTATCTTTTTTGACCTCCTTCCTTCCACATTTTTTGGATTTATTCTGCTGTTGTTTTTCTGATTTCTTAAACTGTATGTTGACCTCATTCCTTTTCAGTCTTTTTTCTTTTTCTGTTTGCTTGGTTTTGGTGTTGGTTGTTCTTTGAGACAGGGTCTCACTCTATAGCCCAGGCTAACCTCAAATTCATGCTACTTTCCTCCCTAGCCTCCCCAGCGCAGGGATTACAGGCATGAGGCACTGAGCCTAGCTCTCAGCCTTTCTTGTTTTCTAATTTATATATTTAAAAGCTACAAATGTCCTGCTAATGCTACTTGCCTACGTGATCATATGTAATAGTTACTTCATTGTTGTTCAGTTCCCAGAACTTCAGTGTATCGATTATCATTACTTCTTTGACTCATGAATTATACAGAAGTATGTTTTTAAGTTCCCAAATGTTTGGGGGATTTTTAAGTTTGTTCTATTACTGAAATCTATCTTAATTATGTTCAGATGATGTGGTCTATGTGAACTG
This sequence comes from Peromyscus eremicus, assembly GCF_949786415.1. NCBI lineage: Eukaryota > Metazoa > Chordata > Mammalia > Rodentia > Cricetidae > Peromyscus > Peromyscus eremicus. Next base: position 17,164,849 of record NC_081439.1, on the reverse strand, counting down.
AAATTTATTGAGACTTGTTCTATTGCCTAGTACATGATCGATAATTATTAATGTTTCCTATGTGCTCTATAAGAATGTGTGTCCTCTAATTATTGAATATAGAGATCTATCTGTGTCTATTAGCAACTATCTTATTCAAGTTGTATTTAACTAAACTGATTGTTTTTGTTATGATCTACCAATAGTTTTTAAAACGAACTCTGACACTGGAGTTATCTGTTTTCTTCTTATAGTTTCCTTTTTTAACATAAATTAAGAATTGCTATATTTCTGGTAAATGTGTAATATCCCTCTCTATTCCTGATAATAGAAGAATTCTGCTAGATTATCTTGTATTAATGTAATAGCACAAGCTTTTCTTCTTGTTAGGGTTTTGTGGCATAATTTTCTATCTTTTTACTTTTAAGAATTTTTTACACCTTTGTGTTTTAATTATATTTCTTGAAAACAGCATATGGCTGAACATTTTTTAAAAATCTAATCTAAAGCTGGCGTGGTGGCGCACGCCTTTAATCCCAGCACTTGGGAGGCAGAGGCAGGTGGATCTCTGTGCATTTGAGGCCAGCCTGGTCTACATAGTGAGTTTCAGGCCAGCCAGGGCTATCCAGTGAGACCCTGTCTCAAAAAACACTTATCTAATGACCTCTGCCTTTAAAAATTGGCAAGTTTAGTTTACATTTGCTGCAGGATGTTTGGACATGTTTCTACCATCACTTTGTTATTTTGGTTTTCCACTACTTTTTGTATGTTTTTCTCTTTTCTCACCTGCTTTTTTAGTTTTAAGTTTTTTTCCCTTCCTATTAGGATTTATTTTTCTATTCTTTGATATTCTGGCATGTGTGTTTAGCTTACAAACTTAAGCACTATTTTCAGTGTATCTTGAAGGGTGTGAGAAGCTTAAAAACTAGTGATTTTAGTCATTCCTCTCCTGACCACTTGATTTTGTTCATAAAATGTATTCCTTGTTTTTTTGTAATCTCATGATTATATATTATCAGTATTTATTCCTTGTTTTTTTGTAATCTCATGACTATATATTATCAGTATTTATTCCTTGTTTTTTTTTGTAATCTCATAATTATATATTATCAGTATTATTTTATGTAGACTAGCAGTATTTGTTCTGATTTACATGCATACATTCTTGCATCTCAGACTCCCTTAATGGCATCATTTTCTTTCATTGTGAATACAGTGTTTATCCTTTTAGTTCAGATCTCTTGGTATTAAACTCTTTGTTGTGTGTAAAAGCTTTATCTTTATCCTTAGAAGAGTTTGCTCAACCTTTAAAATAGATGTATCTGTTCTCTTTGACTGTGAGACGTATGCCTTGTTGCCTTTAAAAAGTACACTATCAGTCTAATTGTGGTTTGGTTTCATTTGTTTTCTGAGGGGGATGTTCAGGGAGTACTGTGATTTCATTCTAACATGTTTAGACTTGTTTCTTTTTTATTAATTCTACTTTTGAAATGTGTTTCATGGCTTAGTAGAAGCATGTTTTTTTATCATTTCTGGAAAATTCTATTAGATTAGATTCTTTCTGTTTCTTGTTTTTTTTTTTTTCTCAGAATCCAGTTACTTGTATTTTGTACCTCCTAATTCTGTTTTTCATAACTCATAACAGCTCTTTGCTATTTTAACTCCTAGTACTTCATTTGGGGAATTTCACTGGGTATATGTTTTAGTTTATTCTCTTTTCAGTTATGTTTAATCTGCCTTTTCCTTTTTCCATTGCGCTTTTTATTTCAAAAATTATCTTTTCCTTTGTAAAAGATTCATCTGCTTTCTAATCTGTCTAGCTACCCCCAGTTAAGTCTCTTGTTCCTTGTTCATCTTTGTGATTACATCTATTTCTTTAAGTATATATTTTTAAAATTAGTACTTGCTTTTTTGTTGTTGTTTTGTTTTGTTTTTTGTTTTTCGAGACAGGGTTTCTCTGTGTAGTTTTTGGTGCCTTTCCTGGAACTCACTTGGTAGTCCAGGCTGGCCTCGAACTCACAGAGATCCACCTGGCTCTACCTCCCGAGTGCTGAGATTAAAGGCATGCGCCACCACCGCCCGGCTCAGTGCTTGCTTTTTTTTGAGTGTATGACGTTATAAATATTGTTCCCATCTGAACTACACAGCACACTGATTATATCGTCTTTATTGCATACCTCTTTGTTTTCCTAAAAGCCAGCATTCTAGTAATTTGTTTTCTTTTCCTAGTGTTGTAGCACTGTTACTAATTCTTCTTAGAAATTATTTGTGAAATCCAAATCAGATCATGCCTCTATTCTGCTCAAAATTCTCCCATGACACCCAGTTCCCTCAGTACAAAAGCCAGAGTCATCTCCATGGCCCACATGTTCCTACACAGTCTATTTCCCTTCACCTCCCTGATCTCAATGCTATCAGTCTCACTCCTCTCTAGCTATACTGGCCTGTCTCCTATTCCTCATTCAGGACCTTTGCATTTGCTGTTTTCACCTGGAACACCCTTCCTCCCAAATCATTTGATGACTTGATCAAGTATTTCCATTATGTTCAAATGTTACCTCCCTAGAGAAGTATTTCCTAATCAACATATATAAAATGGCCCTATTACTCTCCATGTCGTGTCTTATCCTATTTTATGATATGTCCTCTACAAAGCACTGATCACTACTTGATATATTTTATATTTATTCATTGTGGTTAGTGTTTGTGTCTACCAAATAGACTGTAAGCTCCTCAAAGCAGAGATTTCTGTGTTGTTTACTGCTGTATTCCCAGTGTCAAGAACAGTGTGTAATAATAGTCAGTGAACAGTCAATAAAATATTTGTGGAATAAAGTGAATGAATGACTGAGTTTATTATTTAATATGAAAACCATAGACAGAAATCCTCAGAGAAGTAAGGTCAGCATAAAGGCCTTTATTGGCACACTAGGGAGCATAAATGCCATTATTTCCAAAGGTGCTGGGTAAAAGGACACATGGAGGACAACTCCTGGGTTATCTGGAGTAGCAGGTTCACAAATGGCAGGATCATGCAAAGCCCTGTGTTCTTTGTGATGGAGTCTATGCTATCTGCTCCTAAAAGCAGGACTGGCTCCTTTTTAACCAGCCCTCAAACTTCTGTTGTCATACCCTCCTGTTACTTTGTGCAAACAAAGCCCCAGCTCTCTCAGCTAGGTAGCATCTTCCCTTTTCTTGCCTTGTGGGGAACTGTTTCTTGGTTCTCAGGTCAAGCAGATCACTCCCATTAGACTTTATCGGTGGTACTTGAGAGGAGGGCATAGCATACAATGTCTGGTACATAGTAAGTACCATTCTCTAGGTAAACACCACAGAAGGCAATTTTCAGATTGAAAGGATTCCCCTTCCCTATGTCAAGGTAGCAGCAGACTATGAAGTTTTAGTCCTGACTTTTCTCCTGACCCCCTTGGGTACTAGGCTGGCTCCAGTGTTTCTGCATGTGCATGACTTTGGATACTAATACTGTTGTCTAAAAGCCACCAACCTTTATTTCCACACACATACACACACACTTTTGTCATCACTAACTTTATCAAAATGCTAATATACACAGCTATGTGGCATGCCATTAGAGACTACCTTCTTCAGGCTAGTATCAGTTCGTTAACAATCAGCACACTGGGTTTAACCATCTATATTAGATGAATGGTTGTACAAAGTTTGACTGACCACCTACTACATTTTAAGCCACCTGCTCCAAACTGACAGCATCAAGATGGATGACATAATTAAGATATAACCCTAATTTCAGAGTAAATAGTATGGTAACAGTAGACCAAGAATTGCTACAGAATATTTAGTCCAGCTGAAGAGACCAAGGGGGTTTCTTGGAAGAGGTGGCATATGGACTGAAACTTTAATTGTAGATGTAATTCAGTGTAGGTGTAGCCAACAGTTTTATCAGACAAAAAACACAGAGCCGATTCAGAGAAGAAAGCCAAGAGGTCAGAGCCAAGAGCCTCACCCTTCCTGATTCAGGGATCCTCCTCAGCCAAGAGAGAGGAGCCCTCCTTCCTGTGTGTCTGTCTCTATAGTCTCTCTGTTCTGGCTTCTGATTGGTTGTAAACCCAATCATGTGACTGCCTCGTCACTGCCTGTATGTACCGCCCTCCACTGCCACGCACTTGCTATGGCTCTAATAGCTCTGACCCCAGGCAACTTTATTTACCACCACATTTAATGATGAATAGAAGTGTTCTAGTTGGTTAATAAGGGGGAGAAGGATGTGATTCAGGCAAAGGACACATTATGTGCAATGATACATAGCTAAAAAACAGTACAGTATGCCAACTGTCTCACTACACTGATCCTTCACCAGTTCTTTCTATGAAAGCATGCTAGTACACTTTGGTACATACTGAAATTTATATATGAATAGTTGTCTCCTCTGACATGCTAATGTGATCATTATTAAAAAGTTAATGGCAAGTTTGCCTTATGTAACTGTCCATGAGTTTGTCTATATCAGCCTCTAATGTCTAAGACCTTGGAGTTTATGTGACAGGCATCCTTAGACCCACCCTGGGGCTGTGACAGTCCTGGAGGTTACACTCTCTCCTGGTCCCATGTGTGGAACTAAATCTTTCTTGACTCCTGACACTAGCCATGGAATAGAAATTCTTTAGGGAATCGAGTTAGCCTTTCCATCTTGTCCTCAAATATTAGGGCTCATACCCCTGGTGACACAAACCCTCATATCAAGGCTAGACAAGGCAACTCTTAATAGGAGGAAAAGGGTCCCAAGAGCAGGCAAAAGAGTCAGAGACGGGGTTGGGGATTTAGCTCAGTGGTAGAGCGCTTGTCTAGCAAGCGCAAGGCCCTGGGTTTGGTCCTCAGCTCCGGGGGAAAAAAAGGAGTCAGAGACACCCCCACTCCCACTGTTAGGAGTCCCATAAGAACACCAAGCTAACAACCATAATATACATGTAGAGTACCTAGCTCAGATCCAAACAGGCTCCATGATTGTTGCTTCAGTCTATGTGAGCTCTTAAAAACCCTGCTTAGTTGATTCCGTGGGCTGTGTTCCCATGGTGTCCTTGACCCCTCTTGCCCCTACAGTCCTTCCTCTCTCTCTTCCACGGGGTTCCCTGGGCTTCCGCCTAATGTTTGGCTGTGGATCTCTGCATCTGCTCCCATCAGTTGCTGGATGAAGCCTCTCTAATGACAACTGGGCTAAGTATCAATCTATTAGCAGAAAATATCATTAGGGATCATTTCATTGCTTTTTTTTTTTTTTTTTTTTTTTTTTTTTTTTAAGGCTAGTCATGTTTGTTTCTATCCTAGGTCTCTGGGCTATCCAGCCTCTGGTTCCTGGCCATCTAGGCAGTGTCAGGCATGGGCTCCCTCTTGTGGCATGGGTCTCAGATCATTGGTTGGCCACCATTACCCCAAAGGTTTTGTGACTAGGTTGATATCCCAGTCTCACCACTGGAAGCCTTGCCTGGTTACACAAGATGGCTGGTTCACGCTCTGTATGCCCCATTACTAGGAGTCTTCACTAGGGTAACCCTCATAGATTCCAGAGAGTTTCCACTGCACTAGGTTTCCACATCCTCCCCACCCACAGTGTCCCCCAATTCTAGGCGTCTCTCCCAGTACTCTCTCACCTGTCCCCAGTCTACCTGCAAAATCTGTTCTGTTTCCCCTAGATCCATGTGTCCCTCCTTGAGTCCTCCTCTTTACTTAGCCAGAGGCCAACTTTCAGGACTTAGTCCTCCCCTGTGGCTTCTGGGCATAGAACTCAGGCTTGTGTGGCTGATGAGCCATCTCACCAGCCCTATTATTTATTATTTGCTTTGTGCTTCTGAGGATCAAACTGAGAATCCCATACATGCTAAGCAAGCACTCTAACACTGAGCCACTGAGCCACCTCTCCAGCCCCTAGTCTCTGTCCTTCAACAGGAGGGGACAGACCAAACTGTGTTAGCCTGAAACCAGAATCCCAGGTACACAGTCTCAGCCATGTGCAGCTGCAGCTCCGGCCCACCCTCCCTCCAGTGATGCAGCAGGAGTAGGTGTAGTCCTACTCCTTTGTCCCACAGTAGTCACCCGGAGCAGTCTCCTAAGGATGAAAGCTAGTCGTAGGAAGATGACAAAATCAGAGCAGCCTGTTCCTCACCAAACACACAGTTACCCAAAACCCAACTTCTGTCCCACACACCAGTCCTGCTGGTGGCCCAGCTTGGCTCAGCCATGGATGTATTTCCCTGGACTCACTTTACACTCTGAATTTCCCTAGAAGGAGCTCTTGTACAGTTCTAGGGAGCTGAACTTGATGAACCAGAGACTTGTCTGTCCTCCCCTGGGATTCTTCACTTCATCACACCAACAGTGTCTCTTCTGTAACCAACTAGGTGTGTGCATCCTACCTGTGTTTTCAAAATGAAACAAGGGCGGTGCACACCTTTAATCCCGGCACTCGGCACTCGGGAGGCAGAGGCATGAGGACCTCTGTGAATTGGAGGCCAGCCTGATCTACAGAGCGAGTTCCTGGACAGTCAGGGAGAAACTCTGTCTTGAAAAACCAAGCAAAACAAAAAAAGAAACAAAGAAAATATTTAGAGATACACAGATTTGACAAGTAAATTTTCATTAAAAGCTCCTGGTCTTAACTGCTGAGCCATCTCTCTAGCCCCACATACTTTTTTAAATAATTAAAATATTTTATTATTACAGTTGGGGTGTGTGTGTGAGTGTGTGTCGTGCACACATGGATGAAGGTCAGAGGAAAACTTGCAGGAATTGGTTCTCTCTCCTTCTGCCATGTGAGTCCCTGGAATTGAATTTATGTCCTCAGGTTTAAAGGTAAGCAACTTTCTCCTCCAAGGCATCTCAGAGAACCACAGTTTGGTTCCCACACACACACTTCAAGTGGCTCAGAACTGCCTGTAACTCCAGCTCCAGGGGATCTGAGGCCCTTTCCTGACCTTCACATACCTGTAGATACATACACAAACCCACACAGACATACACACGTGTGTGTGTGTGTGTGTGTGTGTGTGTGTGTGTGTGTGTGTGTGTGTGGTGTGTGTGTGTATGTATAAAAAAAAAGTCACCGGGTATGGTGGTACACACCTTTAATTCCAGTATTAGGGAGGCAGAGATAGGCAGATCTAGTCTACATAGCAAGTCCCAGGCTATCCAGGCTAAATAGTGAGACCCTGTTTAAAACAAACAGATACTAAAAATAAAATCTTTTTTAAAGTATATGAAAAACATGTAGAGAAGAAAGCAAAAATACTGCATATTAGGAGATGAGGAAGGACTGAATGCAGGTAATGGACATGAGTTATGAAAAAGGATAGAAAGTTAACTGTTTTTCTAGTTCTAACTGTCATGAATTTTTTGGATTTGGTGGTGGATAACTGCATAAAAATATATTTGACAGTGAAAGTATGAAATCCAATGTGAAATTCCACAGCTTCCATTTCAAATGGCTACTCTGCCTATATAGGACTTCATTGAGTTCTGTAGTCTTTGAATCTGGTTATTGTCAGAGTGTAATCGCTTTATCATCATCATCATCATCATCATCATCATCATTTGCAACTTTTAGATAACAAAGTTTAAAATAAACATTTTTGAAGATGCTCTGCATAACCACATATAGCATCAGTGAAATGTAAATTAAGATAACAATGACATACCACTGTGTACTTACTGAAATAACTGAAATCCAAATGCTTATGCCAAATGCCGAAGATGTGGCACAACTAGAACTTAGGTTATCTATCGCTGGTAGGACTATAAAACAGCACCATCATTTTGGGAAAATGCCCCCAAAAGAAACATCCTCTTACTGTACACTCCAGCAATTTCATTTAATGATCATTAACTTGTGAGTTCAAAACTTAGATCCACAGGAAAATCTGCACCCAGATGTTTACAGCAGCCTTACTCATAATTGTTCAAACTTGGGCCTAATGGCATATACCTTTAATTCTAGCACTCAGGAAATGAAGAGTTTGTTTTTTTATATAAATATTTTTATTTTATAATTAATTTAATTTTACATATCAGCCACGGATTCCCCTGTCCTCCCTCCTCTCACCCCCCAGCCTTCCCCCCCCCATACACCCCCCATTCCCACCTCCTCCAAGGTAAGGACTTCCCTGGGGATTCAGCCCAGCCTGGTAGATTCAGCTGAGGCAGGTCCAGTCCCCTCCTCCCAGATACTTCCACTATAGACTACTGGCAATGGTTGAGAGAGTGCCTGAGCTGACCTACTCTGGTGATCGGATGGCCAAACACCCTAACTGTCATAATAGACCCCTCATCCAGTGACTGATGGAAGCAGATGCAGAGATCCACGGCCAGGCCCCAGGTGGAGCTGCAGGAGTCCAACTGGCGAGAGAGAGAGAGAGAGAGAGAGAGAGAGAGAGAGAGAGAGAGAGAGAGAGAGAGAGAGAGAGAGAGAGAGAGTGTTTTGAGGCCAACCTGGGGTATGGAGCAAGTGCTAACTCCCCTTTGAGTGCTATGTAGTAGCAACGATATGAAAGTAAGCAAACTTGGAAGCAATGAAATCCTTCTTCAGTAGACAAGTGGATAAAGACATTAGAGCTAGCCAAGAGAGTATCAGTATTTAATAAAAAAGAAACAAACTATCCAGTCATAAAGAGATATGGATCAATTTTCAATGCATATTGCTAAGTGACATCAGTCTTAAGAGGCTACATACTAAATTATTATTTTTTTTTACATACCAAATTCTAAATAATGATGTTCTGGAAAAGAACTATGAGACTATGAGGACAGTAAAAAGGTAGAAGGTGAAAGGATTGGTCAACGATTTGAGGGAAAGGAGAGATGGGTTGGTGGAACACAGAGAACTTGTAGGGTAATGGAATCACTCTGTACAATACTATGATGGTGAATATATTAATGTAGGTTTGAATGGACTTCACCAAGAGCAAACTCCTTGTGGGGTGGGGTAAGGGGTAAGGGATGAGACCAGGGCTTCTCTGTGTAGCCCTGGTTGTCCTGGAACTCGAGAGATCCTCCTGCTTCTGCCTCCCCAGTGCTGGGATTAAAGGTGTGCACCACCACCACCGCCCGGCAAGAGCAAACTCTTTTTTTTTTTTTTTAAGAGCAAACTCTTAATGCAAACTATGGGCTTGGTTTATATGTCAGTGTAGATAAATGGATTTTAAGAAAATGTGCCATTGTGAGATGGAGATAGTTGGGGAGATTGTGCCTCTGTGGGAACAGGAAATGTATGGAAACTCTGTACTTTGTAAAGTTTACACTCAATTTGCTGTGAACTCAAAACTGCTTTATTTACTTATTCATTTATTTGTTTTCAAACTTTTGAACGAGGCTCTTGCTATATATCTCTGGCGGGCCTCAAACTTATGGTTCTCGGGCTGGAGAGATGGCTCAGAGGTTAAGAGCACTGACTGCTCTTCCAGAGGTCCTGAGTTCAATTCCCAGCAACCACATGGTGGTTCACAACCACCTAATGAGATCTGGTGCCCTCTTCCAGTGTGCATGCATACATGCAGGTAAAATATTGTATATATGATAAATCAATAAATCTTAAAGGAAAAAAAACTTACGTTCTCATGCTTTTGGCCTCCTAAATCTGGGACTATAGGTGTGTACCACCACACCTAACATAATACTGCTTAAAAAAATGTTGGTTCAGTCTCTGTGAGCCCCTGAGCCCTGGTTACTTGATTCTGTAGGTTTCTTGTGGGGCTGTCTCTGACTCTGACCTCCATATGTTCATTATGACATACATACCCACACATGTGCACACAAAATAACATTTAACAATAAAAAAAATTTTAATTTGGCATAGTGGCTCATGTCTGTAATTTCAGCATGGGGCAGGCTGAGGCTCAAAGATTGCCAAGAGTCTAAGGACAGCCTGAGCTAAACAATTAAGACCATCTCAACAAAGTCCAAATACTAAAGCTTTAAGAGAAATACATGTGTTTATTTCAAGGGAAGGGGGATAGAATGCATGTAATATGAAGGGAGAAGGGGGGGATAGTAGAATAGAGAGGGTTAAATGGGTGGGGGTGGGAGGGCAGTGTAGAAGAGGGTGTATAGGGAGGGATTAATAACACTAAAGACATTTAGAAAAGCCATACAGAGACCTTCTACTGTAGACGCTTCCTAAAATATACACATATACATATACAAAAGGAATTCAAATGGAGCTACCCTCTAACGGGCGGGCAATGCCTCTTCCAGCCCTCCTTAACAGAGGTGCTGGTGGTCCACTAGGGGATTGCTGAGCTTGTTCCCTTGGATGGGCAAAAGCTTAATCCTACCTCAACTTGATATGGCATGCTTCATTGACACCCATGGGAGGCCTGCCCCTTTCTGAACAGAAACAGAGGAGGAGTGGATTGGGGTGGGTCGAGGGGGGATGGGAGGAGGGAATAGGAGGAGAGGAGGGAGGGAAACTACAGTCAGGATGTAAAATAAACAAATTTAATTAATAATAATAATAATAATAATAATAATAATAATAATAATAAAAAGTCAGGTTGGGGATTTAGCTCAGTGGTAGAGCACTTGCCTAGCAAGTGCAAGGCCCTGGGTTCGGTCCTCAGCTCTGGAAAATTAAAAAAAAAAAATTCTAAAAAAAAAAAGGGCCAGGTGGTGGTGGTGCACGCTTGTAATTCTAGCACTCGGGAGGCAGAGGCAGGTAGATCTCTGTGAGTTCAAGGCCAGCCTGGTCTACAGAGCTAGTCCAGGATAGGCTCCAAAGCTACAGAGAAACCCTGTCTCGAAAAAATAAATAAATAAATAAATAAATAAATAAATAAATAAATAAATAAATAAATACAAAATAAAAAAGATTTAAAAAAAAAAAAAGAATTGAACATTCTGGAAAGAAAAAAACCAGCTGAAGAGAAAGAGAAAGCCCTAAGGCTGGGAATGTGCTCTGGCTTGGGTAATCTCTACAGCTCCTGGATCCTCCCTTTTCTTTTATTAGTCCCATGTAGATACCTGCCCCCACGCTTTCATGACATTTCTCTTCACAGTGTCTTTTAGGAACAAGAAGCTGCCATCCCAGGTCCTTATGTTATCTGTATCCTCTGGCTTTCCTTCAGGTTCCACTCTCTGAAATCAACACTAATTGCGACAAGGGGCAAAACAGTCTTCATTTTAATCCCTCTGACCACATTAGTATAGCCTCCCACTATCAGTATTGAACACTCAGGAGGTCAGTTACTACAGTTTGGAAGTTTTAACTACTGTCTATTTAGATAAAGTTTGGGCAAAAACCAAACATTTAAACGAGCTTTGATTAAACATGCAATTTTTAGCCGGGTGGTGGTGGCACACGCCTTTAACCCCAGCACTTGGGAGGCAGAGACAGGCAGATCAGATCTTAGTGAGTTCGAGGCCAGCCTGGTCTACAAAGTGAGATTCAGGACAGCCAGTACTGTTACACAGAGAAACTCTGTCTCAAAAAAGCCAAAAAACAAAACAAACAAAAAAAAAAAAAAAAAAAAAAAAAAAAAAAAAAAACATGTTCTTTGCTCTGGAACTTGTTCTGTAACCAGGCTGGCCTCAAACTCACAGAGATCTGCCTGTCTCTAACTCCCTAGTGTTGGGATTAAAGGCATGCGCCACCACTGCCTGGTACATTTTTGTTCTTTAAGCCAGTCCTTGTAATTGTTTCATAGAATAAACCAATAACTCCACTGGTTTAAGCAGACATGTGACATTAATATATCGAACACTGATCTTTTACATACCTTATATAGCTTGCCCAGACCTTTGTAACTTTCCTAACCTTTACAGCTGTCTTTTCCATTCTGGATAAAACATCCAGCCATCTTTTTTTTAATTAACATTTTTTCCATTTATTTTACATATCGATCAGTTTCCCCTCTCTTCTCCTGTTCCCCCTCCCCCCTCCCATCTATCCCCCTCCCCATCCACTCCTCCTCCATTTCTGTTCAGAAAGGGGTAGTAGGCCTCCCATGCCATCTTATGAGACAGAATAACACTAATGAGTCAGGAGTCCAAAAGCCTAGTCATGATGAGCTTTTGCAAGCAGGCACTGCTGATGTCATGAAGATAGCCATTGTTTGGCTCAGAAGACAGTGTTCCTTAATAAAAGAAAGCTGAATCCAAGCTCCGTTCATATTGCCTGAGTATATACCGTTAAACTATAGGACTTGGTAAATCCCTAGATAAACCTTATGCACAAGACAGTCTACATACAGTACATACAGTAATCTACCATAACCATTCTTTTGGTTTGGAATGAACATATGTGGCAGGTAGAGAGCGAGCTTTATATTAGGAGATAAATAATAGTCACAATGCCTTTACTCTTGGGCTGTTTTGCTGTTCTTTCTCCCTGTCACAGAGTCAGGAGGCCAGCCTGTCTTTGGAGGACATTTCTGAGACAAATGTGCTTGGGCTTAAAGTAGTAGTGCCAAATGCCATCTCCAGAGCCTGCTTCTCAGTGAGCTGCTCAAACACCATATGACAATTTACACAAAAGGCATTTGTTCCTCTGTGAAACTGAACTCTGTGGTTACACTGAACAGGAGACTTGCTGTTGAGTCCAATGACAACTGGCTAAATCCGGAGCACCTGTCCTCCTAGCTCAGTGGCTTTCAACGTTCCAAATGCTGTGGCACTTTAATACAGTTCCTCTGATGCCAGTGAAGGAATGGACTTGCTAGATAGGCGAGAGCTAGCAGGCAAAGAGAGCTTCCTTCCTTCTTCCGTGTTCTTTTTGTTTTGTTTTGTCTTAGTTTTTTGAAACAGGGGTTCTCTGTGCAGCTCTGTAGGCCAGGCTGGCCTCAAACTCAAGAGATCCTCCTGCCTCCACCTCCCGAGTGCTGGGATTAAAGGTGTGTGCCACCACTGCTGGGCTTCATCCGTGTTCTGATGTAGACTTCCCCAGAAGGTGTGGCTCAGATTAGAGGTGGGTTTTCTCAGCTCAAAAGATCTGCATTAAAGGTGTGTCTTCCTACCTCAAAGGTCCACATTAGAAGAGGATCTTCCCACTTCAAATTAAGTAAAAATCCCTTACAGTGTGCCCTCCATTTTTGAGTTTTAGTGAATTACAGATGTAGTCAAGTTGACAACCAAGATTAGCCATCACACCCTTCCTGGCTAGAGACTTGGGGTGACCAACTATTTAAAAGCTTGTACCTTGTGACCTTAATGAATTATCCACCATCCAAACCAAAACAAAAACCCTATAGAGTAAACATCTCCTTTGACCCTTTTCCCTCAAATTTACCATCTGTAAGCAAGCACAATAAGCACTCAGGGTGAATAATTTACCACTTGTACCCATAATCTGAAGAACATGGAATGCTCTTTTCTTTAGCCTGTTAATGCCACAACCATTGGGAAATGATAACAAAAACAGCAGTACCCAGACCACCATGGGGCAGAAACAAAAGCAGGTGGCAAGGAGAGCATGCATAGTCTATCTCATTTAGAGAAAAGCAAACTTAGAGATGGTGGACAGGAAGAGCAAGCATTAAGATCCAGAGTGCCCTTGTCTCCAGCCTCCCACCCAAGCAGGCTGATCCTTTTGGGCCTCTAGTGGTCACTGGAAGAGCAGCTTGTCTGAGCTGCTTCAGATTCCTATGAGCTTCCCAGCGACCGAGGCACATGGCTGGGAAAACTCCTTCAGCTACTTGGGCTGATTGTTGCAGTGCTGGGGATGGAACTCGTGTGAGCTTGAGTAAGCCCTTCTACCACTGAGCCCCACCGGCAACCTGACAACCAGTACTCTTGCTGTTTTCTCCTCCACTCATCCATCCACTTGAGGACCTCCAGAGCCCAGTGTCTTCTGCAAGGCCAGCCGAGAGCTTTTCACTACCCAGGGTCATGGGGGAGCATAAGGACATGTGGGGTGTGGGCCCTTCACGAGTGCCAGCACCCAATGAATCTTCCCTACACAGAGACAGATCTTGCCCTCCTCGCTCACTTGTAACCTCCTCCATTAGACTCTCAGGCATTTCCCACCTCACACGCAAAACAAGCTTGGTATCACTTTCCTTCCTCTACGTTGGAAAACTTCAATACTACATTGGGTTTTGCCTAACTTCTAGAACATCTCAAGAAACAGGAAGTTGAGTAAGTATTCCCTTCCCCCAAATAGCCTAACGCAGGTGCCTATGCTTAGTTAGCTATTCACAGCTCAAGGGCCAAGAGAGCAGTGTGGGGTGAGGAAGCTAACAGAGCAACTTGCCCTGTGGATCTTCCCCAGGCGTTTTCAGGGAGGAATCTGCCCTCTCCCATTCTTCCTGCCCAGAAAGACAATTGGTTTCTTGGGGTCTGATGTGAAGTGTCTCTTGGTTTGAAGTGTCTCAGTACAAGTCTCTGCCCTGGTTCTTGAGGGAGAAATCTCTATCCAGCCATCTCCTTCCAGCTGTATGATAGCAAAGCGCCCCATTCCATTAAAGCCTTATCCCCTACTCTCCCAGTAGAAGTGAGGGCTGCCTGGGGTTCCCACTGTGCTAATCATAGTAGGGTGGGGTCCCCTCATTCAGGAGGGGCCCGTGGAGTGTCAGAGGGTCATGACCACTTCTGAGTCCTCCAAATTTTTCAGTCAGGTATGCACCCCAAATCCCAAAGGATAAAAGTAAAAATAGAGGGAAAAAAATGGTACTGTAGTAATTATCATTTAAAGTTAATCTTTAAAATTTGAAAGGACTTCTAACAGTGGGAGTGGGGGTGTCTCTGACTCTTTTGCCTGCTCATGGGTCTCTTTTCCTCTTACTGGGTTGGCTCGTCCAGCCTTGATATGAGGGTTTATGCCTAGTCTTATTGCATCTCATTAGGCCGTGTTCAGTTGATATCACTGGGAGGCCTGCTCTTTCCTGAAGGGAAATGGAGGAACAGTGAGTGGATCTGAGGGAGAAGGGATGTGGGCAGGTGGACACTGGATGGAGGGGACGGAGGAGAGGCTGCAGTCAGGATGTATTTTGTGAAAGAATAAAGAAAAAGAAATGAAAAGAAAAAAGAGATTTGGCGATCTTTCTCAATTGCCAGCCTCATTACTAGATTGAGTCCTGAATGTTTCAGAAGTAGAATCCAAACTATGAGGGAGAAAACGTACACATATACACACAAATAATGATAGACTGAGAGAAAGCTCAGTGACATTGGTGGAAATTGACTCCAGATCAGGAGAAAGAAACACAATATTAGGTTGAGCCTAGCATTTTTTTGTGTCATTTTAACCATTTTCGATTTACAACCATGTAGCAATAGTTATATTCAAAAAGTTTTGTACTCATCTCTTTTACCTAGTTCTAAAACTTTTCATCCCTCCAAACAGAAACCCCTGAAACAGAAACTGCATGCACCAAGCAATCATCCCACCACATTCCCAGCCTTTGGTAAGCTCTCATCTACTTTCTGTCTTTGTGAATTTGCAAGCACAAATAATATCACTTAAATGAAATCACAAAATTTTTATCCTTTTGTATCTGGATTATTTCATTTAGAATGTTTTCAAGGTTCATCTGTGACAGACCCCTCTCTCCCCAGAATCATGTATGGTGTTAAGCATGTTAAGCATTGTTAAATATTAGCAATGCTGTTAAATGCTATTAGAATCGTTGAGTCATCCATTATTAAATCTTCATTCTAAAAACCTTTAATGTTTAACATTTTATGAATTGTTAACACTTTCAAGATCAAGCTGTTTGAGAGGCCCTTCCTTCCCTTATACCTGGCTATGACAAACAGAGGCAGCCAAACTCTTTGGCAGCCCAGATACTTTACCCACACCTCAGCCTCTTTGGAAACTCCAGGGATACCTAGAGGAACCTACACTGTAAGCACAGCCACTTGCTATGGAAGGACAACTCCAGCCCCAGAAGACACTGTTCTGTTCAACAGCTTTCAAATAGTTTGTGCTTGTCTTTTTATTATCACAAGCTTTGGTGAACTCCAACAGTTATCTTCACCCACACCAAAGAGGGAGCACCTCCTCTAGAGTCTCAAGCGGGCCTGTGATTGATGTCACACACCCTCTGTGCTTACTGCAGACTGGCTCATTTTTCGAATTATCAGGGAGAAGCCTTCCCGTGCTGTCCCTCTAGTGTTGCAACATTGAAAGTAGCAGTGTGGTTTTTGTTGTTGTGTGTTTGTCTGTTTGTTATTGTTGTTGGTTTTGGATCTTTATCATTAGGGGAGAGGCCAAACTAGTAGCATGGAGAGGAGACAGTAGAAGGAAGAGGCAGTCGAGTCATGACAGTGGCAAAGCACATGCTGTCTCCATAGCAGCAGTGGTAGCAGCATCAATAGTAGTAACAACACAGCTGAAGAGTTCCAGAATGGCTTGGGACAAGATGTCAGCTGATTAGTAATACATCCATCTTAGGATGTGTGCCTGAATTCCATTCCCCATTCTTCTTTATGCCCGAATAATACTCCAGTATTTGTACATAACACATTTTGTTTATACTTTTATTTGTTGATGTATCATTTTCACCCTTTGGCTAGTGTATATAATGCTGCAATGAACATTAGTGCATAACTATTTGTGTTACCCTCTTCAGTTATTTTAAGTGCATACTGAGTGGACACTGAGTAGAGTTGTCCAGTACTTACTATATTCTGGCTTTAAAATTTATTGTAACTACGCAACGCAGGCACATGCTTATAATTCTAGCACTTGGAAGAAGCAAGATCATGTTCAAGGCCAACTTTGGCTACATAGTGAAACCCTGTCTCAAAAAATGAGTTTAGATTAGAACTAGGTATGTGCCTATAATCCCAGCATTTGGAAGACTGAGCCAGAAAGATCCAAGTCTAAAGCCAACCTGGGATACACAGAGAGACTTCATCTCAGAAAAAGTGTGTGTGTGTGTGTGTGTGTGTGTGTGTGTGTGTGTGTGTGAGAGAGAGAGAGAGAGAGAGAGAGAGAGAGAGAGAGAGAGAGAGAGAGAGAGAGAGAGAGACTAAGAACCTTTTAATGTGCTTCTTGATCTTTTCCATATCTTCTTTGTAAAATACCTATTCAAATTGCCCCTTAAAAAAATTAAATCTATGTGTATGGGTGTTTTGCCAACATGTATGTCTGTGCATCATGTGCATGCCTTGTTTCCTGCAGAGGTTGGAAAAGGGTATCAGTTTCCCTGGGACTGGAGTTACAGTTGTGAGCCACTATGTGGGTGGTGAGGAAGAACAGCCAGCATTCTTAACTGCCGACCCACCTCTCCAGCCCTATTTTTTCCCTCTGATTTATTTATGTGTAAGAGTGTTTTGCCTATATGCGTATGTATGTGCTTAATGTGTATGCTGGGTGCCAATGGTGGTCACAAGAGGGCATCAGATTCCCTGGAACTGGAACTACACACAGATAGTTGTGAGCCACCATGTGGATGCTGGGAACTGAACTCAGGTCCTGTGCAAGGGCAGTAAGTGCTCTCAACCACTAACTCATCTCTCCAGCCCCTATTTCCTTTTTATTTTTGCATTTACTTATTTTCGTTTTTTCTTTTCTTTTTTTTTTTTTTTTTTTGTTTTTGTTTTTGGTTTTTTGCGACAGGGTTTCTCTGTGTAGCTTTGCACCTTTCCTGGAACTCGCTTTGGAGACCAGGCTGGCCTCGAACTCACAGAGATCCGCCTGCTTCTGCCTCCTGAGTGCTGGGATTAAAGGTGTGTGCCACCAGCCCCTACATGCCCTTGCTTTTGTCCTACATCAACCACCCTGGCTTCTAATTTGGGATCTTATTGTTTCTTCTTCCTGAGTACTGGGATTAGTCATATGCTGCCATGCCCAAATTTTTGTCCATTTTTAAATTAGTGTCTTTTTGCTGATAAGTTCGTTTCACAGTCTGAACACTAAATTCTTAGCAGATATATGAATTAAGAATATATTCAAGAGGCTGGAGAGATTACTCAGGAGTTAAGGGCATACACTTGGTGCTCTTCTGGAGGATTTCAGTTCAGTGCCCAGCACCCACATCAGGTGGGTCTTAGCTGACTGTGACTCCTGCTCCAAGGGGATCAAATGACCTCTTCTGGCCTCCAAGGGCACCTGCACAGATGCAGAATTAAAACTAAAACTTTAGCCGGGCGGTGGTGGCGCACGCCTTTAATCCCAGCACTCGGGAGGCAGAGCCAGGCAGATCTCTGTGAGTTCGAAGCCAGCCTGGGCTACCAAGTGAGCTCCAGGAAAGGCGCAAAGCTACACAGAGAAACCCTGTCTCGAATAACCAAAAAAAAAAAAAAAAACAAAAAAAAAAAAACTAAAACTTTAAAATCACACACACACACACACTCTTATTCTTTAATAATGTCCTTTGATATGGAACCAAATGCTGATGAAGTACAATGCATCTGATGTTGTTCATGCTTTTAGGGTTATATTTTAGAATCCATTGCTGGCTGGGCATGGTGGCATATGCCTTTAATCCCAGCACTTGGGAAGCAGAGGCAGGTACATAGATCTCTCTGAGTTTGAGGCCAGTCTGGTCTACATAATAAGCACCAGGCTGGTCAAGGCTATATAGTGAGGCCCTGGCTCAAAACAAAAACAAACAAAAATCCATTGCCAAATTTAAGGTCATGACCAACTACATTTCTGGTTTGTTTCTTAAATTTAAAAAATTGATCCATTTTGAGTATATGATATATGGTGAGAGGTAGGGGATCCAATTTCATTATTTTGAATGTGGAAATTCCCAACATCATATTCGAGGGAGACTATTCTCTTCCTTACTATATAGTGTACCTTGTCAGAAACTGGCTGGCTGGGAGAATTTAGATGAGTTCAATCTCCAGCATCATTTGTTCTTTTTCAAGATTATTTTGGCTATTTATTGTATTGGTCCCTTGCAAATCTATGTGAATTTGAGGACTGGGTTTTCTATTTCTTAAAAAAAAAAAATGCTGTTTGAATTTTCATATGGACTGCATTGAATTTGTGGCTCACTTTGGCTAATATTACATCTGAACATTATCTTCCAATCCATGAATATGAGTCTCTTGTAATTTCTTTAGGCCTTTTAACTTATCTCAGCAACTCAAGTATTTTTCAGAAAATGTTTTAGTATTTTACGAGTGTTCTGTCTGCATGTATGCCTGTGCACTTGCATGCTTGGTGCCCTTGGAGGCCAGAAGAGGGCATTGGATCCCCCAGAACTCGAGTTACAGACAGCAGTGAACTACCGTGTGGGTGCAGAAGCTGGGTCCTCTGGAAAGAGCAGCCAGTGCTCTTAACCACGGAGTCACCTCTCCATTCCTTACATTTTTTTTTCAATGTGTCTTCTCCATAATTAAGTGTACTCCTAGGTATTTTATTCTTCCAGATGCTACTGCAAAACGGAATTGCTTTAAATTTCATTTTGAGTCATTATTAACGTGTAAAAACTGATTTGCATCTATTACTCTTGCATCTTGCAACTTTTTGGAATGTATTAGCTTTACATGGATCCTGCATCTGAAATGTACTTTCTGTATGAACTGAGATGCTCACGCTTTTTCCCTTTTGGTCTATTAATTCATTTTCTTACATTGCATCACTATTGCATTTCTAGAGTAAATCTTATTTATCATAGTTGCTGGATATGACTGAAGATTTTTGTGTTTATAATCATTGAAGATGTTCTGTAACCATCTTTTCTTGTGATATCTTTAAATTTTTATGGAGATAGACATTAGCAATCCTATATACATTATACATATAATACTAAGTATACTTTTATTAGTTGAAGCAACTATGAGTATTTCTTGTTTCTTGGGTTTTTTTGTTGTTGTTGTTTTTTGAGACAGGGTCTCACTATGTATCTTGTGATCCTGGAATTCACTATGTAGACCAGGCTGGCCTTGAACTCAAGAGACCCACCTGTCTCTGCCTCCTGAGTCCTGGGATTAAAGGTATGTGCCACAATGCTCGGCGCTATGAGTATTTCTAAAATATTTTATTGGTTATCCAAAACTTACGCTCAACAATAGTTTGTTAATGAGTCATTTTATTGGCCCAGGAGATTTTTCCAGTTTCTGGATACATTATTTAAATATATACAATATACATGGCATAAAAGAAGAGAAGGGTCCTACTGGGGGTGGTAGTCATTTTTCCTTTGCGGGTACGGCCACTTGTAGGTTGCCCAGTTGGTTCCACACCCATGCACATCCAGGCAGCACTAATTATCTCAACTGGTTGTTTTAAAAAAGATAGGGTTGGAGAGAGCTCAGCGGTTAAGAGCACTTATTGCTCTTGCAGAGGATCTGGATTCATTTCCCAGCACCCATATGACAGCTTACAATTGTCCAACTGTCTGTAACAGTAAGTTTGTAAAATGAAGTTAAGATGCCAGAACTTCTGTGGGACAACGTAGACAGAGAAATGCAAATGTTTAAGGCAAAAGAATCTTAGAGTTGATTAACCATAGTAAACCATTCAACTTACTCACTGTATTAACATTCCCTCCACAAGAATTGTGAAAAATACATTATGAAGTGTAGCCAAGACTGGTTGGGTAGTCATTAAGTCATTTTCCTCTCCTTCCTGAGGATAAATTCAGACTACATCTTAGTGTCCCCTGCAACTGGATATGCTCAGTGTCTGACTCCTAACCTCTCCCGTGCTCATTTCCACTTTGAATGACTAGGATGTAGATGATAAAGACTATGGCAATGCCATGTTGTGGAGATTTCAGTGGAGACTATAGGATCACCTCCAGAGACAAGTCGAGTTTGGTTTCTGTAATGGATAGCAGAACCATGCCAGTAACCAGAATTAACCTGTGTAGATCTATAGTAATGGTTAATTTAGCATGGTTTTCCTAGCACCAAAACTGACGGCAGCCTAACAAAGTAAGTCCTACTTGTACTAATCTCTGCTGACCCAGACTATCATTATGGTCCAACAGTTAAGAGTGGGCTCAAATTATACAAGAAATTTTATCCCAAGTCATCTTATTGGCCCAGGAGATTTTTCCAGTTTCTGGTTACATTATTTAAATACACACAATATACATGACATAAAGAAGAGAAGGGCCCTGATAGGGGAGGAAGAGTCATTTTTTGGTATGGCCACTTGTATGAAGCTCATGTTCCAATGGTTGGGGGCCCACACCCATGCACATACAGGCAGTACTAATTGCACTCAAAAGTGTTTTGTTGTTGTTTTCTAAAGACAGGGCTTGAGAGATGGCTCAGCAATTACGAGCACTTACTACTCTTGCAGGGGACCTGGGTTTGATTCTCAGCATTCACATAGCGGCCACAACCATCTGTAGCTCCAGTTCCAGAGGATCAGATGGCTTTTCTGACCTCCAAGGGCTCCTGCACACATGTGGTGCACACACATACACTAAAGCACACACATACACATAAAATTAAAAAAGACATGAAACTTAGAGGTGGGTATACTGGGAGAAGTTTGAGGGGTAACAGAGGTGGATATAATCAAAATATATTGCATACATTTATGAAATTCTCAAATAAATAAAAATACTGTATTTTAAAAAACAAATACAAGGGACATGGAAGAACAACAATTAGTGAGTTGAAAGATCAGACTAAGAACTTCTGGAAATTAACAGAAAATAAAGAGATACATTTGAAAAATGATTTTTATTACATCTATTTATGTGTGTGCACACATACGGAGATCAGGACAACTTGTATGAATTGATTCTCTCCTACCACGTTGATCCCTGGGATTCAAATCAGGCCACCGGGCTTAAGAAGCAAGCGCTCTTACCCACTGGGCCATCTCACTGGCCCAAGATACAACATATTTATAAGACAAAACAAACAAACAAACCAAAATGAGGATAAAACTGCAAGTGGCAAGATCTCAAAAAGCAAAAAAAAAAAAAAAAAAAAAAAGAAAAGTAGATTACTTTTTAGAATGACCATGAGTATATGACATCAAACAGTAATCTGTGTTAACTGTTCCACCCGGTCCACTAAAGTATGTGCAGTTCTGGAAGCTCACACCTGCTACATTGTCATCCTTTTCTCACCTGAGAAAAGGTCATTCAAGTCCTTTTGGGGGTTCCTCCAGGCCAGACAACTAAGGGATACAATATTCAAGCTTGGCTTAGAGATGTCTGCATGGCATGCTGGCATGTGCTACAAGTGGCTAGTTTCACAGCTACAGCTCCACTTTGGGTTGACTCTAAAGAAGAGCGAGAAGGAAATCTTCCCAGTAGAAAAAATACCATCACGTAAATGGTCAAAAGCATAGAGAGCTGTCGGCTGATTCATGTCTGCTTATATAGTCAAGGATTTGGAAAGAACGAGACTGAAATACTGAAAAGACATCTGAGGGAAAAGGCCTATGTGGATGGCTGTCAATCTTGGAATGAGCACACCATGTGAGAATTTTCATGACCCACATAAACAAGCACCACTACTGAGGAAGGTCTCAGAAGAGAGATTCCATTCTGCAGATGTGGCCAATATCTATACTGTCACCTTTATCCTTACCAGCAGGTTCCTGAACAAAGTGGCCATGATGGCAGGCATGAGTTCTAGGTAAGGGCTGTCCTGAAGGTCAATCTGCTTATAGTTACTGCTGAACGTTCAAAATGCCAAAAGAATTCTAAGCCCTTTGTCTCGAATGGTAACTGACTACACAGACACTACAAGAAGCCACTGGTCCTCCAAAAATACTGGCAAAAACAGTAGAAAAAAATTCTCAGTTGCAAACATGTGCTACCTCTCATGAAAAATGAGGAACAGAAGGTGGGACCAAGGGCCTAGAAAGCAGAGCCAGGATGAAAAATCATCTCCTGGTCTTGGAATCAAATCAAGGAACCTCATTAGCCCTGTTGGATTTGACTTGTTACAGGTACACATATCCTCTGCCCTTTTTGAACTGAAATGCCTGTACATGCCTTTCCCACCATTATATATTAGAAAGTGTTAGGGATGGGGAACTTGTGTTTATAAGTTTCACAGTTCGACCCATGGATTAAAACAGTACTTGAGTCGTATGTAGGGATTATACCCAAAGCAATTCATTCATATTTAGCACCTTAGGGGTAATAGAATGTGACTTAAGAGAACTCAAGGAATGAATTTATTTTTGTATGTGGAAGGGATATGAAGCTAGTGGCTTCTAATGAATATTGTCAATTGCAAAATCAATGGAATGTCACTTCTGAGATTAGATTATAAAGACTCATTTCTGTCTCTTACCCATCTTAATTGATCTCATGAAGCAAGCTGCCATGTTGTGAGCTGTCCTGTGAAAAGATCCACAGCAGAACTAAGTGAACCCTGTCCAACAGCCAGTAAGAAACTGAATCCTGCCAACAGCCAATGACAGAACATCTAAGTAGATCCTTCCCCAAGTAAACTTGGAGATGACTGCAGTGCTGACGCCTTGATGCCTGTGAACAACCCTAAGAAACTCAGCTAAATTGTACCCAGATTTCTAACCCAAGGATATAGGAGCTAAATGTTGCTTTATGGTGGTTTTGGCTTGTTGCTTTTGAGACAAGGTCCCACTGTATAACTCAGCCTAGCTTCAAACTTGGAATCTTCCTGCTCCTACCTCGAAAGGTTTAGTTTTAGAGATATGTGCCAGCCAAGCTATTGCCTTATAGCAATATATATATACCTACACTGACAGGCACAGGAATGATTACTCTGAGCCTTAGTCACATATGGGCTTCTACCTTCTCAGTCAGCATTGCTGAGTTCCAAGTTTACTAACAGTAAAGTTCCACTATGAGCAATATCCTGGTGGTACACCAATTACTTAGCCCCCTTGTGATGTGAAGCATAAAGCTTTAGATTTACAGAAGATTAAATCACAACCCTAGTCAGGCGGTGGTGGTGCATGCTTTTAATCCCAGCACTTGGGAGGAAGAGGCAGAGGGATCTCTGTGAGTTTGAGGTTAGCCTGGTCTACAAAGTGAGTTCCAGGACAGCCAGAGCTGTTACACAGTGAAACCCTATCTGAAGAAACCAAAGGGGGTAAAATAAAAAAAAAGAAAAAAGAATCACAACCCTGTTGGGTTTTGCCTAGGTCGTCTATTCTCCCTTATGTGCTTACTAAGAACTTTGCCAATTATCTTACATGGAGCTTGGCATCCAGGATTTAAGTGCCCCAGGGGCAAGGACTATCTCTACTTTGCTTCTCTTGTCACTGCTATTTCTGGTCTCCTAGGACACATGATTAATGTTTCTCTTTCAGGGCTCTGATGACCATGGCCCAGACGCAGGCCATACTTGCAGAGTGTCATCCTGGACCAGTGGACTTCATACAGTGCAGAAGGAACAGAGTTCACATGCAGTGTAGGGTTGCAACTGCTGTTTGTAGCCGTCTCTTTCTGAACTGACTATGCAAGACTCCCCCCCCCGCCCCCCCCCCCCCCCCCCCCCCCCCGCCTTGAAACAGCAGAGGACTCTCAGGCCTGGCTCTTGCTTTCTTCCAGGAACTCTCAGTATAGGAAGTTTCAGGGAGGGGAGATTCATTAAACCCAGTGTTGTGGCCATGATTTAAGGCACAGTGGAGGTACTGAAAAGATAGAGGCTGGGAGTAATTGACAGTTGGAACAAGAGAGGAATTTAGATGCTGGATGTGGTGGCACACCTTTGATTCAAGCACTTGGGAGGCAGAGCCAGGCAGATCTCTGTGAGTTTGAGGCCAGCCTGGACTACAGAACAAGATCCAGGACAGTTAGGGCTACTCAGAGAAACCCTGTCTCAAAGAGAGGGGAGAAGGGGGGGGAGGAGGGGGAGAGGGAGAGAGGAATCTGTTTTTAGTAGAAGCAGTATCTCCTTCTATCCCCTGCATACTCAGGTGCTATCCTGACAGGAGTGGAGCTGTCTGGTAGGATGTAGCAGCAAGGTGGTATCTGTAAACTAAGTGATTCTGAGGTAAAAAGTTCCCACTCATTTTGTGCTCTCTTGAGTGAGGAGGGAAACCTCCATTGGGAAAATGCTCCCATTGGATTGGCCCATGGTGCATTTCCTTGACTGATGACTGATATTGGAGGGCCCAGCTCACTGTGGATATGCCACCCTTGGGCTGTGGTCCTGGGTGCTATATGAAAGCAGGCTGAGCAAGCCACGGGGAACAAGCCAGTAAGCAGGACTCCTCTACGGCTTGTGTGTCAGTTCCTGCCTACTTCCCTGGATGATGGACTACAAGCTGCAAGCTGAAATAAACCCTTTCTTCCCCAAGCTGCTTTTGGACGAGGTGTTTTATCACAGCAATTAGAAACCATAAGACAGTTTTGCATCAATGATGGCTACATGTACACTGTGGAATGGGCAGAAAGTGTATGAAAGGGATAAGGCAGAAAGTGCCAAGCTGAGAAAAGCTGTATGGAAATTGGTAAGGGATAAGTCCATACCACAAAGGACCCCTACCTTGGCCTGTGAGATTCACTAGCCTAGCAGTTGCTGTGGGTTGTAGGTACCATCTTTTCCTCTCTTTTGGCTGCTTCTTCTAGTGCCTGGCTGCTTGGAGTAAAGTGGTAGGAAAATGTCAAGATCAAGCTCCTTTGGGTACTTGTCCTAGGTGTCTCTTCTGCTACCTCCAACTTGCACTGGAAAACCATGATTAATTCCAACAGGTGGGCAAAGGCCAGCCTTTTCCCCTTGTTTACAACTTAGGATCAAAATGGACCCAGGGCAGGGGTATTTACTGTTCACTGGTGTTTACCTTTCAACAAAGACTAAAAGAGTGGATGAGGCAGGTCTAAGCCATGCTCCCACCAGAGAGCCACCAAAAGAGGTTGGGATATCTCATAACACTAGAGTCTTAGCAACTGGAAATCCTGGAAAGGGGAGAAATGGAGCAAAATGATCCTTCTGAACATATAAACAAGGAAGGGCAAAAAGAGTGCTGGTGTGCTGAGTTCCTGAACTAGCGATCAAGACTTGACTTTAGCCTATAAAACCTTATATAACCTTGAGAAGAGGAAAAACCTTAGAGAAGTCAGAGATGCCTGGAAGCTAGCGAGTGAAGCAGGGTCTCCAAGCTTTTACTTCCTCCTCTATTCCCTAGGTAAACTCTGAACAGAGAACACTTAGAACTACAAAGAATGCTTCTTAGTCTTTGGAGGGTTATGGTCCCTTTATAAATATGATGCAAACCTGGTGGGTCCTATCTGGGGGAAAAATGCATACAGATACCCACAAAAAAAAAACCCAACCAAACAAACAAAACCATGTATAAACATACCTCAGGAAGGCAGTCCCTAATCAAGCACAGTCCTTTCATCTTTCAGGTTCAGAAGGGTGAAAATCTAACTACTGTAGGACTATTAATAGGCTTGAATCTACTATGCCAAGTCAAAGAAGCCAGACACAAAAGGATCACATATTGTATAATTTCATTTATATAAAATGTCCAGAAGAGACAAATGTGAGTGGGAGGGAACACCTAGGGAATGTGGAGTTTCTTCTAAGGGCCATAAAAACATTCTAAAATTTTTTTTGCAATGAAGGTTCATTCAATGACTGAAATATACTAAAAGCCACTGAACTGTATACTGAATTGGATGAACTGTATGGTACGCAAATTTCATCTCAATAGAGCAGTTTAACAGTGACACAGAAATTACAAATTAACCACACATTCATTAGGGGCAGAAAGAAACTAACAGAGAAACATCAAGGATGGTCTGACTCATCAAATTACATATTTAAAACAGCTCGACTTTATAGCATGGAAACTATACTTCAATAAAGCCATGAAGAAAAAGTCCCCCGGAGAACAGGAAAATAAGAGCACAAAGCTAGGGGAAGCTGCTGTGCAAATCCCCCAGAGGGATCAGTGCCCACCAGTCTGAAGACAGGGAAATGGCTTGGGGGCGGGCGGGCTATCTTTCCCAAGGTTAGAGAGAAGCTGGGAAGGTTCCCATTCAGAGCCCTGACTCCCTGGCCTTGGCCCTGGCACTACCACTAGCACTGTAGCTGCTCCAGTAACGGGCGAGGAAGGTTCTGCTCTCCTTTGGAAGAGAAATGCACTTCAGAAACAGGTTTCAAAAAAACATTCCTAAGGGTTTTATTTCTAACGAGGAAAATAATAAAATAAAATTAAAATAGGCTTTAGTTGGAACAAAAGTTTCTTGTTTTTGTTTTTCTCCCTTTGAACAAATTAATTACACACCAACAATCTTCTTTTATTACAGCATGAACCCAGGAGGAGGAGACGGAGGAGGATGGGAAGGAAGGGTTGAGGTGGGTGTGTGGACAAGCACCAAAAGCCTTCAGACCATAGGCAGCCCTGTTCAACCCTAACAAAATTCATCGAAAATAAAAAAGTGAGGACAGCCACGGGAAGTTTCCTCCTCCTGGGTGGAAGAGTAAGGGGGAGGGGAAAGATGAAGGGGAAGAAGGAAGTAAAAAGGAGGGGGGAGGCAAAAGTGTGGGGGTGGGGGGGTGGGGGGAAGGTTAGTGTAGCATGGCCTGACCCAGGGCCAGAACTGGGGGGAAGGGAGAGGTCCCCCAGTTTGCATGTGCCCTGCATTTGTCTCTGGAATGGTGCTGGCCTAGCCCCAGTCAACCCCCTGCCCACCTGTCTATCTGCCTCTGGTGTCTGGGAATGCTGGTTACAGGTTACCAGGGACGCAGGACTCCAGGGGCCGGCCCCCAGGAGCTGAGGTCTGAACAATACCTTGGAGTCAGAATATAAAAGTCACGGTCTTGGGGATGGTGGTGAGGGGGGAGTCTCTCCACCTACCCGCCCACCTCCAAGAAGCAGGCTTGATGGTCAGAAAGGATCCTTGAGGCCAAGGAAGGATCTTTGTTGGGGTCTGTGCTAGGCTCAGCCACTGTCACAATTGTTGCCGAGATGGCTGCTGTGGGCAGGACATCAACAGCTGGGAAGTCAGAGTAGAGAAAGGGGCTGAGGTGTCTGAACCAGCCTCTAACACTGGTTCTAAGCCATCCTGGTCCTCTTGGGTGCTGGGGCTGCCATTGGTGGGGAAGGGTACAGGAGGGACCTCACCCCCAGTCTCCTCCTCCAGCTCCTCTTCCTCCTGGACTTCCTCGGCTTCTGGTTCTGAGCTCCGTACCCTCTTTGGCTCTAGCTCCTCTCGGGCTGGATCATCAGCCTCCCCACCCCGATCCACCTTCCTCCGCCGCCTCCTCTCTAGGGCTCGGCCTCGTGTCCGACTCCCATGGCGCTCTGCCTTCTCCAGCTGTGAATACAAAAGGCAAAAAAGACAGGTTTTTAAAATGAGGCCTGGTGGTGCATGCCTATAATTCCAGCACTTGCATAGCTAAGGCAGGAAGACCGCCATGAGTTCAAGGCCAGCCTGGACTATATATATATATATATATAGCTAGCAAGTTACCAGACCAGTCAGGGCTACATAACAAGATCCTATCTACTCTCCCCCTTCCAAAAGACAAGCACAGGCAAGTAGTCAGGGCCTGAGAGCTCCCGGCCTACTTGGCCTGAGTTGGCTATGTCAATGACTCCTCTCCTTACCTCCAGAAGTGTGTGGACCCTCTCCAAGTCTGGAGGCTGCCCAGCCTGCAGCAGCTGCCAGATGCTATGATTCTCATCTAGGGTCACCTCAAGCAGATCCCCCTCCATCATAAGTTCCTCCAGTGGGGCTCGGGTTGCCTCAGGCAGTTCCAACACAGGGCCAGTCAACTGTGGTAATAGTGAGGATAGCAGCTCCAGATCTGGAAGTTGTGGAGATAGGCTGAATTAGAGGCTGTCCTTGGTCTTATCCTATACCACTATAACAGAGCTGAGGACATCAGGGGCCACACTGATAATATCCATTCAACATCCCACTCACACTATAGCTAGACCTACCTCTCTTACCTGAGCCCTCCTCTGTGGCTACCTTTTCAGGACTGGTCACACTGTCCCCATTCTCCAACAGCCCCTGGACCTATCAAATATCAAGATCAGGAAAAGGCAGGGGGTAACTGAACTGAAGAGCCAGGCCCTACTCTTCCTTCACCCACGCCAAACCTGAAAGACTCTACCTACTGGAGGAAGGGCAAACATGGGGTGCCCGCAGAGAGCAGGGTCTAGGAGTGTGGACAGATAGAGGATGGAACAAAAAGGCTGGGCCAAAGGAGAGTTAAAACTGGAGCACAGGGACAGAGCTAGAGCCTACGTGCAGGCCAGGGGACAGAAATCTGAGCTTAAGAGCTGGGCTAAGAAGCTCACCTTAGGCATATTGCCAGAGCCCTCTCCAGCATCTGAAGAGTAAGCAAGGGATTCCTCAGGCTTGGATTCAGCCTGCAGCCGTTGACGAAGTTCAGCCAGTCGTCCCAACAGAGCAGTCACTTCCTCAGAGGCCAAAACCTGTCTGGCACGGCCTTGCCAGCTGATGGCTCTCTCTGTGAGACACTGTAGAGCCTCACCCTCAGGCAGCCGCACAGGCAGTCTCTGTAGGGCTACCAGCAGTGCCAGGATGGTTTCCAAGCGTGGGCGCCGTGATCGCATACACAGAGGGCACAAGAATTTGGTGTCCCATTCCCACCAGGCCAGCAGTGGGGATGAGGTAAGACTGGGCCTCTGGGAGCTGAGGAGGCGGGGTACCGTCACACACCGCCCATGGAACCAGTCCTGACACAGGTCACACTGCAGAGCTCCCACCCCAGCTGGCACTTGCCCACACACGCAGATAGAGGCTGTAGAGGAGGCTGCAGTCAATGAGGCCAGTGGACTTGGCTTGGCTGAGTTGGTGCGACGAAGCTGCAGGATCCCTTCCTTCTCCTTCTGCTCCCCCTCTTTGAAGGCCACGATCTGCCGTGCCCAAGAAGGGGAAGAACGTAAACAACCTGATTCCTTCATTCTCTGGCCTCAACACCCCACTCCCAAACCAGGAAAACTGAGCTCAGGGAGCAAGTGGTCTGCCCATGGTCACAAGGTTCAGACAATCGTCACCAGGCTCTTTACCCATCTGTAGCTAAGCTTCTTACCACAGAGCCTGGGTCCCTGAGGTCCTGCGCAGACAGCCCCAACAGCTCTGTGTCAGATTTGTACAACCCCAGCTCCTTCTCCATCCACCGGCTGCGTTTGGTGCTGTCTGAGGCGGCGTCTGCACACGGGCAGAGCACCTGAGGCAGGCAGACAGAGGCAAATGACCATGCTTCCCTACCTCCCTTACCTTCTCCTCCCCTCCCCCGTGCCCGCTCAACAACTCTTATTCTCATGTAAACTACGTCGAAACAGCTAGTCCAAGCAAGAAGAGGATGTAGGTAAAAGCGCTGGGCCTCACCTCCAGTAACGTGTAGCAGGAGTTCTTCTTGAGAAAGGTCTTGGAGGCCTTCTCTCTCCAGGAGTGTGCTGTCAGTACCTGCAGCTCCAGCTGTCTCAGTTCCTCCAGCCCCACAGGGAGGTCCCGACCCACAGCTACCAGGCCCTCCAAGTCATCCAGGCAGGGGTAGTGGTCACCATTCTAGGCACAGGCAAGAGAGAAAGGCAAGATGAACTTGCAATTATCTATGAATTCTCCATGTCTGGCCTGAGCTGGGAAGACGGTCTGCCCTCATAGTCTCAAAGCAGAAACAACTGACACTGTCCTCAGGAGTACCCTCTACCATACATGACACCTGCATCTACTCACTGGCTCAGTCAAAGCAGCCAGTCAGTCTTCAGGGATACCAGACTAGCTATGCTTTTGTGGTCTTCCTTTCTACCTACTGCCAGGTAGGTACCTGTCCTTTTCTACTCTCATGTTCTATCATCCTCACCCTGACCAGAACCCCACTTCCTTCAGGCCAGCCTCCTAAATCCCTCTCTCAAGAACATTGCTCTGTAAACGCATTTTGCCTCCTTACAATATGTGGTACCTCAATCCTCTCTCTAGCCATGCAAACAGAGCATAAGGCTGTATATCATCTCTTCCTGCTACATAGAAGGTCTAGGTGTGGATGGGGAGGTCCTTACTTGGATCTCATCCACATCAGCAATCCACGCCCGGGCCTTAGCAAGAGCCTCCTTGAGAGACTGGATATTGGGCAGGTGAACAGGGATGTTTTCTGCTTCATGGATTATGGCCTCAAGTGTGGCTGGTGGATGCTTCTGCCTAAAAACAACAACAAAAGAAGGGGCGGGGGAGCAGGCCAGTTTGGCATAGCCTGTAGATCAGAGCCCAGCCTGATCGGTAGCCATATACAGCTGGGCTCTTGTTCCCTCTTGTTACACTTCTGAGATTTTATGTTGGTAAAGATGGTTGCCAGGATCTGGTTTCTTCAGATTGCATGTACCCATATATCCTCCGCCATAGCTTTTGTACCTATGTTTACCACTGTCAGCCTGCTAGAAGCTCACATATTAACCACTTACATATCCTATGGTTGAAATCTGTCAGACACCTCACGTGTGTGGCATCTTTTTAACCTATATCCACTCATCCACTTGTTTCCTGCGCTTCTGAGCATGCATATATGCTGGCCTATTGGTACTGGGCTACACACACACACACACACACACACACACACACACTCATCTGTTCTCTGCTTTTCCATCAGCCTACCTCTGCCTCTATGTATACAGATTTAAAAAGAAAAAAAAGAACAAGACAAGGAACAAAAGAGCAGAGAAACTCAATATACCTACATAGGGTAGGGGTAGGTGTGACGCCCAAAGCCACCCACAGCCATTCTTTTCAGATTCTCCACTAAATTTTGAAGGTAAAGAATAGCAGGGAGGGCTGGACTTACCTGGCCTCCAGGCAGAGGTGAGCTTTCTCTTCCCAGCGTTCAGCGATGGTCAGCAGCTCCTGAAGCTCTGCCTGGGCCTTATCCACAGCAGGGCTAGGGGCTACACTGGCGCCCGCAACCAACAGTCCCCGCATGGTGGCCAGGGTACCCCTTCGGGCAGAGGGAGCCAGCGTGCGTTTTACCTCATCCAGCCACCGCGCCTGTTCCACCTGCCGCTGGAGCTGCTGGGCTTCAGGTACCTCTACCCCCAGCTGCTGCCCTCTCTCCAACAGGGACTGCAGTAGCCCTGGACTGGAGGGCTGTGAGACCAGGGCCTCACGGGCCTCAGACTGGTAGGCTTCTACCTGTTCCAGAATACCCTACCAAAATACAGGATGAAGAACAAACCCTTCAGTTGAGGCCACTTAAGAGGCCCCACTACACATCCTTGCTCCAGCGCCTCCCAACACAACCTTCTGAGAAAAGGAGATCTACCATGGACTGAACTCTGGTTCTCTGAACTCTAAAACAGTAGCTCCTTCAGCACTTGACTGCTCATTACGATGCCCTGGGGAATATATTAAAATGCACATTCCTAGGCACTTTTATACATGATTGATCAAACCTTTGTACTTTTACTTTATCTTTACATAGGATTCTGTTCTCAAAGCACTAAGAGATCTTCTACCCTAAGAAGTGCTACGCTATATAAACCTTCATGCTCACTCTGGGGTCCCTGTCTTCTCCATCCTACTTTTATTTGTATAAACTTTATTCATTGTTTCAGGGCCCAACAAACACCTTTATTACCTCCTCTTTTACTTCCTCGGGCAAACCCTCTCTTGACTCAGCATCTTGTACTTACATCCCTGCTCCCTGTCCCAAGTCCCAAATCTAAAAACTTGCCCATACTTCCCACAATTTCTCACACATGCACTCCATCTTACCTAAGCCCACCTCTCCTTACCTTGACATCCCCAATCTGGTGCATGGCACAAGGCAGGTTGTTCATCTGGCCCAGAAAAGCCCGTAGCTCTGCCAGGGTCATCTGCAGACCAGCCACCCTGTCGGGGCTATGGAGTTTCATGTGTGAGATTTCAGATCCAAACCCAGGTCCCTCCTTCCATTTGTGCCCAAACCATTCCTCACCATATCTGTTCTACTTTGATCTTGTACCTTAATGTTCCCACAAATGCCCTGGCTACAGGGAGAGTTTTCAAATCTAAGCATATTGATACGACGAAGGGATAGACGGAGAGAGAGAAACAGCTGGAGGGTGAAGGAGCTTATAAACTAACCGATGATAACATAAGGCAGACTTTCCATCCTCCACTAACTCGCATGGAGCCAGAGCTAGAACCCAGAGCTGCATATACTAGGTAAGCATTAAGTTACAGCGCCAGCTCTTAGACTTCACAATCCACCCTCTACTGCAACTATGTTCAGGTTTTCTTGTGTCCTGTTCTAGTCCCTAAACCTCCCACACTCTTTCCTGCCCACAAAATCCCTCAACCTACCTCTCAAATCTTCTAGACACTGATAAAATAAACACTTCTAAGTTTTCTTATTGCTAAGGCTCTCCTCCACGAAAAGTTGCCTGTCTTGCACTCTGCAGTACTTCCCAGACCATCTCCCACTTGGCAATTTCCTGCTACTGTTCCATGGACCCACCTGTATTCACAACCCACCCACTGTAACATACTTTTCAGTAGCAGCAAGCTATCTGTGCTGCAACACCTCACACCAACATACCCTGCTTCCTGGCCACTGACCAGTCCCAGAGCCCGGGACACACAAGCCTCTGCCTCACTCAGGCAGTTCTTCAGTCGCTGTAGCAGCTCACTGTTAGGAAACCTTCGCTCACGGGCCTCAGATTCTAGTGCTCTCAGTTCTTCAAGGCCTGGAGGAAAATGAGAGCAACAAGAAGTAGGCAGCATTATGTAAAGGCAGAGGGAAAAGGCCAGGGATACAGAAGCAAAGACAACAGAACTTGTCTGTAGAGTCCCTCCAACCCCACCCCTACCGCCCTACCCGCATAATCACTCACTGCGCTTCCGCCCATCTTCCACCTCCAGGGCTACTCGTACTTTGTTAGCCCAGGTGTCAAAGGATTCAGCTCGAACTTTCAGTTTATGCAGCATGGCAGGCAGCTCGTCCAAGGTATATCGATACCTGGAAAAGGACGGGAAAAAGCATGTTGTAGCCCAACTTTGCACTCTCC
This sequence comes from Peromyscus eremicus, assembly GCF_949786415.1. Taxonomy (NCBI): domain Eukaryota; kingdom Metazoa; phylum Chordata; class Mammalia; order Rodentia; family Cricetidae; genus Peromyscus; species Peromyscus eremicus. The sequence goes on along the minus strand of NC_081439.1, from coordinate 17,131,077 downwards.
TAACTTCCTTCAGGTAGGCCCTAGACTTACCGAAGGTACTGCCGGCTACTGGAGCACTTGCAGAGGTCATTGATGTGAGAAAGGCAGACAAGGCCATCTGGACAGTCATAGCAAGCCAGGGCAGATAGGAAACACGTGGTCTTGCACTTTATGCACTGACGTTCATCATCTGGAAGCAGCTCAAAAGCCTCTCGCTCAGCCTCGGTGATACCCTGGGGGCATACAATCCACACATTCATTATTCAGAAGCAGACAGGGTGGCAGAAACCCCCATCTCAGCTATCACAGAGTAACTTAAATCTACGATGATGGTCATGGAGATCAGAAGGCAAACTTCACATCACACCTGCCCTCTGTCAAGTCCACAATCTCAAAGCAGGGGTTCAGATGAATCAGAATTGATCAGATCAATGTGGACTTCAGGACAAAAAAAATTATAAAGATAGATAAATCTGGGTGAGATTCTGATTAGGAGCTAGGCATCATGACAAATGTTTATAATTTAGCATTCAGAAGGCTGAGGCAGAAGGATTATTGTGAACTCAATGCCAGCAAGCTGTTTGTCTCACAAAACCAAGGACAAGCGAGATGACTCAGCAGGTGAAGGCACTTGTTTGCACAAGCCTGGCAAGCTGAGTTCAATTCCCAGAAGACATGTTTTTAGGTGGAAGGAGAAAATGGATTCTCAAAAGGTTGTCCTCTGACCTCCACAGGCTCATCACTGCACATGCACCCACCCAATAATGAAAGAAACAATTAAATATTTAAAACAGAAAGAAACAAAAAAGATTAGAATGAGAACAAAGGGCCTGTAAGTGAGAGAGAGAAAGAGTGTGGACTAAGCAGCAGAGAGGTGGAAATGGAAGAAGGTCTGTCCTAGGAAACAATGCTGGCTTCAGTCACTCAACATTTACTGTTCCAGAAACTATTGCTTAGCGAATGGAAACACTGGGCACCAATAGGGCTTACAGAAACAACTGCATGTTTTGTTTTATTTAAAAAAAGCAATCCATGCCTAAAATGAAGAAAAGCCAAATATGCTAATATGTTGGAGTCACTGAAAGACAACAGTTATGAGCAACTTTAGGAATTTTAAGAAGAAATGCTGGCTCCAATAGTTTTGTCTTACATACCAACTTTAAAAACAGACTGCTGCTAACACGGCTGTGATAGCCTATTCATCACGAGAATATGATTTCAATCTTCTGGATCTGTTTGCTTCTCTTGTCAGCAGTAACTAACATCCTTGCTGGATTGTTCTAAGTATTTCAATTAAGAACTTAATATATATTAACACTATGAATTATGAAGTACTCAACAAATATTATTAGCTCTAGTATTTAGGTAAGAATACGCATCACATAAGCACATCTCATTTTACTAAAGGATAGCAGAGAAAGCCACAGCTTGTCAAAGTGAGGATTTGACTGCAATTTTGAATCCAAAGCTAGAGAATGCTGGAAGGGTGAAGCCCCTAGAGTTCTCAGATCACAGACATGTATACATACATACTAAGTCATCTCCAAAGAAATACTCAAAAACACACATCATATCTTAAGGATCTCAAGATTAGGGTGTCAGAACCCATCTCTGTGTTAAGTGCCAATTGTTCAAAATTCTGTCCAAATGGGAAGGTAGTAGGTCTCTTTTCTTTCAACCTTCATTTTGTTTCTTTTCATACTGTGGCATAGCATGGGGCCATCATTTAACAACATAGAGAGTAAGTACTTGAAAAAGTGAAGAGATTTACCAATCAATACAACAAATGAGAAGCCCCAGCCTTCCAACATCACTATAGCTGAAACTTGGCCCATATTTAACACAGCAAAATTATGAGTGTATATTTATGTGTGTATGTTTGAAGACAAGCCTTGCTATGTAGCCTGGGCTGGCCTGAAACTTAGGGCAATCCTCTTCTCCCTGCTTGCTAAATGCTGAGATTATAGGCATGCACTACCATAACCAGCCTATATATGAACTTTAAACTAAAAATGCATTGCCCCAAAAACAGGCCTCTCAGGATCCCTTAGGACCAGCATTCCTTTGTAATCTTTTCTTTCTTTTGCAATGCTGGGGATCAAACCAGTTATCTTCCACATGCTAGGTAGCATTCTGCCACTAAGCTATAATACTAAACCTTCTACATCATCTCATAGAGGATACTCATTACAGCAGTTCCCTAACCAGGCAGTTATAACAATAGCCACTCAGCCACACACAACTGACACATGCTTATGGAAAACCTATTGAAGTAGGATCACTTTCTATTAGATAACATTATTTTACCCAAGTTAATGGAACATTGGAAATTAAGAAAATAGCTGAGGGTGCTGGAAAGATGACTCAGCAGTTAAGAACACTTGCTGCTGTTGCAGAGAACCTAGGTTCAGTTCCCAGTACCCACATGGCAGCTCAACTATCTGTAATTTCAGATCCTGGGGATCTAATACCCCTCTTTATATACTGCATACACACACCGCACTCACATATGTACAGGCAAAATACCCATACACATAAAAATAAATAGAACTTCCCCCTGCATTTGAGACAGGATCTTATTATGTAGCCTTGGCTGGCCTGGAACTTACTATATAGACCAGGCCTTTCTCAAATTCATAGAGAGCTGCCTGCCTCTGCCTCTGCCACTGGAATGCTGGAATTAAAGGTGTGCACCATTACACACAGCCGTAAATAAATTACAACAACAACAACAAAAATATTAAAAATGAAATTCAAGAGAACAACTAGGTATGGTGGAGCATACCTATTAATCTCAGGACTCAGGAAATTGTGAAGAAGGATCAAAAAATTAAGTAAATCTTTTGTAAATTAAGTAAATAAAATTAAGTAAATAAAACAGAATTTCCTAAGAAACAGTCCACACTTCATTTTCTTCATGCATTAATACTACTAACATTAGCAGCTACTACATTGCAAGGGTAATAATAGATTCTTTTACAAGTATCAACTCACTCAAGCTTTATAACTACCATTATAAACACAACATAATCTGGGTGTGGTGGCCCATGCCTTTGATCCCAGCACTTGGGATGAAGAGACAGGCAGATCTCTGGGTTAGAGGCCAGCCTGGTCTACAGAGCAAGTTCCAGAACACCAAGTCTGTTACACAGAGAAAGTCTGTCTTGAAAATAAACAAAATCAAGCTTAGGAATTTATTACCTTTTTACAAGGTGAGAAATCGAGACTATCACATTTTAAGTAACTTGATGAAATGACCAAAATGATCAGCAACAGGGGTTTCGTATACCTGCCTATTTTAGTGGGTCATTTGCATAAGGGTCATAGCATCTATAACCACAGTCTGCTATTATTGAACAAATATCCATAAATCACTTAGGTACCTAAAAAGACAAACAGAATTCCCCATTTTTTAGATGAGGAAGCTTACCCTCAGTGAAATAAACTGATTTGTGTAATGTTGCCAGGCACTGTAAGCATTGAGAATAGAATGTGGTTTTCAATTCAGGTGTACTTAGCTCTTTTCACTACACTCCAAGAATAAAGGCTACATCTATCCCTGGAAGTTACCCTTGTCTTCCTCAACCTTTACCAGGCTAGGATGCCTGATCAAAAGCACTACCACTCACCTTTTCCAGTAGAGCCTTTCGTAGACGCCGCTCCTCCTGCACCATAATGAACATCTCTTTATGTACAGCTGCTGCTAGGTTCAGATCCAGCTTCTCGGGGCAGGCAGCCATCTTGCAAATAAGCTCCTCATGAGAAAATACACAGTATCTTCGTAGGCGGCGGTAGTGCTCAATGCACTGGCGCCCAGCAGGCAGCTGTGGACAGGTTCAAAGTTGAACTTAGCCAAGCCTGAAGGAAGCGGTGCCTTGGCTTCCCCACAACCTTTCTGCTTCTCCTTACCAGCTACCACACTCCAGACTTACCCAGTCAGCAGTACAAAAGTTGACTGCCTCAGCGAAATTGTAGCCTTGGTTGAAACCACTGTGGTAAGCACGAGGAAAAGTGATGACGAATTCTCCTGCACACTGGTTTGTTCGAACAACCTAAGGGGGGAAAAGAAGGCTAAGACCACTGAGATAAATCGAGGTTTTCCAGTTGTCAGCAACCTGACCTAAGAGCAGGGTCCTAAAGGAGACAAAGGGAAGTTTCAGGGAACAGAGTATGACAACAGAATCCCAGGCCTCTGTTCTGAAAGGTGATTCGAGTCACAAGAGGTAGAAAATATATGCATCAAATCACTTCAACTTTCCTGTTAATATTTTAATAAAATTATAAATATCACTTTCCACTAAGATGACCATGATTTCACTTTAATAGTCATTCGTTTTATTACACGGTTTGGAGAGTCAAATGTTTCTATGATATTGGTTATAAAACCAGCAGGTGCTGTTATGTCTCTTTCCCATGTTCATCTCTTCTGATTATTTGAATATTAGCCTAAACCACTCTAAATAATATGGATCTGAGCCTGGCAGTGGTGGCACATGTCTTTAATCTCAGCACCAGGACAGCCAGGGCTACACAGAGAAACCCTGTCTCAAAATAATAATATGGATCTGGACTATATTAAAAATATTAAAAGTAGCATCGTCAGCCAGGCATGGTGGGGCACACATTTAATCCCTGCCTCAGAAAAAAAAAAAAAAAAAGAAAGAAAAAGAAAAGAAAAAAGTAGCATTATCTGGCTAGAAAGATGGCATAACAGTTAAGAACGTTCACTGCTCTTGCAGAGAACCTGAGTTGGGTTCCCAGCCCCACACTGGTGGCTCATAACCACCTATAACTCCAGCTTCAGAGGACAGCATCCATTTCATCAATTTGCTTAGTTTTCTACACATATACTAACTTGAACCCTAACTTTCTGATAAGAAGCCCAAACATCCTTTCCTATACATTTTTTACCTTTCTGTAAGTCTCTCAGCTTTGTTTTTTTGAGGATTTTGCTTTTGGATATGGGGGTATTATTACATATGTAGCCTAGACTAGCCTTGAACTCACAATCCTGCTTCAGCCAAGCCAGTACTGGGATTACAGGTGTGTATCAACACATCCAGCTTCATGTAGATTTCCTATCTTTCTCATCTGAACCACTTCTCTTCCCTAGATCCTGTGACAGATCTCATTTTCTAGATCCTACACTCTTTGTTGATTTATTCCTTTGCTGTGTTTGAACATGGTCAGAAACAGCTTATTTGGAAGGGAGGTGTTTAGTCTAACTCTTACACTTAACTACATATAGAATTCCAAAATGAAAATCATTTTGAAGGGCTTTTGTTGTTTAAGACAGGGTCTTACTACCCTAGCCTGGCTGGCCAAGTATTCGGTATATAGTCCAGGGAAGCCTTGAACTTGAGGCAAGTCTCCTACTCGATTTTCACAACTACTGAGATTACAGGTGTGTATCACCATGCCCAGCTCATTTTGAACTCTTTCTGAAGTCTTTTAGATTTCAGTGCTGTTAAAAGAATTCTGAATTAAACCTGTTTCTTCTTCAAGATGCTTATACAATTCTGCTCTCAGTGTTTGACAAAAAATATTCACAATATATATCTTGGTATAGATCTGTCTTATTTGTATACTAACTAGGTGGCCACTTTGATTCAAGAAACAATCCTTCAAGAAAATTTTCTTTAGGGCTAGAGAGGTGGCTCGGCTGTAAGAGCACTGACTACTTTCCAGAGGAACCAGGTTCAATAACCAACACTCATATGGTGACTAACAAATTTCTGCAATCCCAATTCCTGCAGATCCAACGCCGTCTTTGGGCCTTCACAGGTACCCGTAATGCACATCGTGTACAGACATACATGCAAGCAAGACACCCATACATATAAAATAAGAATAATCTCATTTTTAAAAATTTCAATAATTTTATTAATAATTCTACCATTTGTTTACTCTTAATTTCTGTCATTTGAATATTAATCTTACTATATAGATGCTACAATTTTTTCTACCTTTTCTCATTTTTATCTTTTCATTCTATTATTTCAAGTACTTATTTTCTATGCCCTCATCTTTTGGATTTCACTTTTGTTATCAAAATTTCAATGTCCCAAGAGCTCAGCATGTTCTCTACATGCACTTTTTTTTTTTTTTTGAGAGAGAGAGAGAGAGAGAGAGAGAGAGAATTTCTCTGTGTCGCTCTGGATATCCTGTAACTCACTCTGTAGACCAGGCTGGCCTTGAACTCACAGAGATCTGCCTGCCTGCCTCCCTGTGCCACCACTGCCCGGTGTTCTCTTTATGCTGTTTAAAACAGCATACTGCTCTTCAGGTTTGCAGTTTCACTTATTCAAGACTCTCAGTGGAAGCCCCAGAGAGAACCTAACCCCACATATAATGTCATTTTTCTTACACATACATACAAATAGGAATTTGATGGGACCTCTCGATCTTGACAATGTACCTTTTATAATCTGCAATATGACAATAAAACTGGCACCATATTTTTCCCTTTTACAGATCTTAGCAACCCCAGCATATGTTTTTTCTTTCCTTAAGTTGAAACTTTTCACAGAGAAAAAAACAAAACAAAACAAACAACAACAACAAAAAAACTTTATAGCTTCTCTGTCATATCTGACCTCTCTACATCTCTCTTGCACTTACAGACATTAGGTAAAACAAAGGTTGTTTGAAAACAAACACTACCATAACTTGGCAGCCAATCTAATAACCAAGACAGACTCAGTGACTAACAATATGGGTAGCATCTAGAGCGTGGTACATTGGACAAACTGATGAATGATTAATGCCTCAAGTAGGACAGAACATAGTAACATGAGATCTCATCATTCTACTCAGAATAGCATCTCATTTTTATTAAACAAGTGTTCACTTCTGCAATTTCTTACTAAATATTTTTGGGCTGCAATTGACCACAGATAACTAAAACTACAGAAAGCAAAATAATAGACATTTGAATGTATTAATGGGGTTTGTTTTCCTTTTAAAGTTTACCCCTCCCTGCCTAGCCTATTCCTCCAAGTTGCTTTCTCACTATTTGGTTCTATTTTGTTTTTTTTGTTTTTTGAGACAGGGTTTCTCTGTGTAGCTTTGTGCCTTTCCTGGATCTCGCTCTGTAGACCAGGCTGGCCTCGAACTCACGGAGATCCGCCTGGCTCTGCCTCCCGAGTGCTGGGATTAAAGGCATGCGCCACCACCGTCCGGCTCTCTATTTTTTTTCCTAGAGTTTTTGTTTCATTTTGATTACTGGATAAGATAATCTGTGGTTGCCTACTTTTTTTTTCCCCTCCGAGACAGGGTTTCTCTGTGTAGTTTTGGTTCCTGTCCTGGATCTCACTCTGTAGATCAGGCTGGCCTCGAACACACAGAGATCTGCCTGGCTCTGGCCCCCGAGTGCTGGGATTAAAGTCGTGTGCCACCACCGCCTGGTGCCTACTTATTTTTGAGACAAAAAAGGCTGAATGGAAGCTCCAAGAAAGTACATAGGTGACATTTATCAACTTGTGAGCTTCACTGAAGGATGGATGATCTGGATAAACCATTTAGTTTGGGAAATTCTAGAGTTTTTTTTCTTCTTCTTCTTCTTCTTCTTCTTCTTACACTAGTCAGATTCCCAAACTCCCCTTCCCTCTTAAAAAATACTCATACTTTCTGTCTGCAGAAAATGGCCCAGCTGTCAGCAAGCTAACAGCCTAGTGGAGGAAGGTGGTCAGGAATCCAGTATGTACACAAAGGTGAATTCTACTATTTTTACCCCAATTCTACCTTTAACTGTACTAACTGTACCTAGGAGATCTCAGCCCTCTCTGAAGTGAGGCAATGTCACATTATCAGACACAAATGATGGGAATCTCAGTTTCTTATACAGATATGAACCCATCCATCACTACCCTCAGAATGCCAGGTTCTGCTGAGTATAACCCTTAAGTGATTATAAAGTTGGTTCTCATACGTTCTCAGTAGTAGCTTAACATTCAATTGATCAGGGCTGGAGAGATGGCTCAGTAGTTAAGAGCACTTGTTCTAACTGAAGACTTGAGTCAGGTTCCCAGTACCCACATCAGGCAGCTCATAACCTCCTGTAACTCCAGGTCCAGGGGATTAAAACATCTTCTACTGGCCTCCAAGGGCACCCACCTCCACACACACACACACACACACACACACACAGCCACACATATACATGAATGAAAGTAAAATAAATCTAACTTAAAAAAAAAAAAGACTGAACTGTACTGTCTGCTCTCTAGTGTCAAGAATTTTATTGTTGGGGCTGGAAAGATAGCTCAATGGTTAAGAGCATTTGTTGCTCTTATAAAAGACTCAGGTTTGATTCCAAGCACCTACACGGTAGCTCACGACCTTCTGTAACTAGTCAGTTCTGGGGATCTGATGCCTTCTGACTTCCTCAGGCATCAGGAACACACATTTGTGTGCATGTGTATTTGTGTGTGTGTGTGTACATATATATACATGCAGGAAAAACTCATACAAACCTAAAAAGAATCTTTAAAATGTCAATTAAAAAAATTTTATCATTGTCTCTCCACCTCTACAATTTATTCTGTTTTCTCACCTCTATGATTTATCTTTTTTTTTTTTTTAAATCCCTTTTTGTCACTTTACTGGGTTTCAATAAGGAGTGGAAGGAGCCATTTATAGGTTTAATTTGCCCCCCCACCCCAAATCCGAGACAGGGTTTCTCTGTGTAGCACCGGCATCTGCCTCCAGAGTGCTGGGATTAAAGACATGCGCCACCATCGCCAGCTGTTTTAATTTGTTTCTTTAACCAAGAAGTTTCACAAAATGTTTAAAGATGAACATTCAATGCTAGCCAATACACAGTAAAAGGATTAAGTACCAGGATAAGAATCAAATTCTCTCAGAAAAGCATTTTCTTTCTTTTGTTTATTATTATTTACTTGGTGCTAACAATTAAAGCCATGATCTCTGAACTATACATACAGCTCATTAACCTGCTAATACATATCAATAAACTAGGTTATTTCAGCCTAGTAATTCCTCTGCTAGTACTCCAGAATAATTTGAGGTAAATCAACATCTAATATAAATCTTCCCATTAATAATGTATCACCATCACATTTTCTTCTTAAAGCAGTAAGTCTTGAAACATTTCTTGCTTTTATAATTGCTATGGCCTCCATCAGCAATCACCAGAAATGTTTTGTTTAAAAAAAAAAAATAAATCTAACTTTGACCATGGCAAAAAAAAAAAAAAAAATCTAACTTTGACCATGGCATGCCTTGCCCAAGCCCCTCTGGAATAAACTCCATGACTACATGGATAAAGAAGTCATGAGTCTGGCAGGCAGGCAAATTCTTACTCTTTTATCAAGGACTGTGCATTGGGCATTGGATGTTCATCTTTAAAATTTTTGTGAAACTTCTTGGTATAAATACTTTTACAAACCTGATCCAGATACCCCAGTCCTAAATGGCCCAGTCTGCTGTTCTATGATGTCTCTCAACTTATTTTAATTGTTTAATGTTCTGTCTTCCACTCATGTGTACACACCCAAGGCAGGAATTACTTTATTGACCTTCAGGGTGGTAACCAGTGACCTTGCACACAGAAAGAACTTCAGCAATATCTGTTGAACAATCTACTCCCAGACTTTCTAATTTCATGGATTCAAAGGCCAAGTTCCAGGGAAGCCCCAGATAGCAGACCTAGGAAAATAATGCTCCTGATTTCTTCTTAAGCTCATTTTGCCAATGTTACTTTACCGTTTCCTATGTGGTGGTTATAAAAAAGCACCTCTATCCAGTTGTGGTGGTACATGCCTACAATTCCAGCATTTGGAAGACTGAGGTAGGAGAATCACAAGTTTGAGGCCAGCCCGAGCGTTTAAGGCTAGCCTGGGCTACTACACACTGCAATACTATCTCAACAACAAAATAAACAAGAAGCAGTCATTCTATTCTACAGCTATTAAAAAGGAGTAATATGGTTCTTTTCTTCCACCATGTGGGTCCTCAGAATCAAACTCATGTCTCTAGGCTGGGTGGTAAGACCCACTGAGCCATCTCACTGGCTGAAAAATGAGAAATATGAATAAATAACAACAACAAAAATTTAAACCCGGAGTGAAGTAAACATTACTGGGCCATAAAAAGAATGAAGTTCAGATACATGCTGCAACACGGATGAACCTTGAAAACACACTGAGAGAAGCCTCCCACAAAAGACCAAACAGTATTCTACTTGTACAAACTAGCAAGAAACGCAAATCTAGAACTAGAAAATAAATTGAGTGGATGCCTAGTCCTACAGGCTAGAATGAAGAATGACTGTAAATGAGTATAAGAGGGTTTTTCTAGGGTGGCAAATTGTTTTAAAATTGGATTGCAGTGACGACAGCAATCCTCTATAAGGACATCTAGATTATATAATTAAAATAGGTGACTTTTACAGACTGTAAACCATATTGCAATAAAGCTGTCTTTAAAAAAGACAATGGCAGTTATAAAACCATACTACAGCAGCACTGTCCAAGAGAAATATACCAGGCACAAAGGTGCTTAGAAAAAAATATTTTTCCTTTTCTGGTACTGAGTACTGGACCCAGGGCCTTGTGTATGCTAGACAAATGTTCTACCAAGCTGCAGGTCTTGAACTTAGGATGCTCTTGACTCAGCTTCTCAAACAGCTCAGATTATACAGCACATAACAAAGTCAGGCCACTTTAAAATTCTTTAGTAGCCACATTAAAAAAGTAAAAGGAAACAGGTAAAAAACTACCTTTTTATTTAACAACCCCAGAATGCTGTCATCGCAGTGTGTAGGTGTTATATAAAAGTATTCGTGAAATATTTTACATTCTTTGTTTAATATTAAGTCTTCAATTCCTACATCCATTTTTTACTCAGTGCATTTTGTCTGGGACTAGACACATTTGAAATGTTCAGTGGCTACACGTGGCTAATGGCTATCAAATTGAACAGTGCAGTTCTAGATCATAAATACAAGAGATTATAAAATTCCGTTTACTACTATATCAAACTTTACATAAAAAAAATAACACAGAAATATAACAAATGTTTAGGATGGAGGGAATAGGGAATGACCTATTTTCCACTTTTTGGAAAGGAAGTGTGCTTCTTTAAAAGAAATGGCCTTCCCAAAGGAAGCGTAGTGTATTGTGGGTGTGGGGTGTGGGGTGGGGACGCAACACACACAATATGACATGATACAAAGCCCTAAACATAGCTTACTAAACTGTGGCCTGCCAAGTAGGCACATGAAAGCCACAGGTGATGTGGATTGAAATGTATACTGCCAATCCAAAGAGGCTAGAGATGCTGAGAACTACTCAGTCTATAAGCGCAGGGCAGTCCGAGGCAACAGCAGCTGGCTAGGGAAGCTGGTAAACCATCAACAAGAAAAAATTCCACCTGTGGAGGTGGAAATAATGTGCACGTCTGAATGTCAGTGATAGTTTTTAAAAGAGGTTAAGTACAGAACAGCTCTCTGACCCCTGTCCCACTCTGTATCTTAGCTGCCCTAATCCTTAAGCAAATCCTCTTTTATCCTATAGTTTTCCTTTACATTATAGATAAGAAGTATGCTACGGATGAGGAAGAAAGAGTCTGAGGAAAGGTTAGACCCAATCTCTACTTGTGAATCAGTGGAAATGGAAGGGCTCATGATCGATCATTTTCTGTTTGGTGGTGTGGTGCTTCATATACACCATACACCCAAACACTAAGCTCTGCAGTTCTCCTTTACCACTTAGTCCTGAAATCTTTAAATGTGGTTAGGTAGAGAAGGAAAAGGAAAGCCCCCAAGTTGCAGAATGTTATCTGCACTATTGTTGTTAGATGCAATTTTCCATGTCTAATTCCCTAGATATCCTGATCCTTGATTAAATGTCATTAAAAGTTATTACAAAACATTATCCAAACATATATGAAAATAAGGTTAAGGAAGAAGAAATTCACTTGAGAAACAATGATCTACCTCCCTCCCTCCCTCCCTCCCTCCCTCCCTCCCTCCCTCCCTCCCTCCTTCCTTGTTTCAGAAAGATAGCTCGGCAGATAAGAGCACTTGCTACTGTTGCAGAAGATCCGAGTTTGGTCCCAACACTCACATAGTGGCTCCTAACCAGCTATAACTCCTGTTCTAGGGGATTTAACACCCTTCTCTGGCCTCCATGGGCACTGCACGCACATGGTGTACATACAGACACTCAGGCACGCGCACACACACACACACACACACACACACACACACACACACACACACAAAAGAATACAACTAAAAAGAAAAGCGAGACTTTCTAGCCCTGTCCTTCCTCCATTTCCCTTTTCCACTAGCTGGAAGCTAGATATGATAAGGCATCCGTGAGGTACTTCTCTCAAACACATGGCCCAGAGAACTCTATCACACTGTTTAATCAACCATGATGACCATGGATATCAGAGCAATCAGACCTATAGCCCACTCAAGGCAGAACAGGAGTAAGAAAAAGCAGTGATAAATCACAAGAGAAGACTACAATTACTACCACGAAAGTCATCAGTACATCATTGCTATCCCTAGCTTATGTTCCTGGGTACTCACCGGCACACCATGGGACATGAGGGTGTTAGGATTCATGAGGGTGACAAGTTGGTGAAGGAGATCAGGCTGGCTATCAAAAAGCTCAGGTGTCAGCTTCTTCATCACTTCTTCCAAATGTTCTGCTGCAAGCGATGGGACCCCATACCAGGTTTTTGGCTCACCCCTGTTCAAGTTAAATGTGATACAGAATGGTCATATACATGGGTTATGTAGAGAGCCCACCCTAACTGCTTCCCCAGCTTGCCATGGCCCCACTCACCAGTGGAGGTAGTTAATGGAGTAACTCCAGTGATCCTCAATATGCCAGCAAAAGGCTGAGAAGACCATGCCCACATAGAGCCAGGGTACCTTCATGCCAGATATATCTGCATTGATGTGGCACAGTACAGACTGCTCCAATACAGGCATCACGTTCAGGTTCCAACCACTTGTAGCATACTCCTGTCAGATCAAATATTTGTACAGAAGGATGAGGATTGTGCTAAGGAACTGAGCGTTCCCCTGACCCCAGTACTGAGGATTGAACCTTGGGCCTCACAAATGCTAGGCAAATGTTCTACCACTGTACCCTGAGTCTTTTCTACTTTTTATTTGGAGATAGGATCTTCCTAAGCTGCCCTGGCAGGCCTTGAGATTGTGATCCTCTTGCCTCAATCTCCTGAGCAGATGGGATTATAGGCCTAAATTACCAAGCCCAGCATTTTTTTTTTTTTTGGTCTTATTTTCTGTGTGTGTGTGTGTGTGTGTGGTGTATTGTGAGTGTGTGTTTTTGTGGGTGCACATTTGTGAACATACATGTGAAGGCCAGAGGTCAACATCAGGTATCTTCCTGTATCACTCTCCATACTGTTTTTTGAGACAGGATCTCTCACTGATCCCAGAGGTCACCAATTGGCTAAACTGACTCTGCTGATTTCCCTGTCTCTGTCTATCTTCCCTCAGCACTAGAGTTACAGAGGCAAACTACCACACCTGGCTTTTTTATGTGGTTGCTAGGGATCCAAACTTGGGTCCTCATGCTAGCACAGCAGTCACTTTAAAAACGAAGCCACCTCCTCAGGCCCATTTTTTTAGTTTAAAACAGGATCTCATTGTATAGCCCAGACCAACATCAAAGTCACAATAATGCTACCTGAGCCTTTTAAGGGCTGAGAGTGAGTGATCATACTCAACAAGAACTTAAATTTTAAGTTACTTGCTTTTGTACACAGTTTGGCATCATACCTAAAAACGTATGAGTTTTCTACACTTCTTCCCAAAATAAAACACACACACAGAAAATTTCAATACAAATCACTTTAACTTCGAGAAGATTATGGATACATATCTACCATAAGGCCTGCTCTGCCAACAGGTTTTCAACAAAGGTCCTAGGAACATGACGTGGAACATAGCTGTTAATGCTAGCAATTGGGAGGTTGAAACAGGAGGTTCACAAATTTGAGGCTAGCCTGGGCTACATTGAAAAACCCTGTGTTAAAAAATAAAATGAAACTGGGTGTGGCAGTACGTGCCTTTAATCCTAGCACTCAGGAGGCAGAGGCAGACAGACCTCTGTGAGTTCAAGCCCAGTCTGGTCTACAGAGTGAGTTCTAGGCCAGCTAGGGCTACATAGTGAAGCATGGTCTCAACAAACAACACAACAAATAAACAAAACAGAAGAACACATACTGGGAAAAGGGTAGTCTTTCTAATAAATGATGCTAGATCAATTGAACAGCTATATGAAAAAAAAAAAAAAAAAAAAAAAACAACTAGGCTCCCATCTCATTTTAACTCTAAAGAGATTAAAACTTCAATGTAAGACTTAAAACTATGACTCTATGAAACAAAACATGGAAAATGTTACAGGACACCAAAATGGGCAACAATTTCTTGTATAAAACTTCAGAAGCACAAGAAACAACAACAAAAAGATAAATGTCACTGCAACAAACTAAAAAGCTTCTGCACAGCAAAGAAAACAAAGGCAAGCTAGAGATACATGCTTGTAATCCCAGCACTCAGAAGGCTAAGAAAAAGACAGACTGCCACAAGTTTAATAGGAGCCTATGCTGAGAACCAGGCCAGGGCTACATAGCAAGATCCTATGTCAAAGAAAAAAAAAAAAAAAAAAAAAAAAAAGCCAGGCTGAAGAGATAGCTCAGAGGTTAAGAGCACTGGCTGCTCTTCCAGAGGTCCTGAGTTCAATTCCCAGCAACCACATGGTGGCTCACAACCATCTGTAATGAGATCTGGTGCCCTCTTCTGGCCTGCAGGGATATATGTAGGCAGGACACTGTATGTGAAATAAATAAATAAATAAATAAATAAATAATTAATTCTTTCAAGGAAACCCAACATTATACAAAACACAACAAAGAGAATATACAGAATAAATATTTGCAAACTATTTGCCTAAAAAGACATGAACAACCACAGTTTAAAAAAAAAAAAAGCAGATGACCAGATTTTAAAACAGACAACAGATAGATATAAACAAAGTTATCAACAACTGAAAGATTCAATAATTGTTAAAATGATAACATACAAGCAGCAAAGCAAGTATATGAAAAATGTTCTATTGTTAATCATCAAAGAAACACAAGCCAAACCCACAATGAGGTATCACCTGGCTTCATAATCACAGTTCTGTGCGACAATTTTTATTTGTAACTTTTTTATAACAAAGTTTTAGTAAATTAAAAAAAAAAAAAAAAAAGCCGGGCGGTGGTGGCGCACGCCTTTAATCCCAGCACTCGGGAGGCAGAGCCAGGTGGATCTCTGTGAGTTCGAGGCCAGCCTGGGCTACCAAGTGAGTTCCAGGAAAGGCGCAAAGCTACACAGAGAAACCCTGTCTCGAAAAAACCAAAAAAAAAAAAAAAAAAGAAAAGAAAAATAGACAAGGAATGAAAACAGGTGGCAGAGTATTTGCCTAGCATGCACAAAAGCCCTCTGTTCAATCTCCAGTTTAACAAAATAATAGTCAATACTAACAGTGATGCAGAGCAAAGGGAAGCCCTGAATATTGTAGTAAAAACTTCAATCAGTACAGCCATGCTGGAAAACAGTATTGAAGTTTGTTTTGGTGGTTGTTGTTTTGCTTTTTTTTTCTTTCTTTCTTTTGTTTTGCTTTTTTTCCCCTTTGTTTTGGTGTTTCTGGTTTTTGTTTTGTTTTTTTGTTTTTGGCTTGTTAGGTTTTAATTTAAACTTGAAAAATTGGTTCATAAAAATACTAAAAATATGAATATTAAAATATTGGAGCAGGAGAGATGGCTCAGTGGTTAAGAGTATTTGCTACTTTTGCAGAAGACCCAAATTTGATCCCAGTGCCTACATTGGGCAGTTGACAACTGCCTGTAACTAGAACTCCACGGAATCCAACATTCTTTTCTGGCCTCCATTGGTACTTAGGTTTTCCTATTCATTTATTTATTTTTGGTTTTTCAAGGCAGGGTTTCTCGTGTAACAGTTCTGGCTGTCCTGGAACTCGCTCTGTAGACCAGGCTGGCCTTGAGCTCCTAAGATCCACCTGCCTCTGCCTCTCAAGTGCTGGGATTAAAAGTGTGTGCCAGCCGGGCGGTGGTGGTGCAAGCCTTTAATCCCAGCGCTCGGGAGGCAGAGCCAGGCGGATCTCTGTGAGTTTGAGGCCAGCCTGGGCTACCAAGTGAGTTCTAGGACAGGCACAAAGCTACACAGAGAAACCCTGTCTCGAAAAACCAAAAAAAAAAAAAAACAAAAAAAAAAAACCAAAAAACGAAAACAAAAACAAAAAAACCTGTTCTTTCACTCTTTCAAATTTGGCTTGATCTGGCTTACTGTGTCACATTATAAAAAACCTATTGCCGGGCGGTGGTGGCGCACGCCTTTAATCCCAGCACTCGGGAGGCAGAGCCAGGCGGATCTCTGTGAGTTCGAGGCCAGCCTGGGCTACCAAGTGAGTTCCAGGAAAGGCGCAAAGCTACACAGAGAAACCCTGTCTCATAAAAAAAAAAAAAAAAAAAAAAAGTGTGTGCCACCCTCACAACCATCTGTAATGAGATCTGGTGCCCTCTTCTGGCCTGTAGGCATACATACAGACAGAACACTGTGTACATAATAAATAAATAAATCTTTAAAAAATAAATTAATAAAAGCATGCCACCACCACCCAGCAAGATTAATTTTTATTTTTAAGTAACTGTATGCATGTGTACCACCTAAGTACCAATGGAGGCCAGAAAAGAATGTTGGATTCCGTGGAGTTCTAGTTACAGGCAGTTGTCAACTGCCCAATGTAGGCACTGGGATCAAATTTGGGTCTTCTGCAAAAGTAGCAAATACTCTTAACCACTGAGCCATCTCTCCTGCTCCAATATTTTAATATTCATATTTTTAGTATTTTTATGAACCAATTTTTCAAGTTTAAATTAAAACCTAACAAGCCAAAAACAAAAAAACAAAAAAAAAACCAGAAACACCAAAACAAAGGGGAAAAAAAGCAAAACAAAAGAAAGAAAGAAAGAAAGAAAAAAAAAAGCAAAACAACAACCACCAAAACAAACCCCATGCCCCTCACCGCCCCCAACCCAAATACATTCTCCCCCTCAGTCAAACCTGGACTTTCAATTCTACCTGTGCACACAAATCCTACTTACTGAACATGTATGAAAGGGCCAAGCACTCCTTAGGTCACTTTATCCTACTTCTCACATAATTCTTTTAACAAATTGGCATGGTAGGTATACCCCCACATTACAAATTCAGAAGTGGGGCTCAGAGGCGGAGAGAAAAGCATCTTATACACGCACATTTCGGATACTACCTAGGCTGTGTTCTTTACATATAGCACTTCATCTAAATCTCAAAGTAACTACTTGAGGCAGGCATAATTATCCCTGAAAGACACAGGTCTTTCAGACACTAAATAACTTGCCCAAGCTCATACAGCTGACATATACAACCATGACAATCGCCCACTCACCTCCTCCTCTGGGGTTAGATGTCGTTTACTGTCACTGACAGGGAAACCACTGCCAAATTCTTTGGAATGGATGTCAGCCCCATACTCAACAGTCACATCTTCTTCAATGCTATTCACCAGACGCCAGAACTCCTTCTCTACAAGTTCTGTGGGTACCATCTAGGGGAACAAAGATAGCAGATGATCAGAGCCCATTTTATCCTGTCCATATTAACTCAGGAGAGGCACAGTACCAATGCCCATGAAACAGCCCCAGCACTTCCCCAGCCCTCCATCACCTACGTGCACAGGCATGTTGAAGTAGTCAGCTTTAAAGGAGTCAGCCATCTCCCCAAAGCTCTGCAGAGTATATTCCCGGGTAGCTTGTTCAAAGCCAAAGGCTTCGGGGGGCCGTTTACACTCCTAAAACCCAAAGGAGAGAGAACAAATCATAAAAATAGAGGCAAAGAGAATCGTCTCAAGGGGAACAGAAACATGGGATAAGAGTAGGGAGGGAGAAGAGCCCTAGGTCTGCCTGCAAGGCTCCTAGGGCAAGTGTTACTTTACAGCTCTACCTTTCCCTTCTTACCACCTCAACTTATCATATCTACTCATGCCACACGAACATTTGTATTATACTTCTACTCATTGTTAGGGTTCGGATATGAAGTGTCCTCCCCTAAAAGTTCAGGTATTAAAGACTTGCTCCCAAGATGGTGGTGCTACTTCGGAAAGCTCTACAGACTTTAGGAGACAGGGCCTAGTTAGAGGAAGTGGGTCAGGAGTTGGGTTCTTGGAGGCAGTATCTTTCCCCAGTCTAACAGTGTCTTTCTGTCTGCTTTCTAGCTGTCATAATGTGAGTTGTACTATAAGCATGTTCCCACCATGATGGACTGAAATGTCTACAACTGTAAGCCAAAATCTTTCCTCCTTTAAACTGTTTCTCTCAGGGTCTGGAGAGATGGCTCAGCAGTTGAAGAGCACTTGCTGCTCTTGCAGAAGATCCAGATTCAGTTCCCAACAGCTACATGGTGCTCATAACCATCTGCAACTCCAACTCCAGGGGATCCACAACCCTCTTCTGACCTCTGTGGGCACCAGGCATGTACATGGTGCAAGGTACACACAGGCAAAACACTCATACTTACAAAATAAAAAACACATAGCTAAATAAATAGTAAACTGTTTCTCTCAGACACCTTTATAGCAATGGGAAAGTTACTAACATACTCACAGAGTTCATTCTCCATGGGAATGTCTTCTAATGCGGTTTCAGTTATGTTTCTTTTTTGGGGTGCTGGGGTTTGAACCCAGAGCCTTATATATGTTAATCAGGCATCTACCACTGAGCTATACTCTTGGCCCCTTTCCTCCTTACTTTTACTGATGTCAAAACACAACTTTAGAACACTTGCCCAGAATGTATGAAACTCTTGGATCATTCCTCAACACGGAAACAAACACACACCCAAACTCTAAGTCAGGTACAGTCGTACAAGCCTGTAATCCTAGCTACTCAAACCCTGAGGCCCACAAACCCAGAGGGAAATGTAGAGGAGCATGGAGAGTATAGACGAAGGTGAGAAAGCCATGAAATGACTGTCAGACATCTTGGGTACTTGGCCCACACTGCTGCTTTTGTGGCTCTCCTTACCACACTACACCTACCTGCCCTAGGCACTTTCTCTCCTGAATATCTCTTTTCCTGCAAAATACTGTTTCCCTACCTGGAACACCAATGGACCTCTTCTACTGCCTTGATCATTGAAGACCAAATCTAAATACCCTAACAAGAGGAAAGCAAGTAATCATTATACCCATTTGATGAAAACTTCGTATCTTTAATTCATTTAATAAAGAAAAGGTATGAAGTTACAAATCTTTATGAAGTCTAGAACAAGTTTTTAAGTGTCTTAAAGATAATTATATATATGATGGAAAAAAGAAAATACTTGGGAATCAAAAGGACATTTTTTTTTTTTTTTAAATTTCTAGCCAGGACTGATGGTGCAAGCCCACAATTCCAGTTACTTGGGAGGCTGAAAGAGGACTACAAGTTTAAGGCCTGCCTAGGCCACAAAGTGAGTTCAAAACAAAAATAAAAAATAAGA
Source organism: Peromyscus eremicus (assembly GCF_949786415.1). Taxonomy (NCBI): domain Eukaryota; kingdom Metazoa; phylum Chordata; class Mammalia; order Rodentia; family Cricetidae; genus Peromyscus; species Peromyscus eremicus. Next base: position 17,111,504 of record NC_081439.1, on the reverse strand, counting down.
CACAGGCTGGAACTATAGTTCAGCAGTAGAGAGTACTTCCTTAGCATGCTCAAAGCCCTAGGTTCAATAAAATAGCTATATGGTCTATCTATAGATAAATAGTTAAACCTGTCATTTAAAGCTCATTCTTGACATCTTCCCTAATCACTACTCTTAATTTTCCTTGATCTGGGCATGGTGACTCCTACCCATAATCTCAAGCGCTGAGAGGCTGAGGAAGGAGGACTGATGTGAGTTTGAGGCCAGTCTGTGCTACGGAGTAAGACACTATCTCAACAAAACAACCCAGCAACCAAGCAACCAAACCAACCCCTACCTGTCCTATCTGGTCAACTACTACAACTGAGGGTTTCTAACATCAGTTTTAACATCTGCTTACATGTCAATACACATAATTCATCACCACACACAGCCCATCTAATTGTAATACCCCATAGGTAGTCTGGGAGCTCTCACAAGACAGGAGCATAAATTACATTTTCTCTTCCTCTTTTTCACAAAGTTCTGCAAAGCCTAGCCTCAATCTGAAGTCCCAAAACATAATATCATATATAGCTGAGGTAGGAGGCTCCCTTTAGACTATACAAAGGAAAGTAAGATATTCCATGTGGACTGGGACTGGGGAGGTCTTACCGCCATGACACACTTCGGACACCTCCAGACACCTTTCGGGATCTCAGGCAAAGGAGGCAGCAGGCAAAATATGTGGTAATTGTCATCACAACCATCACACAGCAAAAGCTTGTCATCTTCGTCTCCTCGGGAACACATTCGGCACACATATGACTCAATCTGCCAAAGAGAAGCAAAGGGTTATCAATATAGGCCCTGCCTAATCTTCAAATACCAGGCCCCTCCAGACAATATCCTATTCCAGAGAGTTCTCCATTGGAAGCCAGAGGTGTTTGCTGGCTTGGTTGTTCATGGCCCTATACAAGCTAGTCATTCAAGGTCTGGAGTTCAGCTGCATGCTTATACCACCTCCCTCAAACAAGTAGAGATAAGAGAGCAGAGCAGTCTTTTTCTCCATTTTGTTTTTCGAGACAGGGTTTCTCTGTGTAGCTTTGGCTGTCCTGGAACTAGCTCTGTACACCAGGCTGACCTTGAACTCACAGAGATCTACCTGTCTCTGCCTCCCGGTGCTGGGATTAAAGGTGTGTGCTGCCACCACCCTGCAAGAACAGTCTTATTAGCCTTCAATCTTCTCATTTTATTCATTCAATAAACATTGCATTCTATGGCACAGAAATGAGGAAGATCTGGTATGTGCCTTCAAAAGGCACACAGTATTCTAGAATGTTCTTAAAAATTGAAAACTGCCATAGCAGCCAATGAGAAATACTGTGGGAACCTAGAGAAGGAAGCAGCATTCTATTACTTAGAGATGAGGGAGGACTTCTAGGAGGAAATACTTCATTCTGAAGGGGACATCTGAAGCTACCTGAAACTTGAAAGGAAGCTAGTGCTTGGCAACTGGAGCACAGCACAAAGAGAAATTCTCTGAGGCAGAAGAAACCGTATGTGCAAGGAATGCGGATTACAAAAGAAATAAAGGCTCATCTCTTGAAGAAAAAAAAAAAAAAGAAGAATATACCTACAAGTAGTTCAGAACAGCTATAGAAGAGAAGTGAGGTAGGCAGTGCTGGACAACGAGGTTAGAGGTCAGCGGGGACTGGATCATGCATGATAATGAAGATAATGAAGATTTTAGCCTTTAACCTGAAGCACTGGACAATAGGAGTCTTTGCTGGACCCCTCTAGAACTTTATATGGACAGCAGCTGCTTACTCTTTCTTGTTCTTTGTTCCAAATTAGCTGGCCTTGTTTTCCCCAATTAAGTAAGCTACCTGTAGGCAGGGCCCTCTAGATCCACTTTTCTACTTAATGCAACCTAGTCCAGTGCCATGTTGGAGAAATGCTCACTGAAGGGATGAGAAGCAGAGCTCTAGGAAGTCAGGGCTGGGTCCTTACAAACTGGGCATTGCTGTGGTTCCTTCGCAGCCTCATGGTCATCTTGGTGCAGGGCTCAGGGCTGTGACTCAGTTCCTCCTTGCCTTCTAGGAAGGTCTTAGGCGAGGCTGATTCCATCTTCACATCCCCACCTAATTCTTCCTTTACCACCACAGTGGGGGGACACTCAAGCCCTTCTTTATCTGTAGGAGAGAAAAGTGGTTCTATATTTAAATCTGAGACATTTATGGTCCTGTCTCCCCCCTCCATATGAAGTCATCCCCAGTATCTCAGACCTTACCTTTTTTCCGAAGAGTCTTATCCTTGGCCATAAGGCCCAAGCCCATCATCTTGGGACCTGCACCATATATCTGTAGCTTCTTCAGTTCTGGATTTTTCTCAATGTCTTCCTCTGTGGGTTCCGGCTGTAAAGAAAGCAGGAAATGAAATGTGTCAAGACTACTATCTGGATCAGGCTGCCTAACCCTAAAAGAAAAGCTCAGACTATATATATCTATATCTACACACACACACACACACACACACACACACACACACACACACACCACCAAGTTTGTACCAAAAACTCATGCACAGATGGGCCAGGGCAAAAATTCAGAGTTAATTTTCAAAGACTAGGGATAAGTCCCAAGTCTTATCTTTAAAGGGCCAGCAAGATGACTCAGCAGGTTAAGGTGCTTGCTTGCCATCAAGCCTGACAAGCTGAGTTGAATCTCTGGGACCCAGGTGGTAGAAGAGAAGAACCAACTCCAGTAAATTGTCCTCTAGTACACGCTTACCAAAGCAGAAATACAGATATGGACACACACAAATACACACACACATACCAAATCTAATAATAATAATAATATAAAAAATTTAGGGATTCATGAGGTCTCATCTCTAGTGGAGGACCTATTAGTAGTTGACAGCTGCCAGGGAAAGGAGATAGGCAACTGGTAGGTTCCTCATGCCCTGGTGTACACACCCATGTACAAATGAACAATACAAATTAAACTCAACAGGTTAAAAACATTAATTAAAAAGTATAAAAGGAAGATATGAAGTTGGGAGATGTGATAAGATTATACTAGAGGAAGTATGTGTGGGGGAGAGTTGAGAGGTATATATGATCAAGATACACTGTATACATATATGAAAATTTCAAATAAATATAAAAATTTCAAGAGCTGGAGAGATGGCTGAGTGGTTAAGAGCACCCATGCAGGCAGCTCACAATTAATCACCTGTAATTCCAGGTCCAAAGAATCAGACTCCTCCTTCTGGCCTCTGTGGGCAATTGCATTCACATGCTCATACTCCTCCACAAAAACACATGTGCATACACATAATTAAAAAACAAATCTAAGCCAGGTGGTGGTGATGCACGCCTTTAATCCCAGCACTTGGGAGGTAGAGGCAGGCAGATCTCTGTGAGTTCGAGGCCAGCTTGGGCTACAGAGTGAGTTCCAGGACAGCCTGGGCTACACAGAGAAACCCTGTCTCAAAAAACAAAAACAAAAACAAAAACAAAACAAAACAAAAAACGACTGCATAAACAAGACCAGAACAATGGCAATACCAATGGATATTTTAACATGGAGGGAGGGAGAAATTTCATGGTGTCCCATCCCTAGACCAAGAACTACAGGCAAATACTGATTGCTAGGAGAAGAATTAGCTTCTCCTAGGGATGAGCCCCTTTATTTGATTGTCCAATGCAGAGTGATCAGCTTTGAAACCATATACTTATATGTATATTTGTTGCATATATGCATGAATATACACAAAAAATATAATCAAAGAAAAAGAGGCTATCAACTTGACAGGGGACATGGTTTGAAGGAGGGTAACTGGGAGGGGACAGAGGGAGGAAAGGGAGGGAAGAAATAATTTAATTAAGTCAATTCCAATTAAAAAATCTTTCAAAATAAATAAATAAAGAGTAACATTATTGCTGAGTGTAGGAGGTGCATGCCTTTGACCCAGTACTTGGGAGGCAGAGACAGGTAGATCTCTGAGAGTTTGAAGACATTCTGGTCTACATAGCAAGTTCTAGGCCAGTCACCTTGTCTCCAAAAAAAAAAGTAAAACAATGTTTGACATTATTAATATGGCCTGCTAAATTAGTATTCCTCAATGAGCACATAATGTATATATTGTTCTCTGTTGTCTGCCAAAAAAAAAAAAAAAAAAAAAAAAAAAGTATGGCACATAATCCTCTCTGCCTGAAGGTAGGGTATAGAAATAAGATGACTTCTACTCTGAGCAGACTGACTAAAGAAAGGAACAAACCAGGCACACAGGGCATATATATATAAAGTATAGTACAAACAGATCTCCAATTCAACTGAGTAGAGAAATGATCAATAATGAAGCCACAGAGAGGCACACTAATGCTTAAGAGCACAAAAGAAAGTACAACAGTGTGCACAGCTTCAGTCAGCAAGCAGGACTCTTTCTACCCTAAAGCCTCTTTAGTGGCAAGAAGAAAAGTACTCACATCAGGCTGTAGTCTCTTTGCCCGTCGTCCATAACTGTTGAACTTAGAAGGCTGCACAGACTGTCGAAGGGGGATGCTGTGGGGTTTATATTCCTTGTCTTTTTCCTCATTATCAAATGGACGTGTGTTACACTGCTAGGGATAAGTCAAGAGTAAGGCACAGGGCATGAAATTTCAGCCCCCCAAGTAAGACCTTCCTTTCACTTTCATCCAATGGCCAAAGTTGTGGCCTATACCCCTGATCAACACCAATAGCCAGTTTAACTGGTCTTTATCACTAACACCTCTGGGAATTTGTTCTCCCTCCCTCCCTTCCTTTTTTTTTTTTTTTTTTAAACATTTACTTATTTGTGTGTGTCTATGTTGTGTGGCATTCATGCCACAGTGAGCATGTGAATGTAAGAGTACAACACCTGGGAATCAGTTCTCTTCTTCCACCATGTGTATTCCAGGTGGAACTCAGGCCACCAGGCTTAGAAGCCAGCACTTTAACCCAACGAGCTATCTTCCTACCACTAACAAGGCTTTTTCTTTTCTTTTTCCCCCTCTGGTGGAACCAAACCCAGATAACTAACTATAGGACTTCGACAATAGACTCTATAAGAAAACAAAAAAGTACCACTAGAAAAGGGTAAAGTCTACTTTCCTAGTCTCCAATTCATGGAACCAGTCTCTCTCTCTCTCTCTCTCTCTCTCTCTCTCTCTCTCTCTCTCTGAACCAGTCTCTCTCTCTCTCTCTCTCTCTCTCTCTCTCTCTCTCTCTCTCTCTTTTTTTTTTTTTGCTTTTTCGAGACAGGGTTTTCTCTGTGTAGCTTTGCGCCTTTCCTGGGACTCACTTGGTAGCCCAGGCTGGCCTCGAACTCAGAGATCCGCCTGGCTCTGCCTCCTGAGTGCTGGGATTAAAGGCGTGCGCCACCACCGCCTGGCGGAAACAGTCTTAATAAGAGTACTAGTGTGCGGTGGTACACATTGGTAATCCTAGCATTTGAGTGGCTGAGAAAAAGAGAATCAAGAGTTCAAGGCCAAGGGGCCAGCGAGATGGCTTAGTGGGTACCTGCTGTCAAGCCTGAGACTCTCAGTTCAATCCCACAGACCCACATGGTGGAAGAAGAGAATGAAGTCCTAAAAAATGATCCTCTGACCTCCATGTGCATTGCATGCACACACCATAAATGCAATTTATAAAGCTCAAGTTATCAATCTGGGGACGCAGCTCAGTTGTTAAAGTATTTACCTAACATGGACATAGGCAGAGTTTGATCCCCAATATTGCTTAAACTCAGCATGGCGGTGCATGCCTATAATCTCAGTAACCTGGAAGGCGGAAGCAGGAGGATCAAGAGTTCAAGTTCGTCCTTGCCTACAAAGTTTGAGACCAGCTTGGGCTATAGGAGGACCCTGTTTCAAAAGAAAATAAAAAAGAATCTAAGACAACAATGACATGGCAGTTGAAATCTCCCACTTGGGGAACTGAAGTAGGAGGACTTATTAGTCACCTCCGGACTTGCCACCAAAAAGTTTTATGTGTAGTCTGAGCTACATGGTAAGTAGAGTAAATGGGCTAGCTACGTGGTAACTAGATATGCCTGCCACATATCAAGACCCTGTGTCAAATACAAACACATAAATAAATAAATAAATAAATAAATAAATAAATAAATAAATAAATAAATATTAAAAATAAACAAAGAAGTGTGCCAATATGTGTCCGGGGATAAAGACTTTCTTACTCTACCACAGCCTGGCATCCTTACCACAAGGTTGGCTCCAGACTGGTACATTTCATAGGGATAAACAATGCGTTCATAGTGAGAGCGTAGCAGGGAACCGATGTTTTTGCCAGGTGGGTAGTTGAGGCGTTGGGCCACACGGGCCCATCGACGGTCCTTGCAGATAGTTTCATAACCACCTTCTTCCACCACAATCTGAAAGGAAGAGCAAGGGACATGAGCTACGCATGTGAACATGTAGAAGCAGGCCTACAGAAAGGGTAAGGAAGCACCTGCAGCCTCTCCCTTCACTAGGAGCTACCCCTTCTCCCAATCTCACACTGCTGCAAGAGGTGGGAAAACATGCTGCTATGCTACCAGTCTACCCCTTCCATTATAGCCCAGAGACCCAATATCCAAACCAAAAGGGGTCCTAGAGTAGCAAGGGTTTATTAAGATAGGGTTGGGGAATATTTGAGAAAAACCTGTTCTTACTTTGCTGAGGCTATAGAGGTCCAAGATCCGCCGTTCTACATTGGGAATCTTTAAGGATGAGCCCTGGATCTCCCAGAATTTGGCAATCTGGTCCAAATAGTTCAGTTTCACTCTTGTCTGGGCCTAAAGAAGAAATGGCTCAAAACCACTGGCCACCTCCTACCACCACCCATCCATTACCACCAACACTCCATCCCACCGCCGACACTCCACAGTGACCCATGTTCTGGCTCCAACTTAGGAGAGGAAAGGAACAAAGTTGACTTCTCCCAGTGAAATGAGCTCTGGCCTCTGACAGTGCTTGGCCCCACTTCTCTCTCATCTTCCAGAAGGTCATAAGAGTCTATATATATTCTCTCTCATTCTCCTGACAAAGTTGTTTGTGTATTATTATCTCTTGCACAGATGAAGAAATAGGACCAGAAGAGTTGTCACATAACAAGCACTAAGATATACAAATATCAAGTAACTCTAAGCTTAGCTTTCTCTCTGCTACTACTGATTTCCTGCATTTGAGCAAATGAGCACTACTCACTACATCCCCATGTATTTTTATTAGAAAATAAGTGCCAGGTGTGGTAGCTTACACCCGTAATCCCAGCACTTGAAAGGTAGAGGCAGGAAGATGAAGAGTTCAAGTCTAGTCTCCATTACATTTGAGGCCTGCCTGGGTTACATGAGACACCGTCTCAGATAATAAAAAAATGGGAAAAGGAAAATAGTACACTTACCCCAGAGATACGGACTTAATTAACAAGAGTAGTGAAGACCTTCTGGAAACTTTAGAATTTTATCTAAGTTCTATACAGGGCTCCAAAGTAGCACATTCATCTCCTTTTGTACCACAAAAATTGTTTTGTAGTGGCTGGATTATGAGAATGGTCTGAAGAACTAAGATGGCATACTGAAACAGAATGGTACCTGGCTAACTCAAGACCTGATATGGACGAAAGAGCCTAGAAACAAGACTTCCCATGCTTGCCTAAAATCTCACTGGCCTAAGAAGGGTCCCCAAAGGTCCTAAATCCCTAACTTAATCACTTGAGACAGAGGCCCTTTTCTTTTTTAGTCAGTTCTTTGAGTCCTAGGTAGAGAAGAACTAAGGTCTATCTATGGTAAGAAATGAATTAGCCAGGTGGTGATGGCACACGCCTTTAATTCCAGCACTTGGGAGGCAAAGACAGGCGGATCTCTGTGAGTTCAAGGCCAGCCTGGTATACAGATCGAGATCCAGGACAGGCATTAAAACTACACAGAGAAACCCTGTCTCAAAAAACAAAACAAAACAAAACACACACACACACACAAAAAAAAATGAATTAAAGTTCCTTGGTAGTGAGAATCCTTAAGGGGCTAAGAACACCTTCCATATGAACCCCTTACGTTTCCAAACTTGGCCTCATCCCTGCTCCTCCTTCCCCTCATTAAGTAGCCTCTGGAAGACTCACCCTTGTTCAGTGCTAGGTAATACCTGGCCACAGCTATACCAGCCACAGACCTGGTCAGATTTATTTCTCCAAGGAACTCATACTTCTTACAACACATTACTCTGGTTCTGACTGGAACAATGTATAGACTGAGTTTAGGGCAGTAGTTCTCAATGGGGAACAGTTTTGTGTTCCATGTACACCCACACACAACTACCCCATGACCAAAAATAAACAAACAAACAAATCTGATCCAAATTGTCAATAGTGCCAATGCTGAAGAACTCTGGTCTCAAAAATAAGCGAAATTTAGGGTATTGGTGTTCAACTGGGCCCAATACTCCACTAGAATATTTAAAAAGGCTCAAAGATGCATATTAATGGGGGAAGGAGGAAGCACAAAGCCATGGATAAATTAGATATGAGGTCAAGGAAGGAAGAGGTTTCGGCCAGGCACACAACTACCTTTTGTTGTCCCAGGTAGGGTAGGTATTGACAGGGAAAATTCGTAAGTAGAAAAGTTTTGTGGGAAAAGAACATCTCCAGCCTTTGGGTTATCAAATCAAAAAAGTGGCCAGGAGGCAGTCTTGCACGCCTTTAATCCCAGCAGGGGTGGGGGGGGGTGTGGACACGGACGGGGACGACAAGTGGAAGATTTCTGTGAGAGAAACCCTGTCTGGAAAAGCTAGGAAGGAAAAAAAAAAAAAGTGCATTGTCCTTGCCCTTATATCTGGAGCTCCAAAGCTTCTTTTATGTCCTGGGCACACTTAACCCTCTCCAAACCCCATCACCAGCCGGTAATCTCACCTCCAGCTCATTCAACCTCTGGATTCGGGGAGTAAATCTGAAGTTGTCCACTTCCACAGCAAAGGGTGGCTGCCAATCCTAGGAGAATAGAAAATGGAAAGGAACTTAGATTATTCCACTTTAATGCAAGATCACAGTGCACCTAAAGCAGTTCAGTGTTCCATTAACACTTCCTAAAACTTCCAGACAACTTAAATCCATCAGCCTGGGAAACATCTGAATGGACACACACACTCCCAACTCTTCCCAGGACTTATAACAGGGCATAAGAGTCCCTCAGGCCCATATGCAAGGCCTCATGTACATGCCCTGGTAAACTTCTAAGTCTTTCCCAACAATAAAGTGCTAGGATTTTGAGAAGTATAAAAAGCTCAAAACAGTTAACCACAAACCCTCCCTCCGTATACCGCATCATCAAGTTCTGGCAACCACGCAGGACCTGGAGTCAAATGACCTGGGTTCATGTTGTAGCTCTACTAGTTACTAGCTACCTTTCTGAATCTGTTTTCTAATCTGTAAAGGTGGGCATATGAATTCTGGCCCTGGCTTCCTCACAAGACATTTGATGTCTAAGTCTGCCCCACCCATGAATACCCATGCGGGGTAACTCAACTCTGGTTCTGGCAGGAATTAACAGTTTAGGCTGTCAGTGTCTGCTCTCTCTGTTAAGAGTCACAGAAGACACTGCAGGAAAGACCAAGGAACATGAATCTGCACATCTTACTCACTCACCAGGTCTGAAAAGTGTCCTTCCTGTGGTCCTCTCTCATATACTTGTCGGTATAAGAAGCAGGGAAGGAAGTCTGGGAGTGGGAAGCCTAACAGTTGTGGCAAAGAATGCAAGGATTTACGGAGGGGAAGCCAAGAAAAATTAATGAAAGCAGGAAGAGCTTTACTATGCCAAGTTGGAGCTTTTTCTGTCCTACCCAAACGATAGCTATGAAGACTCCCCATCCCAACAGCCTCCCGAATACTTCCCCAGACAGTCCTCTCTTCCCTGGAGTTCTGTTGTATAGGAAGTGGTAAAAAGACCCTAGAATAACCTAGATCAATGTCTTCATTTTACAAATGGGAAAAGTAAGACCCAGAGAAGAAATTATATGCTAGTTAGCAATAGAGCCAACACCAGAACCCCTGTCCTCTGATCACTGGTTCTTTGCACTACACCAAGCTACTAGCATTCATATCCAAGTGCATACATATGAAAGGAGGGTAAAGGAATGGGAAAACAGAAAGAAGGCTGTTGATCTCTTCTGCATGCATGCTCTCGGAGGATTCATATTTGAAAGTACACATGTTCTTCCCCAACCCACAGTAGTAGACAGAAAGCACCTGAGGCCAAGTAAAGCAGGAGAGAAAAAAAAAAAAGGCTAAAATGGTATGGCTTAAGCCCAGTGGAGCTCCCTACACCCTCTTACCTTCTACCAAACTACAACACTCTCATCAGCACAGATAGCCCAGACAGAAAGGTGCTCGAACCCAAAACTCCAGGCACCCCTTTTTCCTGCTCAGCCAAGTTCTAAAAAATCAGTGCAACATCAAGCACCTGACAGGAGAGTGTAGAACTGAAATCCTAAAGCAGGAGCTATAGATGCAACAGATAGATGGGGAAGGTTCAGCAAACCTCTTGAGTCCCATACGAGTACAAATGCTCGGGATAATGGCATTCAGAATATGGTAACAAACTAATTCAAGAAGTTATGATGCTCGCATATATCCCATCCAAGTCCTATGCTCTGAAATTCAAACCCAAAACCACCCCTGTAAGACAAACTCCAATACCTACTCACACACAGGTTTGCATCCTGGGCCCAAGCATCACTTGGGTGAGTAATTCAAGTTCCAAACACTTTAGGGCCTAAAGGTGGTGGAAGGGAGATAGAGAAAAGTGGGGAGCGCCTACACAAAATCATCAACAATAGCAAAAACAGAGTCAGGTCTCTTGGGCTGGAAAGAAACATGCTATCAGAGAAAAGAAGCCTACCAAAGGACAGTCCCTATGGCCACACACACACCATGGACTTGTCATTCCTTCCCATCCTGGTCCTCCAACGCAGGGTAATAGCACCTATATAAGGCCAACCTGCCCAAAAGCTCAAGGGAGAAAAAGGGAAATTCCGACCTCAATTATCCCATGTCAGAAATGCCTCTCCTGACTACTTCAAGGAATTTTCCTTAAGGAGATCCAGGAGTCTAACCTTTCCTCTCTGCTGACCTTCCTGACCTGTTACTATCAGCTATATGACTCTCTCACCACAGAAAAGCATCCTCAGACACCTGTAGCCAGGCTCCAACAAGGAAGAAATTAGCTTACCCAACACTTCCTAGACCCTAGGGCCTAGAGGATGCATTTAAAACCAACCAGTGGAAGGGTACCAAAAACATTACGTCGGATAAGGAGACCTGTGGTGCTCTCCTCAGGTGGGAATAAGCCTCCACATTCTGAATCACCTCCTCAGAAATACATTGCTGCAAGCAAACTCAATCCAGTCCACCAAATCCCACGTGCTCCCTAAACACTGATCATCATTTCTCCTCCAGTGTCAGCAAGGCAGCAGCCTGTCCTAGCCTTGGGAAACTTCTGGTCTAGTCAGGACTAGTACCAAAAATAGGGTCCTTTCTACTAATATTTGGGAATCAAGGGAGATTTCCATAGCTCCACTGTTTCTGAGAACCCAAGAAAGCCTTATCTTATAGGATCAGCTACATTCTGGCCAGAGGTAGAGGAGAAATCTTCTGAGAAGGGCATACCAAGCTAACTGGTCTAAATTTCTCCACAGGAAGTCTGTGGAGACCATGTGCAGGAAAGTTCTGACATTGCCTTCAACTAGAAAACGGAACAATTTCCTAAACCCATCTCTGAGAAGCCAGAATGAGCGCCCACTGTGAGAATGATTTCCTGACTGATCAGGCCAGGATATTTTCATAGATGAATTGGCCTGACAGGGTGTGAGTAAACATGAGTCAACACACGTAGGATCAAACCAATGACCACATCAAGCACCTTCACAGTCACAGTAATTACCACTTACCAGAGTGTACTATGTTACCTAGTTTAATCTAATTATTCCTAGCACACAATTCACAGGCTCAGAGATTACCTTACATGCCCAAGGTCATACAGATGCTAACCTTCTAAGTAGTTTTAAATTCAAGTCTGTCTCCCTTTAAAGATGTGATCTTTCCACTACACCACACAGCCTGCCTTAAAATGACAGTAGTCCTTACTTAGCATAGCTTTGATCTAGATAATACAAAGAAAGAGATGTATTCTTGTGCCTCCCCACAAACTCTCCCCAGCCCACTAAGCATCTGTGTACTGAACCAAGAGAAATTCTCAAGAGCAGGGTGGGAGTGGGCTCAAACCCAGGTCACTTGCATGCCACAAAACGAGGGAACCCCTGACCCCAGCACCCTTCCTCCGATTCGCGAGGCATCCACAAGATCCCAGCCAATTCATCTTCCCACACCTGCTGCCCTCCACCCGGGACTTCACCACTGGCTACCCGGATCCACCCACAAGCTCGCCGCCGGCTACCATCAGCTCCCGGCCTTACCGCAGGTGGGCGGATCTTGCAAATGCCGGACTTCTCGGCGATGGGTCTGATTTTCGCAATGTAGCCAAGAGGGTCTCGGAACTCGGCCCAGCTAGGCTCGAACACCGGGCACTCCGGCGGCGGTAGGAAATCGTCGGACCCCAGCTCCATGGTGGGCCCGAGGGCTGGGCCAGAGATCGGGAGGGCTCAGACCGCCCTTAAGGACTCATGGCGCCGCCGCTGTCTGAAACCGAGGCACTTCTCGGAGTCTAGGCCCTAAGCAGGACGGCCACCGCCCGTAAAGGGCCGAGGGGGGCGGGTGCCGTGCTCTAAAAGTCTCAGGCTAAGGTTCCTATTACCAGCCCTTAATCTTGTTCCGTTTCTTCCACACCCTACCGCTGCCTCCCAACTATTGCAGCCTTCGCTACTACAGTTAAGTCCCAGTCGCCGCAGGTTTCATCGCCGCCACCGCCATCTTGGTTTGTCAGCGTCTCCTCCCCCCACCTCTGCACCTCACCACAACAAACCAGATCCCTCCGCGAGGTGGCTCTCCGAGTTTTATTTACTTTGAGTCAGAATAAATCCTAGGAAGCCTTCATTATGTGATGACTGAGATAAATCGGGTGTTATGTGCTCCTTATTTGGAGGTGGTTAGTTAAAAGTATTTACCAGACAGAGAGAAAATAGTTCATCTCAGTGGCGGAGGAACAAAATTGTAATTTGTTTACCGGATCCTTTTACCGGATGGACCGGCGGTGCACGTTTAAAGGCCAGTGATGCGCATGCGCAGTCTCTAGACAAACCGGAAGAGGAGCTTGGTGCCCATAGGTAGTGGGCCCGAACTGAAACGCGCCCATGCGCGCTCGCACACACTCGCGCACGCGCACGCACACACCCTAGATCCCAAGCAGGCTTTCAGCTCCTCCCCAATGTCCTTTACTTTTTCTCCCATGTCTTTTCTGTGTGAACCATGGAAGGCGGCGATTTCGAGGAATCTCCGCCCCCTCCCGCCTCCCCCCCCCCCCCATTCAGTGTGCCCGCTACTGGGGGAAGACTTACAAGATTTACACCTCTGGGATTTTTTTGTTGTTGTTTTATTTTTAAAGGAAAGCAGGAAACTCCTCACTCCCTAGAGAATGTGGATTTTTAGAAGCTTTGATCCCACTTAGAGTAAAAATATATTATGCTTACCCCAGCATCATTGGCCATCAGCATTTTAATGAATGCTTTCAGCTGTTCTGTATGCATTGAACTGTGTAAACACTAAGGGTGTATATACTTTGGTGCAACTACTGCTACCAAAAACAAAAAGCCTGGATGTTTACATTTTTGTTTATTCCATGTATATGCACCATATGTGCGCCTGGTACCAGTCGAGGTCAGAAGACGACGTCCAATTACCTGGAACTGGAGTTATGGATAATTGAGAACCACCACGTGGGTGCTGGATGCAAGAGTTATAAGTGCTCTTAACCACTGAACCATCTCCCCAAACCCTGTTTTTGTATTTTAACTATTGGCTGTTTAAACAACAGTGTATTTTATCCATCACCCACCAATGACTTCTGTGTAAAACACCTGTTTGCCAATTTGTGAACCTGTAGTGTACTGCTTTCCAAACATTTGCCTGCATATAGGTTGTAATTATTGTGGGTAGCTGTTGTAATATGTATTTTAGTATCTACTACATGTACATCTACCGTATGCAGGTTCCTTAAGCTGTTTCTCCATAGGTTCATCCGTGGCAGCTATATATCAAACCAGTACTTTGGTGCTGGAGATGTAGCTCAATGGTAGACATTTGTCTAGCATATGTAAGGCCCTGGATTCAACCCATAGCACCACACACAAAAAGTACTTGGGAGTGGTGGTGACATATATCTGTATTTGAGGATCATCTAAATTATTCATCAAGTGTGTACCTATATGCACAGATTGTGTGTCCACTGCTTGAGTACCTGTGCACATGCTAATTAAATTTATATTCTCCCATCAGACTGAATTAATTAAGCGCAGGGACCCTTAGTACCTTGTATAGTAAGCAATAAATGTTGAGTAAACAAAAGAAAAACGAATGCATTTTATAACTGATAGCTTATATTGACTGAAAATAATGTACTCTTTGCAAACATTTCTTGTATACTATAAAGAATCTACCATAGCTTGAATGTGTTTGAAGGGGAGGAGTATTATTGCTCCTGTTGTTAACTGTTACTAATCACATACAGTAACAAACTAAGTAGATTCTACTTCAGGACTAAGCTTAAGCCATCCTAGCAGAAGAAGTAGGGTACACAGGGAGAAGTTCACACCTCGCAGTCCCACAGACCTGCTGTGGTGATATTGTGTTCCCCAAAATATTGTGCACCCTAATAAACTTATCTGGGGTCAGAGACAGAACAGCCACAATATTAAACATAGAGGATAGGCAGTGGTAGCACACGCCTTTAATCCTAGCATTCCAGAGGCAGAAATCCATGTGTTCAAGGTACAGCCAGGCATGGTGACTCACGCCTCGCCAGAAAGCGAGCCTTTAATCCCAGGGAGTGGTGGTAGAAAGCAGAAAGGTATATAAGGCGTGAGGACCAGAAACTAGAAGCTTTTTAGCTGGTTAAGCTTTCAGGCTTTTGAGCAGCAGTTCAGCTGAGAGCCATTTGGATGAGGACACAGAAGCTTCCAGTCTGAGGAAACAGGATCATCTGAGGAACTGTCGAGGTGAGGAAGCTGTGGCTTGTTCTGTTTCTCTGATCTTCCAGCATTCACCCCAATAACTGGCTCAGGTTTGATTTTATTAATAAGACCTTTTAAGATTCCTGCCACAACCTGCCTTCTCATCTCTCTAGCTCTGCTATTTTCTAGTCCTAACTGAAACTGAAATGAGGATGAAAATGCCTGCCTTGCAGAATTGTCCGACAGTACCTGGTGCATAGCAGTCCCTCAGTTATTTGGTAGTTGTTATTTTTTGTTTCATAAAGTTAGCAGTCATTACAAAGTAAAGCTCAATGCAGATCTCACTGTTGTTGCAGTGTAGTGGCTTCTGCCAGCAATCCTAAATTGAGGCAGAAGAACTGACTCTTCAGGCCAACCTGGACTACATATCAAGTTCCAGGCCAGCCTGAGCTTCAAGACCCTGTCTCAAAACAGAAAGAATATCCCTTGTGCCCAGCTAATATTTTCATATTTTTTTCATTTGTTGTTTGGGGTTTTGTTTTGTTTTTGAGACAGGGTCTGACTATGTAGCCCTAACTGGCCTGAACTCACTACACAAACCAGGCTGGCCTCAGAAAGATCCTCCTACCTCTGCCGCCAAAATGTTGGGGTTACAGGCATGAGCCAACACACCCAGCCTTGGGAAAGATGTAAGTCAAGTTTCCATTCTGTGGAAGAGGAATCAAGTTCTAGAAAGATTTAACAACTCGCCAGTGTTGCAGAAGTTGCAGGTTCCTGGTCAAATGTTTTTCCTATCATATGCCCTGCTTAGATACATTTCCTTATAAGCTAAGTAAGGATAAGTATTTAAGGTAATGATAAGATTCATGGATGGGCGGGGGCTGGAAAGATGGCTCAGCAGTTGAGAACATTTGCTGCTCTTGCAGAGATCTGGGTTCTATTTTCAGCACCCACATGGCAGTTCACAGTCATCCTCAACTCCAATTCCGGGGGATCTGGTGCCCTCTTCTGGCTTCCAAGGGCACCAGGCATGCACACAGTGCACATACATACATGCAGACAAAACACTCATACATATAAAATAAAAATAATAAATAAATATTCCCAAAAAACTTTTTAAAAAGGTTCAAGGCTGGTGAGTTGGTGTCATGGCACTTCCTGCCAAGCCTAATGACTTGATTTTGATCCCCAGGACCCACGTGGTAGAAGGACAGACTGACTCCTATTCTCTGACCTCTACATGCACAGTGTAGCACAAACATGCCCACACATAAAATGCACACAAATAATAAATATATAAATATGATTTAAAAAAAAAAGATTCGGGTCCAGAGAGATGGCTCAGTAAAAGCAATTGCCACCAAGCCTGACAAACTGAGTTTCGATCCCCCAAGGCTCACATGATGAAAAGAAAGAACCAACTCCCACAAGTTGTCCTCTGACCTCAACACATGCAGCTCAATGTAGTACACACACACACACACACACACACACACACACACACACATACACACACACACAGAAAGATAAATAAATGTACTAAAAATTTTTTTAAGGATTCAGGTAGTTAAAAAAAAAGACTATTTGCTTCAAAAAAAAAAAACTTTTTAAAAAAGTGGCTCTGCCAGCAATCCTAGCACAAAGGAGGCTAAATAAGGAGGATTTTGAGTTTGAGGCCAACATGAGCTATATAGCAAGATCCAATCCCACATGTAATAGTAATGATAATAACAATATAAAGTAAGAGGAACAGGCAGGAGAAAAGTGAGTAAAATTAAGGTTGGTGAGTTTGCTGTTCCTCAGCTAAAGGCAGTTTGACTTTTCTACCTGGAGGAGCTCAATAAAGGGTAAAGAACACGAGGCTTTTGGTCTCAGTACCACTCAGTCTTCTACAGTCTTCTCTATTGTCCTTAGCCTAGACGTACTACAGGGCAGAAGAAAACTGCACACTCTTTGAAGCCAGTGAGACTGAGTCCATTAATTCCTATTTGTGAAAGTCATACTATGCACCAGAAACTTTTGTGAGCAGGTGGAAATACAAAGGCATGCCTTCCTGGAGCAGATATTCACTCACTGGGATCTGCCAAGTACCTCACATCCCCGATCCTTGATTTTCTTGTTCAAAGAAAGAACTTAAGTAATCCTTTCATTAGAGATAATTATGTCTGCCTTTCTTCAAGGGCCAGGTGCTATGGAGTAGTATTATCTCTGCCTTGCAGATGAGGAGAATGAAACTCAAGTGCAAGTCACATAACTGGAAAGTGGCAGAGCCAGAATTCAAACCTACAACTGTCTTAGTCCCCCCAAATTCTACCTGTGAAAGTCTCGGATGTTGTTCCTCACACAGAAAAGTGTTTAGGGAAATGAGTTCCTTTTCCAAGCTTCAAGTCTTATTGGGGACCAATCAGAGACTGGGCGCTGCAGGTTTCAGAATTAGGAAGCAACAGGGATCTGACTTTGTGGTGAAGGCTGGCTTGGCCTCATCCAGCCACCTGGGAGAGGTGGGCTGGAATAGAACATTAGGCAGAGCAATAACTCAGGGTCTTGCCTGGGCTCCGAATCATACTGCCATCTAGTCTGTAAATAAACTGCATGAGAATGGCACTGTGCTTTAGTGGTAGGGATGAAACCCAGTACCCTGAACATCGCGTCTCATATATGCTAAACAGGTGCTCTGCCTCTGAGCTGTCCCTCCAACCCCTATGTCTCCTTTTAAATTAGGTCTGTAAAATTCCAAAATAGGTATGCATTGTCTTTTGTTATTTGGTCTTTGATTGGGGCTGTTTGCTTGTTTATTTGTTCAACATGGGGCCTCACTTGCTATGTAGCCAAAGATGACCTTAAACTCCTGATCCTCCTGCCTCTACCTCCTAAGTACTGTGTTTATAGGCAGGAACCACCTTGCCCAACTCCCAAATTCTCTGGAATCCATCTCCTCCCACCTCCACCATCCTCTTCTACATCACTCGTGAACCATTTACTATCTCTCTACCATGGAATATTTTTAAAATTTTTATTATTATCATTATTTTATGTATTCAGGTGTTTTGCCTGAATGTAGGTTTGTGTCTTTGGAGCGCACTGGATTCCCTGGAACTGGAGTTACATACAGTTGTGAGTTGTCATGTGGGTGTGGGAATTGAATTTGAGTTCTCTGCAAGAGCAGCCAGTGTGCTTCACTGATGAGCCTTCGCCGCTGCGGCCTCTATTCTTTTTTTTGAGATGGAGTAGCACCATTATGTTGGCCAGGCTGATCTTGAGCTTGTGTACTCAAGCCATTCAACCGTCTCAGTCTTTCAAGTGGGTGGGACTATAGGTTTGTACCACCATATCCAGATTCTACCCTGAACTATTATACGGGCCTTAGCAAGATATATGAGATAGAGAGTGAGAGAGTCAGAGACATACTCAAAAAGAAATATAGGTGTATAGTATGTGTACAATTTAAGAAATTAGGAAATTATAAGACTAAGAGTATCTTATGGTGACGAAAAAAAGGCGATGCTCAAAGAAAGATGGAGACAGATAGTTAACAACAAAATCATATAATCAAAATAATGATAATTCAAAATGAATTATGACACTAGTAGACTTTAAATTGATTCAAATAAAAATCCGTAACTCCACACTGATATACACAGAGAAAAGGGAAAGTTTGTTTATTCTTCTTTTGGTTTTTTTGAGACAGGATTTCACGGAACCCAGGCTGGCCTTGAACTCCTGATCCTCTTGCCTCCACCTCCTAAGGTCTAGGATTATTATGTATCACTATACTCATCTGAGAACTTTTAGAATTCTAAACAAAAAAAACATGGAAGGAATAACGGACTTGGAAAATCATCAATAGATGCTGAAGCTTTTTCCAAATATGATGATACTATTAACATAGATCTATAATCCTAATGTCTAAATCTTAATCTCTCTCTTTTTTGGAGGTAAGTAGGTAGAATGAGACAGGGTCTCACTCACTGGCCTAGGCAGTCTTAGAATTCACAGCATCCCTCTTGCTTCATTCTACAAACTTGTGAGCCACCATGCCCTTTCTAGGTCCTGATTTCCAAACTCTTTACAAGAAAGAATCTTCATTAAAAAACAAAACAACAAACAAAAACCTGATTTATGGGCTGGGGCAGGGAAATTAGAAAACTATCTAAGGGTGGTGCCAGGAAAAAAGGTGATACTTAAAGAAAGATGGAGACATGTCAAAGGACACAGGATCACCTTAAAGGAGCTCTACAATTCCGTGCTCATTGATTTTGTTGGTTTGTTTCTATAGTATTTGGGATTGAACCTAAGACCAGTGTGTGCTAGGCAAGCACCCCTATCACTAAGTTTTATTCCCAGCTTATCTTTAATATCTTTTGCCTGTTTGTTTGTTTCTTCAAGACAGGGTTTCTCTGGGTAGACCAGGCTGGCCCCAAATTCAGAGATCTACCTTCCCGAGTGCTGGGATTATAGGGGTGTGCCACCACCACCTGGCTTTATGTCTTTTGCTTTTTAAGACAGGGTCTCAGAGTGTAGACACCTTCTCTGTGAGCTCAAGGGCATTCTGGTCGACATAGCAAGTTCCAGACCCTATCTCAAAAGTTTTTAAAGGTGTAGGGAGGCTGGAGGGATGGCTTAGTGGTTAAAGTCCCTGTCTGCTCTTCCAGAGACCTAGGTTCAATTCTCACATGGCAGCTCATAATTGTAACTCCAGTTCCAGGGGATCCAAAGCCACAGGCACCAGGCACACATGTGCACAGACATATATGCAGGCAAAACACCCCTACACATAAAATAAAATAATTAAAAAAAAAAGACAGAGTCTTGGTTGCCCAGGCTGGTCTTGAACTCACTTTTCAGTCCTGTAGCCCAAGCTAGGACTTGTGGTCCTCCCTCCTCAGCCTCCAGAGTAGCTGAGATTAGGGGCCAGTGCCATCATGCCCAGCTAATGCATTTTGAACACCAAAATATTGATGTTAATGGAGCCAGGTATGGTGGTGCACAATTATTCCCAGGACTTGAGAAGTTGAGACAAGAAGAACATAAGTTAGAGGCCAGCCTAGGCTAACTACATACTGAGACCCAGTCTCAGAAATTGAGAGAAGTATGGAGAGCAGAAGGGATGGAAGGGAAGGGGAGAAAAAGAAAGAAAGGAGTGAGATGGGGAAAAGGCTGTGGTTTGAAGGAAAGAGGGAGAGGGAGAAAAGAAAAGGGAGAAAGAGATTTAGACAGTTAAAAAGAAGCAGTTTGAATTAGAATAATAGGAAAATGCCTTAAGGTTATGTCAGAAATTGGTAGGATCCCGCTAATCCCAGTCTCAGGAGCGTAAATTTTTGCTTTAAGAAAGCTGGGTGAGCCAGATGGTGGTTGGTGTACATCTTTAATCCCAGCACTTGGGAGGCAGAGGCAGGGGGATCTCTGAGTGTTCAAGACCAGCCTGGTCAATAAAGTGAGTTCCAGGACAGCCAGGGATGTTACACAGAGAAACCCTGTCTCGAAAAACCAAACACCGAAACAAACAAACAAACAAAAAGCTGGGTGATGAGATAGCACAGTGGGTAAGGGCGCTTGCTACTAAGCCTGCGACCTGAGTTTGATCCCTGGAACCCATACAGAAGAAGGGGAAAAAAAACCAATTCACACAAGTTGTTCTCTGATCTCCACCACATGTGCCACTGCCTCCCACACACATCATGCACACAAACACAAATAAGTACATAAATAAGTAAATATTTTTTAATTAAAAAGAGCTCTGAGAGCAAAATGCTGAGGAGATGGGTCATTTGGCACAGTGCTTGCCACAGAAGCAAGAGGACCTGAGTTTGATCCGCAGCCTCCATGTAAGAAAGCCAAGTAATCACAGCACAGGAGGATCCCTAAGGACTGATGCATAGGTTTAGTGAGAGACCCTATCCCCAAAATAAGATGGAGAGCGATTGAGGAGGATACACAACATCAACCTCTGGCACACACACACACACACACACACACACACACACACACACACACACACTGGTGACCAATGCTCACACTTCCTAGGGAAATGTTTTCCTACTCTCTGCCATCCTGGCACTACAAGACAGGGAGTGCCATGGTCCAAGTCCCTCATCCTATAGTTGACAGCAGAAGTTGGCCACCATCCTCATGATGCTGAATTTTGGGTTTGGTTTAGTTTGGGGCTTTCTGAGACAGGGTCTCAAGTATATCTCAAACTTGCTCTGTAACTCAGTTACCCCTGAACTCCAAATCTTCCTGCCACCACCTCTCACAAGTGCTGTGTGTACAAGCATGTGTCATCACCTGGTTTCTGTCCGGACCCCTACAGGCAACCCTTGAGAGGGCAACAGGTAAAGCCATGAGGGTGAAATTGAAAAGTCTATAGGGATCCCAGGAAGTTAAAGACGTCAGGGAAATGGAAACATCTGCTAAGGAAAGCTTCAGCCAGCTAACAAGGCCAGCCCAAGAAAGGGGCCGTGTGGGCTCCAACAGAAGGGCCAGAGGGGCAGGACTTTCCAGGCCCTTTGAATGTCACATTATGATACCACATGACCTAGACACCAGACATGAAGTTATAGGATGTAATGTTCACCCTACTTGGTTTTCAGCCTTGCTTTGGTCCTGTCCGTCCTTTCTGTATCCTCATTCCTTATGGAATGAGAGTGTTTATTCTGTACTACCACTGCTTTGGAATTCTGTAACTTTTTTAATTTTAAAAATTCCATTAATCAATTTTGTGTGTGTGTGTGTGTGTGTGTGTGTGTGTGAGAGAGAGAGAGAGAGAGAGAGAGAGAGAGAGAGAGAGAGAGAGAGAGAGAGAGAGAGAGAGAGAGATGGGACTTCTGAGATCTTGGCTAGGGCATCCTGTGAAGCACTCCTAACTTTTGCACTTATTTCTGTAGTGCTGAGAACAGCTGACTGTAAATCTGGCAGGAGGTAGGCATTTTACATGCATCAGCTAACAACTGTCCTGTAAACCAGGCTCTGGGGGACAGGCAGGTGTCAGGTGAATTGCCAAAGAAGCACAGGCCAGTATCTGAGTGCTAAAGGCTAAACTTTGCCAACATAGAGCCCATCTCTAGCTGAAGGTAGAAAAAAATGGAGAGAGACCAAGGATAGCCTAGCTTAGTCCACCAAGGAAGAAACCAAAACATGTTGTGTGGACCCCACATCTGGGCTCTTCAAACACTCAGGTCCAATTCATAGGGAGGCACCAAATGCTTATACGGCTCTAGCTGCTGCTCTTGCTAGCTATCTTCTTTGGATGGCCTTTCAGCATGCTTTACCAGGAAGAAATCAAAGGCACTGATCCAAGAAGTGTATGGTCATCTAAACCATTCACCTTTTCAGGTTCTGGGAAAGCAGCAAAACTATCCACTGAATATTGTCAGACCCTGCTGACTCTAAGAGCCATTGCTCTGCCCCATCTGTCCTGTGCTAGGCTGAGACCCAGGGCATAACTATTGGTGCTAGAAATGGGTCCATTTTACAGGGAAGCAGCTTGGGCCAGTGGAAATGGATCTGGGCTACAAGTCAAGAAAACCTCATCTTGACTTGCTGTGTGGCTTGTCTCCTCTGTAAATGAAAGATAGCTCTTTGTTATTTAATATCCTAGGTGTATACGCAGAGCACATATAAAGAATCTAGACCCAGGCTTCCTGGCTCAAGTCACTTCCCTGCCCTCAAGAACAAAAATATGGCCAGCCATTGATTGCATGGAGGGTCAGTAGCAGGGGTTTCAAGTCAAAACCAGGACAGTCACAGGAATGGTGAGAACAGAGGCCACATGCTTTCCACATGGCCAGTCTCTACAAAGAAGACCAGAGAGCTATCTTGTGAATATCTACTCCATCCTAGCTGCTTGGCATTGGTTAGTTCATACAGTTATCACAGTTCCATGTAACTGTAACTAGCCTGGCAGAAAGGAAATATTCTTTTTTAAAAAAAGATTTATTTTTATTTGCAATTATGCATATGTATGTATGCATATGTGAGTATATGCAAGTGAGTGTGTTGGATCCCCCAGAGTTGTGGAGTTACAGATAGTTGTGAGCCACCATTTGGGTGCTGGGAATCAAACTCCAGTCCTTAGCAAGAACAGGAAGTGCTCTTAATCACTGAGCCATCTCTCCAGCTTGAATATTTTAAAGAGACAGTTGTGTCTCTCAATCTGACTTTCAGATTATTCAAACAATGGGCCCCAAAGAAAGGGGATTTCCCCAGGAATCTCATGCCAGGAGAACTTGTCTCTAGGAGAGAGATTTTACCTAGTTCAAAGCACCATACAGGAAGAGACTAAAGCCAGACAAGGAAGGGTCAATGGTGGCTGGGATCTCACCTTGACCCAGCCTGCTTCCATGTGCCTATCCTTGACCCTCTATATAAAACTTTGACCTCCCTTCAGGACCCTGAAGACAGATGTGGGGGGGTTCTCTAGACTTCTTCGTTCTTCTTCCCAATACGGTCACACTGAATAAATTGCTTTTTCATTCTGCTTTCCTTTTTTTTTTTTTTCTGGTTTTTCAAGACAGGGTTTCTCTGTGTAGTTTTGGTGCCTGTCCTGGAGCTCTCTGTAGACCAGGTTGGCCTTGAACTCAGAGATCCGCCTGGCTGGGATTAAAGGCGTGTGCCACCGTCACTCAGCACTTTCCTCTTTTTTAATTGGCTTATTGAAGACAAGTGGCTGAACCTAACTCTGCGCACAGGTTGTGACTTCCAAATTTGATAGCATAATGACACGTGGTCATCCCAAGTGGTAAATTTAAGTGACGAAGACTTGGGAGGATGAGTCTCTGAAACTCTTGTGCCTAAGTGTGTACTCAGGGTGTGTACTGGATCAACTCCAGAGCCCACACTCCTGCCACTGTCATGCGGACAACATATGAAATGAGACAGAAACTCGACCCTCATCTACCCTCCTACCCAACCAAAGCATCTTGCCTACCCAGTTGTCTGAATTACCGTTAGCACATCACCTCCCCGGACCGGTGCCTCTCTCTCCGTGGGCTGCACGGTGGGGGAGGGGGCAGAAGTAGGAGGCAGAGGCCAGAGGTGAGCACAAGGTCTTTTATGAGGCATCAAATATACATTCTTATATACAAGGAGGGAAAAAGACAATGCCTGAACCCCCCGCTCCTCTCCATACAGTCCCTCCCACCAACACCCTCCCACAACCCCAAGCCCCAGGGACCCTTTGACATAGAGGGTCCATCTGTCTGTCTGTACTGCAGCCCATACTGGACAGGGGAGAGGAAGGCAGGGACTGTGAAAGGAGCTGGATGTGTAGGGCAAGAAGAGGAGCTGGGACTTGTAAAAAATATATTTATAATAAATAAACAGGGCTGCAAAAGGGCTGGCGAGGCAGTGGAGATTTTGATGAACAAGAGGGGCTTGGGCATTCTGGCTCGCAGCCCCAGCTCTGATGGCTTCAATCTCTGCCTCAGGAAGGACATCTTGGGCTCAGGGTGGTCCTCTGGGAGTCTTTCCCCAGGGCTGATGCTGGGTGCCCTGCCCCAGTGAGATATGTGTGGGTGATATCTGTAAAGTGCATTGTCTTCAGTTGTTGGTGGGGAAAAGTAGGAATGGGGGGGCATGCAATATGGGTGAGGGAGGGCAGTACCCTTCTCATCCCAGACCTGAGCCCCCCCTCCACCTCCAAAAAAAAAAAAACCTGTCTGGACTTTGATCAGGATAAGAACATTGCAGGGCAAGGCAGGTTCCTGAAGCCAAAGAGGTCTGGGCTGGGGCCTATTAGGAGAGAGGGCGCACACAGACTGGCTCAAGAGAGGAAGCACTGCCCTCAGTGGGGGCCAGCACAAGCGGGGTTCCACCCACGGAGTGCACTGATGGTCTGTGTCCTCCAGCAGGCAGAAAGACACATGAAGGTGTGTGGCTAGGCCCTGAGGTTTGGCCACAGCTCGACAGAGCTCTGTCCTAGCCCCACACAGCAGAGGAGTTCTAGGGAAGCCTGCCTTCTCCACCAGCTTGCAAGGAAGCTCACATTTGTCCAGAGGTCTGAGGTCAGCAACTAGACCTCCAGGGACAAGAAAGAGAAGAGGAAGACAGGAAAAGGAGGACAAGGACTGCGGAGAGGCCCCCGCCACTTCCCAGCACGGCAGTGCCTAAGTTCAGGCTGCAAGTGGCAAGGGCCCTCCAATCTGGAAGGCAACCCCCATGACGACTGCGAGGGGTGCGAAGAAGGGTCTGGAGATATGGAGGACGTGGAAAGAAGGACACTGCTGAGTGTATATATAGTTTGAAAAAACTGAGGAAGAAGAGAGGGGCAAGGTCCCTCTCCTGTGGATTTCCCCAGACTATCCTGTTCCCCAGTACACTCACTCCATTCCTCAGACCACAGTGCTGATCCGGCTTGGCTTGGCCTTGGGGTTTGCACTGGGTGGATTAGCCGTGCCAGGGGGCCCAGAGGCGTGCAGTGGGCCATGGGGGGAGGTGGGTGGTAGGGGTGAATGTGGGGTGTGAGGTGAGGGTGGGGGCAGGGGCGGGTAGGAGGGGTGAGGTGGGATGGGTGAGTGTGGTGACAGGGGTGACTGGGGGTGGTGAGGGTGGGAGTAGGACCCCCCTGGTGGCCGGGACCCAGGGCCCCCAGCTGCACCTGCTGCTGGCATCATCTGTGGGTGGTGACTGAAGATGAAGTGCTTGGGGCCCTGTTTATGGGCGGGAGGGTGCTGTGGAGCAGGGCTGTACAGGGGTAATGGGGATGTGGGCTGGTGCAAGGGGTGGCGGCCATGTGGAGCAAACTGAGGGTGTCCTCCAGCCCCTCGTCTTGGGGCTCTGCCTGGCCGGCCCAAGGTATAATGCTGGGGTCCTGGAACTGGGCCATGGGCATGGAAGTGTCGATGTGGCCCCACAGGTGGGGCTGAGGCAGGTGGTGGTGGAATGGAGCCCAGCTGGGGCAGGGGTGGAGGCTGCTGAGGGGGTGGAGGCAGAGGGGGTTGCTGGGGTGGGAGGTAGGGTGGTGGGGCAGGGCCCGGTCCTTGGCAATACTGGGCATGCAGGGCCTGGAGCTTGGACTGCCCATCAGGTAGCACCCCCAGGCCACCATGGCTGTGACCATGGTGGTGGTGGTGATGGTGGTGGTGGGTGGAGGAAGCAGATGAAGACGAGGCAGAGGCCTGGCCTGTTGGCGGTGGTGGCATCTGGAAGGGCCCCTTGCCTCTCTTGCTTCCAAATAGGGAGCCCAGGAAAGATGAGGAGTTCGAGACTGGCCTCTGGCTCTTGTACTCCTCTGGCGGCGGGGGTGGGGGCGGAGGTGGCATCCTCTGGTGAGGGCGTGGACTGCTAATAACAGACCCCTGAAAGGGGGGAGGGGGGGAAGTCAGGCCAGTCTAAATATCCTAAACCCCCAGCCCTAAACTCCACCCCTGTCCCTGAAGCTGGAGCAACAGGGACCCCAAAGTAACAGCAAAAACCAAACAGCAGTCCTGTATTTGTGGCCAGCTCTGCTCCCCAGCTCTGTTGCCACATCCACTACCTCAGTTGAACCTCAGAGGGCAGAGGAAGAATCAGTAGGACCTCCTTCTCGTGACCATTTCTCAGGCCAAGAAAATGTTAGGCTAGAGAGGCAGAGTGACTCGCTCAGGGTCAAAGAGCAGGATTTGGAAGTTAAAGTTTCTTGAGGCCCAAGTCCAAGGGCATCCCTATTTGGAGTTGGCCCTGGGGTTAAGAAGGGGCATGGGAGAGTGGAAGACAGACTGAGAGACAGGCAGAGTGAGGACAGACAGAGTTGAGGACAGATGGAGAAAGTGGTTGGCTGGGAGAGGCAGCCATATGGTTCCCAGCACGGAAGAGGGGTAGGCAACAGGTCCCCTCCTCCTCTGGGGCTCCATGGCCAGGGCAGGGCTCATGCAGAAAATGAGTGGGGCAGGAGCTGACACTTACTTCGATGGTGCTGTCCAGCGATCCCACGCTGTTACGCCGCCCCCGCTTCCCTGCACCCACAAGCAAGGAGCCCAGCGTCAGAGCAGCAACCCTCCCTCCCCACCCTGCTGGGCTCCAGAGCTGGGCACCAGGCCTAGGTCCCTCCCAGGGACAGACACCCCATTACCCCTTTCCCCCATTGAAGAGGGGGAGGTAGGGAGGAAGAGAGGTTGAAAAGGAGGAAAGAGAGGAGGAAAATATGGAGGAGAGGCAGCAAAGGAGAGACAGAAGAGGGATAAGAGGAGAGGGGCTGAGTCTGTGGCCCCACTTTATACTCCCTGGCAGAAACCCTGGGCCCCACCTGTTCTGACCTGGCTACCAGGCCCCCTGTGACATAGTGCCCAGGGCTCTGAATGAAGGGTGTGTGTGTGTGTGTGTGTGTGTGTGATGGAGGAAGGCTGGCAGCCAGTGACAGGAGGCAAAGAGGACACCTGGTCCCGCATCTCCCCAGCCAGGGCAGGGGCCCAGAACACTTACCTGCATCAGAGAGGTCTCGCAGGGAACTACTGAGTGCACCCCGCTTGAGCCCATCGCCTGCCCCATAAGTGTCCTCCAGACTACTGCGGGCCAGAGTCCCATTCACCGAGTCCTTGGCTCCTCCAGGCTGTGAGGCATTAGGCCGCATCATACCTTTCTGCTTCTCCAGCTCCGCTGGGTAGCAGTGGAGAAAATGGTTTGAAAAGGTCAGGAATAACATTAAGAACCCACCTGATTGACTAGCAGCTTACCTCTGTTTTCCTCCCGCCTTCTGCTCCCACCCCTACTCCCCTAGTAGTACTCCCCCGCCCCAAACTGCAACTCTTATCTTCAAATCTCCTTAGGTGCCCAGCCCATCCTATGCCACCTACCCCTTCTTTTTCTTTCCTCCCTGTGAATATAAGTGCCGACTCTTCTTGCTCCCTTCCCCTCTTCTTAGCCTTCCTTTCTTTACCCTTTTGTAGACAGGCCTCCCTAAAGACCCCTGCCCTTTAAACAAGAGCTTTGCAACAGATGGTTCATAGTAAGGATGGGAAGGCCCTTCTTGCCTATGGTGAAAGACAGTCCTTTCAAAGTTCACTCAGTTCTCAGATGCCTTGCTTCATAGCAGCGGAGCTCTTGGAAGAGCAAGGGCATGAAACTGATGGGCCTCAAACCCTCTATTACGTGCCAGGCAGTATGCTGGGGACAGCACATACTTGATCCCTCTCATTCCACATTATGAGCATCATCTACATTTTGCGGGAGAAGAACCCAAGAACTTGAGAAGTCACAGTTTGCTCAGGGTTGGACAGTTGAAATCAGTGAAGCCAACATTCTAGAAGCGGGTCTATCCTGCTCCCCTGGGCACCCCCTATACCTCCAACGAGGTCATGGAGACTCTGGTCTAGTGGGCCTCTCCTTATCTTGATATAGCTAATCTCTTGCCTGGAACCTCAGGGGTTCCAGGACTCTACTGAACTGATACTCTGCCTTGCTGAAAACCTATCAAGGAACTGACTACTGCTTCTGTTCCTCTCTGTCTCCTTTCGCCTCAATGCCATGTTACTTAACTGTGACGGCTTAGCTTCGAGAAAAGAAAACCTAGAGGGTACCAGGAAGAATGAGATCTAATCACCATTTTCCATCGTCTATGATCTAAATAACTTGGTGGAAGCCCTGGGTATTGAGCTGGACCTCAGCTCAGGAGCTGATATTGAGGATAGGAGATAGGGAATGGTACTGTTGAAAACCATGGATGCACTGGTCTCTTCTCTCTTCCTCTCCTTCATCTTCAATTTCTCCCTCTCCTCTCCATTTTCTCTTCCTCTCCCTACCCTCTCTTTGTGACAGAGACTCAATACATAGCCACGGCTGGCCTGGGAATTTGAAATCTTCCTGCCTCAGCCTCCTCAGTACTGAGATTACAGGTATGTAACGACTATGTCTGGCTCCTTGTCAAACTCTGTGAAGATTTATTTATCCCTGTTTGATCTGAACAAAGGGTTAAGAGGGCCACAAAACTCACCCAAACTTGCCTAGATAACAGATAGTAGACATGAAGTATGAAGCTACAGTCCTAATTCCTATTCCCTGAGTCTTTTCCCTCATACCATTCAATAGATTAGAGGATGGGGGTGGAGAGCACAGCATAGACTCTCAACGACTGGAATAATAATCTGAGGTTAGGAAGTAATGACCCTCTTGTCTCTGACACCATTCGGGCAGAAGCTGAAGGATTCCTAGAATGAGGGTAGGAAGGTTGGGCAAGCTAGCCCTCAACTCTACAGTTCTCAGAAGACAGGATTCTTGGTATCTGCGGGCGACAGGGGAAGGAGTCATGGCTGTAGCCTACTCACATTCCACGCGGTACTTCTCCATCTCCTGCACCTCAGCAATGGACTCCCGCAGGTCAGAGGTAAAGCGCAGCCTGTCTTGGAGGCTAGGAGCATTGAAGATGATGAGGACTTTTCGTTCCCCTCCAGGTACCGCAGACAGTAACTTGATCCCAAACTGATAATCTGCGCCAATGAGAGGGGACAGGAGAAGCTGGGTATTTCTGTCAGGTGTGAAGCAAAGTGGCTAAGACAAGAAGCTGAGAAATAATACAACCCACTCCCCACTGCTGCCAACCATCTCTGAGACAGACTCACACTATTTGGCTAGTCTCAAACTCCTGGGCTCAAGTAACTTTCCTGCTCTGCCTCTCAAACACTGTCCTACAAACACACACATCACCTTGTCCATCTTGGAAATTATTTCTGTAACATCCAACTCTGAAATGCCTCTTCTGTGCCCAAGCATCTTCAGTGGTTTCCCCTTGTCCCCAAATTCCTGGTAGCCTTGGCAACCTTATACCAGACTCCAGGATGTAAAGGCAAACAGAATTCTGAACTGCTTTCTAGAAACCATTTCCTTTGTCCCTCCGCCTCTCCCAGTGACTCTGCCCTCTTGAATGGCACTCAGTCCTGCTCTTCTCAGTTCAGTACTCTAAAGCACAGTGTGCCTGCCACATCTGCTCACTAAGGAACACATAAAACATTGCTGTTCCATGTCCTCCAGGGGCCACACCCAAATCATACTCCAGACCTCCTTTCATCCTTGGACAAGTAGATACTTTGGAGACTTGAACCCAATTGTAGAGGACTTCAAAGGCTGGAAGCTAGTATAGATGAAGGATGAGCATGGGCTCTGATAAACCCTGGGATGCATGCTAGGGTTCAAGAGGGGACTCACATGAATTCTGGAAGAGCTGCATGTGCATTTCCACCAGGGGAAAGGACTGACGGAAGCTGTATGTCACCAAGATCTTCTTCTTCTGGAAAATTTTGGTGACCTTTGGCAAACAAGGGTGGGAAAGAGATAAGAGGCTGGGTGAAGGGTGGGGAATTTCCGAGCGATACCCATTTCTAGTAACCACCTTCCCCACCTATTCCTAGTAACAGACATATACACATGAGCACATATACCCCCACAAGGGAGAACTGAAACTTGAGGAACAGAGAGGAGGGAGAAAGTACAAGTTCGTGACATCATGAGCATACACAAGCACCTGCAACTTTTAAAAGAACTAAATGAATGCGGTCCCTCCAGAGAGCCTATCCTAATACCTCACATAGACTTCGGTTTCCATCTTCTGAGCTTCTAGGTTGCCGGTTCTATACCTTTTCTTTTGTCAGACTCTATGGCAGTTCTGAATATGTGATCTCCCCCTGCTGGCCTAGAGGGCAGGGGTCTCGTTTTCTGGTTCTCTCACCTACTCCAACCTCCACCATCCAGAACTAGCTTATAACGGCAACTTCCACCTAGCCTATGAACAGGATTAACAACCTCTCAACAACCCAAAGTCTTTATCAAGTATTTAGGCAGTCTGGATTCTACACTAAGATAAGCTCAGACAATCTGCAAGTGGCTGTTTTATTTCATTTATTTTGTATGCTGGAGATGAAACCTGGAGTCAGACAAGTACCCTTATCACTAAAATACAGCCTCGTCCCCTACAAACGTTTGGTTTTACGTTGGTTACAGTGCACCATGATGTCAAACACTTTTTGGCAGGGATGTGGTGTGGTGGTTGAAATAAGGCCTCCATCATGTAGCCCAGTCTGACTTTAGCTTCCTGTTCCTTTTGCCTCCACCTCCCAAATGCTTAGGTTACAGGGGTTTATCACCACACCATGTTGCAAAACACATTTTAGGTCCTTTGGATTGTGAGTCCCTGAAAACAAGGACTGAGTCTGATTTATCTCCATGTAGTCAGTGGCTAGCATAGGGCTACATACACAGAGGGTGTCCGTGCATGAAGGGTATCTAACAGTGACTCAGCACCTGTGTGCGCCAGGCATGCCTAGGTCAAGGTGTGATTATCTCTTCCCCTTCTCTTTTGTAGTGCTGGGAATGGAACCCAGATCCCTGCATATACTAAGCAAGCACTCTACTACTGAACTGAAATGCCAGGCACTGACTTCTTATTTCATCTTCTTGACAACTCTAAGAGAGAAGGGTTAGCACTATTTCATGAAGCAAGCAACTAAGATTTGGAGAGGATGTTGACGGCATTTTCTCTAAAGTGGTGATTCTCAACTGGAGATGATTGTGACCCCTGCTTCCACAGGATACAGAACAATGTCTAGAGAAGACACTGCTTTCTTTTCTTTCATTCCTTCCACCTTTTCTTCCCTGAAGAAGATGTTCTCTCCCTCTCCCACCCCTCCTTCTCTTTTTTGCTCTTTTCTGGAGAACACATTTTTTTTTTTTTGGTTGAAGGTTTGCTGTTGGCTTCTAGTAGGTATCCCAGAGTGCCGCTAAAATACTACATTGTACAAGACCAAGGAAGGAACAAAATTGCTGTTCTCAAATCCCTGGAGTACTGTCTCAGAACAGAGGGGGAATACTTATTCTTTGTAATCCCAAGAAACAGTGGAGAACATAGAGTAGGAGGCGAACCACATTAGGAAGCAGATTCTAGTCAGGTGTGGCAGTGCACGCCTTTAATCCTAGCATTCCAGAGGCAGAGGCAGGTGGATTTTTGTGAGTTGGAGGCTAGCCTGGTCTACATAGTGCATTCCAGGACAGTGAGACCCTGTATTAGAAAAAAACAAAACAACAACAAGAAAACCCTTCCCCCCCCCCCCAAAAAAAAAAACCTACAACATATTCTAGCAGTCAGGGCTAAGCCATCTTGAAGAGTGGTTCTTGCCCAGGAAATCCTGAAAATCCCTTCTTATCCACAGAATCCAACAAATCCCCTCACTAAAAGATGTGTATCACTGTACTAGTGATGTGCTTTGTTTTAATCACTTCCAACATCAAGACAACTGAAAGGTTCATGGGGCCACAGATTCATAACCCTCTGTGCTACTGTGGTGGACAGGGACATTTCCTACCACATCCCAGGTTATAGGTCTTCCACTTTCCCCTGGTCCTTACACTGTCTGCCCTTGTGTGGCTGTCACTACATCAAAATGAAGGGAAAGGAGGGCAGAGAAGGGTTATGCCTTACTGGAGACCATGCCGATGGCACGCGGGAGCACTGGCCCAAGCACACTCCACATGCCACGGTTTGCACTAGAGCCAGCAGCTGGGCTGACTAGCTCCCTCCCATTTCCTTCTGCCCAATGCCCATACCACAAGGAGGTCATTGAAGAGGAAAACCTCCCGCTGATGCAGCCCCAGCCTCTGGGGGCGGTTTGGATCTGGCACCTCATAGAGCTGGCAGCAGCACACCAGTCGACGGTGAGGAAGAGACAGGACCTGGATAGATGTGGAAAAACAGGCATCAGCAAGGTCATCCCATCAGCTTCAGGCTTCTGAGTGCCTTAACAAGGCAAAAGGTACATCTGATACACCAAGACTATAAACAACTGAGTCCCTTAAGCTTTTCTGTCACCTTGTCCTTGTCCCGATAGCAATTGGTCTAAAATGCCTTTACCGCCCAGCTCTGCATGGCCGTATTTTGCTCCCCTTTCAAATCGCAATTCCAAAGTTATTTTCCAAGAAATCTTTCTGACTTCCCTTGGCTTAAAATGGCCTCTCCCTGATTTCTGTTCCTCTAAATTAGACCACAAGACCAAAATATTATTTGTGTTTGTCTTGGAACCTCACTAATGTCTGAGGGCCCCTAAAGACAGAAATTGTGTCTGATTCACATCTATGCCTCTGGATTCCAGTAAAATGCTGGGATCAGGAATAAGCCATCCATAAATGTTTGTTGGCCAAAATATATCTATTTCATAGAAAATATTAGCTTGACTCTCCTTACTTGGGATGGGCAGACAAAACCATAGATGAGAAGAAAATATTTATATAGCACCTACTATGAACTTTGCAATATACTAGATGCATTTACATGGAGAATCTCCCATAATCTGCACCATGATCCCTAAGGAATACAATATTTCCCACTTCATTTTACAGATAAGGGGAATCTGGGGCTGGGGGAGGGGAGTGACTTACCACACAATAGTGCCCCCTTCCCAGGCACTCACCGGTTTCTTGCCAACAATCATGCGCTCCACAGCCTGCACCTGGGACACATGGTCATCATTGGTACGCAGTTCACGACCTTGGATGCGCTGGTAGATGCCTACCAGGAGGTCTCGGGGGATGTCCTCACCATTGTCGACCCCTACATGAAAAATGTAACACAGGAGTATGTTACGTCAATATGGAGGGTAGACAGTAGGGGGGTCTCCATAACCTCCCACACCCAGCATGGACCTTAGCAAAAAAAAAAAAAAAAAAAAAAGTGGGTATTCTTGGTCTATGAATGGGACAGGGAAGGTGCTTTTCAACAAAACAGCCAATTGCTTTTTTAACCAGGGTAGGGATTTTGTCTAAAAAACTTATAACACACTGTAATTAAGACAATCAGGTACTACTTTTTTTTTTTTTTTTTTTTTTCGAGACAGGGTTTCTCTGTGTAGCTTTGCGCCTTTCCTGGATCTCGCTCTGTAGACCAGGCTGGCCTTGAACTCACAAAGATCCACCTGCCTCTGCCTCCCGAGTGCTGGGATTAAAGGCGTGCGCCACCACCGCCCGCCTCAGGTACTACTTTTTTCCTTCCATGGTTTTTTGTTCTGTTTTAAGATTTGTTTGTTTGTTTGTTTGTTTTTACATATATGAGTGCTTTTGTCTGCACGTATGTTTGTGTATCATGTTGTTGGCCTGCTGTCTTTAGAGGTTAGAAGAGGGTATTGGATCCCCTGGAACTGTAGTTACAGACAGTTGTAAGCCACCATGTAGGTGTTGGGAATTGAACCAGGGTGCTCTGGAAGAGCAGCAGTGCTTTTAATTTCTGAGCCATCTCTCCAGCCCTCCCCCATGAATGACTTTCTTCCTACCTTCCTTCCCTTCACTCCTTCCTTCCTTCCTTCCCTTCACTCCTTCCTTCCTTCCTTCCTTCCTTCCTTCCTTCCCTCCTCTCTCTCTCTCTCTCTCTCTCTCTCTCTCTCTCTCTCTCTCTCTCTCTCTCTCTCTCTCTTCTTATTCCATCTGCCTCTACTTCCTAAGTGCTAGGATTAAAGAAGTGTGCCACCACACCTGGCTATCTTTTGCTCTCTTAACTGGGAATACTACTTGAAAATAACATCCAGAGTTAGTAAGAATCTGAGGGATTTGGCATGGATACTGATGTAACAGTTTCAGAAACTAATCTGGCAAGAGCCTAAATATTCAAACTCATCAATTCCTTCTCAAAGAATCTATTCTAAGAAATTATTCAGAAATGTATGTGAGACTGATGTCAAAGAATTTCACCAAGTGCTATTTATGAAGAAATTCTGAAACAGCTTAATTTCTAACAATAGAGAAATAGCTAAGTAAAGGATAGTTTATCTATAAACTTGATGTTTACTAAAATATTTCAATAATGTGAGACAATCCTTGTAGCAAGTTAAGTGAAGAGTAAGATAATAAAATACACGAGGGCCAGAGAGATGACTGAGCAGGTGAGGGTGCCTGCTGCTAAGTCTGACAGCTTGAGTTCCATCCCCAGAACCTACATGTGGAAGAAGAAAACTAAATCCTGCAAATTGTCCTCTGACCTCCAGAAGAACACCGTGGCATGTGTGCACCCACACATCACACACACCACACCTCAATAAACAAACAAACAAATGTAAGAAAAAATAATTGTTGGCAGTGCTGAGCATTAAACCCAGGGACCTCATGATTATTAAGTACAGTCTGTTGCTGAAATATAGCCTCATGCCCTACTTTCCTAAAATTAACACGTATTGTTTGTTTGCTTATTTATTCAATTACTGAAAGAAATATATACAGTTACACACATAATCACCCCTCTATAGCCATAGGAGATTGGTTCCAAGATCTTCCATCAATGCTCCTATCTGAAGGTGCTCA
The DNA here is from genome assembly GCF_949786415.1 of Peromyscus eremicus. Lineage (NCBI taxonomy): Eukaryota > Metazoa > Chordata > Mammalia > Rodentia > Cricetidae > Peromyscus > Peromyscus eremicus. The sequence goes on along the minus strand of NC_081439.1, from coordinate 17,076,169 downwards.
TGTCTCATATATAAAATAGGACAGTCAAGTACAGTCGCCAAATGGTAAGGTGTTGGTCTTATAATATGTGGTAGTATTTTCATATAGCCTACATACATTCTCTTGTTACTTTGAATCATCTGTATATTACTTACAATAGCTACTGAAATGTTAATGCTATGTAAACAGTGGTTTTACTGTATTATTTAGGGATATTGACAAGAAAATGTTTGTACATGTTCAGTACAGATACAAGTTTTTTTCCAGATGTTTTCAATCTACAGTTGGTTGAATTCATAGATGAAGAACCCACAGGTATGGAGGACTGACTGTATATGTGGTGAGCATATGTGTATGGATGAATGAATTATGAGAAACAGCAAATCTACCATCTTTTTCCACTCTTGACTGTGTGCTGAGTGAAACCTTCTCACTCTTCTCTTTAAAGCTTCTGCTATTAAAAAAATGACTTCTCCTTTGGAAATACCATACTTCTTCCTTGCACAAGTGCTAAAAGTACGTTCTTCTCCCCACTGCCTTTTTACCTTAGCTGCCAGACAACTCAAAGCCTTCAACTACATAAGTGATGAGAGTCAGCAACTTTGTCTTGTTCTCCCCATCTCTATTTTCCTTTTTTCGTTTCTTTTGAAATAATCATATCTGTGCCATTTTAGTAGGCTGCTCTTTGGCGAGAGCTAGGGCTTGACATCGTTACAATAAAACCAAAAGAAAAAATCAAAGTGACATCATTTATCTGGTACTGGAGAACCTCAGATAGTGGATCCACTTGACCTTCCCAAGTGTTCATCTACCCCATCTCAGTTGTTCTCTAAACAATTTCACATTTTCTTCCATCGGGGCCTTTGTTATTCTTTCTGCTAGGTAAGCCCTCTTCTATTTTTAGTCTGTCATCTTCGAGTCCTCTGGGAAGTCAGTAGGAGGTAAGATCTCCTTCCTTAGAGCTCTGGTTGTCTGTTGGCCTCTTTGACATCACTGTTCACTTTCTGTCTTATCATGGTTATCTAGGCACTACATGTCAATCTCTCCCTTAAGCCGGAAGAGCTCTAAGAACAGAGACCATTGCAGACTTCCCTCCACTGTCCCTGGTACTCATTTTACTGGGTACACATTAAGCATCCAGTAAGTGGCTGACTGGTTGGTTGGCTCAATGAATAAATGAATGGAGGGAAAGGTATCTAAAGTAACCAAATGAGTCTTCATAGGTATAAATGGGAAAGACAAGAAGAGCGATAAGGAATGGATAAAGGAATAACTGACTGAGTGAATAGTTTAAGAGCCAGGCTATTTTTGTTTTGTTTTCTGAAACAAGAGTCATATTCTACAACCTGAGTCGATACTTAGTAAATAGCTGGTCTAAGAGTGAGTACATGGATAAACACCTGGTTTTTCTTTGCAGTTCGTGGAAATCAAACTCAGAGCCTTGCACATGCGAGGTAAGCAGTCAGCTACTGAGCTACCCACACAGCCTGGCAAATAATTGAGTGAATTAATAAGTGAATGCCCTGGGGACATCCAGCCATGAGATAAGTGACAGCATTGAAGGCTAATTTATAAAGACATCTGGGATCTCTCTCACCCTACTCCCATCCCCACCCTTGTTTCTTTTCTCTGATGGGCAGGAAAAATAGATGGGAAATTCTGGTCACCTCGCAGGTTCTTAATGAAGTCATCCAGTTTCATCTTGCGTTCAGCCTTGACACTGGGGCTGTACATGTCGGTATTGAGGAGGATGATGGCAAAAGCAAGGATGAAGATGGTGTCTGGGTTCCGGAACTGGCGTACAAGGGCAGGGTTACAGACACAGTACCGCTGGCTGCGAGACAATAAGGGTCAAGTCTAGACTCAGGTGCCAGCAATCTCCACCTACCCACCATTTGCCCAGGTTGCCATCATAAACCCTTTCCTTCAAGAAACACTCCCTTAGTATTCAGAGTCTGTCTTTGTCGATTTCCCCAATACTACCATGAAAAATCATAATCACTACCTTCTCGGAACTTTTCCAGGAGACTTACGTGCATTGTCTCATGCAGTTGATCACACCACTGCATGATTGCTATTTCCCCATTTCTTTGGGTATGTAGTGGTGGGGATAGAACCTTGGGCCTTGAGCATGCTAAGCATATGCTCTACCACTAAGCCACACCTCCAACTCCCAAGCAGTCCTATTCTACACAGTTATAATGAAGGCTCAAAGTGGTGAGATAACTTGCCCAGGCAATAGAGCTGGTGAATGGTAAAGCCGGGATGAAAAGAGATCATCTGGCTGCAAAGCAAATCTTTCTCCCATAATGGGAAACGAGTTCTCAGCAATTCCTCCATCTCTCCTGTAAATGCTCCAAAGGCATGGAGCAAGATTTAGACCCAGCTCTGTTTGATCTTCAAAGCATTTAGAGCTGAGCACAGATATTATGGCATTAGATACACTCAAGTTCAAATCCTGGATCAGCTAACTTACTCTAATGTCCCTGAACTTCAGATTTGTCATCTACAAAAATGGAAATACCAACAGAAGCATCTACCTCATAGAATGGTAGCCTTTTTTTTTTCCTTTCCAGTACTGGGCACAGAAACCAAAGGCTCATAGTCATTCAGCAAGCAAATGCTCTATCATTGTTTTACACACCCAGATCCATGAATGTTACCATTTACTACTGATGTTGTCACTAATATTAATATGCCTGTATCTCAGTTGCTAGAGCTAGATACTTTATATTTACTACCTCTGAACCTTACAAAGGCCTCTCAAGATGGGATTTACCATTTCTGGATTGTTGTTTGTTTGGTTAGTTTTTATTTTGTTTCTTTGAGACAGGGTCTCTCAATGTAGCCCTGGCTGGCCTGGCACTCACTATGTAGACCAGACTGGCTTCGAACTCAGAGATCCTCCTGGCCCATCCCTCAGCACACCTGACCTTCATTTCTGTTTCATGGTGAGAAAATTAAAATGCTCAGAGAAGCGCCTTGTGGAAACAGGGCACCAAAGTAGAGAGGGATGGCTTCAGGAGTGGGAAGCAAGCACACCTGAAAGCTTCAATGAGTCGCTCCACTTTCTGGGCCTCACCCTGAACGCGAATATGGGATTGGAACTTCCTGAGCGCATCATCCAAATCCATAGAGGAGAAGTCCATCTCATCCACCACACAGCTGGAAAGGAAAGAAGCAGGGTGGGTGGCTGGTGGCCTTCTTCAGTTCTCTACACAAACCACTGAGCCACCCACTCGCACAAGCAGCCCAACACTCCCACTGACATGCTTCCAAACTTTGGACTTAAAACACCTGAGAACAGAAAGTCTGAAGTTTAAGAAAATTGAAGGCACATGGTCACTAAGAGTGCTTTCCATTAATCTATTCATTTCAGTGATGGGAAACTGAGGCCCAAAGCAAAGTATTAGGTGAGCATGCCCCGTTGGGAACCACTTTTAGAAGACTTTCGGAATAGGGTCAAGAGAGCTAAGATCCTTTAGGAGCAGAGGGGTATGGGAACAGGAAAATCTATCCATCTTGTTTTGAAAAGGTTTATCTGAGCCCAAAAGACGGACTGTCCCCTGCCTTCCTCCTGCCTTCCTTTTCCAGGAATCCCTAGCCCGCCTGCCCCATGTTGGGGTCCTCACTCCAACACATCTCGGTTGAACTGCTTCTGCCGGTTCCCCAGGAATTCCCCTATCATCTGCCGGCTCAGGCCTTTCCGCTCCAGGATGAAGTGAGCCACCCCCACAGGAGTGTCCGACAGGAAACCTCTCTCGATCAAATACTGGATACCCTTCTCTGGCTTCCTGTAGAAAGAGAAGAGGTAGGTGAGACAGTTGGTTCTCTAGAACTGTGCTTGGTCCCATTTCTAGAACTGATTTGGGGCCCGACTAACCAAGGCTTCAGAGAGCTGAGGATCTATAATGTGGTCTAATTTCTTTAGGGCACAGATTAAAAACACCACAGCATAAGAAGAAACACCTTTCCCATTTCACAGACTTTCAAAATCCCAAGGCATCCTCACACTAATTTCCTCTTTTAGTGGAGGCATACCACAGTTGGAAGAAAATAAGTATCGAAATGAGAACCTATTCTCTGCCCGGATAGTTCCAGAAACCATCAGTCTTGAGAAAAGGCCTGAGCTCTAGACCAGACTGCATCTCAGGACCCTCAGGACAGGGAAGAAGTGAATAGGTTACTTTGTTCCATGTCCTACATCCTACCCAGCCTTTGTGGCTGTTTCTACAGATGAGGTGCCTCCAATGTTTTCAGAGAGTGGGACCAAAAAACCTGGGTTGGAATTATGCCCTGTGCAGAACTTGAATTTGGAAGTTTGGACTTTGATGTCCTAGGGGTCTCTCTGAGCAATCACTTTCTAACTGTATGGCTTTGCACAGCCTCTTTTACTTCTCCAGATCTCAGTTCCTTATCTCTAAAATAAGAACATTACTACTGGCCTTGCTGAGTTATTGTGAAACTTAAATATAGGTGGCAGTGTTTAACAGACTATAAAGATGTGAGGTATTACATCAAATGCCTTCCACTATATCTAATGTTTTCTAATTACATCTTATGTTTTCTAATTATTTTCTAATCAAATGCCACACTCTCACCCCCATTCCTAAGCACCTGGCACAGGACCAGGCACCTAGGAAGAGCTTAGTCACCATTAGTCACACCAGCCTGCTGCCAAATACACAACCCTACTTAGAGAAAGACAAAAAAACTGAAGCCCAAAGAAGGAACACAAGTTGCCTAAGGCTAAACAATGAGTGAACAAAGACAGATTAGGGGTCCTAGTCCCCATATTCTAGATTGCCTCCCCTCTGAAAAGGGGGTATAGGGATGACAATACCTGGAAGCCATTTTGGGGGAACATCTTGCCATCTTGCTCAAGATCAGACAAACAGATACTGAAAGCACTAGGACCCAACTCAGGCAACCCTGTTTTTCCACCTTTGTTTCTTATTTTGGTTAATTGTCTTTTGAGACAGGGTCTTACTCTGTAGCCTAGGCTGTCTTCTAACTGTGGCAATCCCTTTGACTAAAGTCTACTGAGTGCTAAGTTTTCCAAGCATTCACTGCTGCATCCACCTTCTGCCACCCTTCTCCTAGTCCTGATACCTTGACATCTGGGGAGAAATACCATTTCACCAAATGACAGGATGGTAGAACCAAGGTCACTGCTTCGAGCTAGGTCCTAAAACAAGGTGCCCACGCAGGATGGGAAGAGGTAAAGAGACTAGAACTGAGAGCACATACTTATTGAAGAGGTTGAGGCCAATTCTGTAATGCCGCCTCTGTACCACATCATTGTTGAAGGCTGGTGAGTCCCAGCTGTGCCGCGTTTCCCTCTGGTAAGTCTGCTTGCACAGGCCAGTGGCTGGAGGTTCCCTCAGGCTATCCCGAGAAGAGGAGCCAGAGCTGCAGTTGATGGTCTCATTGGAGTTGCTGGAGCTCTCAAGGCTCTCATTGTCTCCACCATCAGAGTTCTCACCTGCTGCCTCACACTTCCCCAACCTCCGACCTCCAGCCACACCACTGGGCCCAGTGCCACTATTGGGGGCTGCTGGCAGGGGCCCTGGTGGGGCTGGAGCTGGACCCTCAGGGGCAGGGTAGTGGCGGTGTGGGATTGGGGCCCTGCCTGGTGGCCCCTTGTGCTTCAGGGTCCCATGGGGGCTGCAGCCATCAGCCTCATACACCAGCTGGCGGTGGACAGACCCGCGATCTGAGCGGTCACTCAGGTCTACAGAACTGTCACTGGGAGGCTCAATGGTAAGGAGGGGAAGGTGTGCAGCTCGGAGCCGGAAATCCCGGCACTCCAAGCACCCAGGACCCCTGCGAGCGCCTTCCTCACGGCTACCATCTTCCCGGGTCCCTGGTGGCATCGGTGGAGGAACTGGTGGGAGGGGAGCTGGTGCCCAGAACTCAGGGCGGCCCTGGGGTGGGGGTTCTGTGCTGGGCAGTCGCTCGGGTGATGGAGGAGGAACTGGGTCATCCAAGTAGAGGGGAAGGTCACTGAAGGATGTGGCTGAGCTGTCCTCTTGATGTTCCTTTGATTCCCGCTTCTCCAGCTGGGCTGACCCTGGCTCCTCAGACATAGGCCCCGATGGGTGGCAGTTCAGAGCCTCATCGATGGATTCAGCCAGAGACTTAACCTGTATACAGTGAAAAGGGAAAAGGGAAAGGGAGGGATGATGAAGGGAGGAATGGTACAAGGATCAGAAGGAGAGAAAACAGAAGGAAAGGCAGGGAAAGCTTCCTGGTGGGTCGGCTAGGAAAGCAGGTGTCTGTGTCGCCTCCCCCCACACATAGGTCCTTTATTTTAAACTTTTAAAATATTTATTTATTCACTTAGTGTATATGGGTGTTGGGTGTTTTGCCTGCATGTTATGTCTGTATACCACATGTATGCCTGGTGCAGTGGAGACCAGAAAAGGGTATCAAATCCTCTGACACTGGAGTTATAGAGGGTCATCACCCACCATGTGGGTGCTGGGAATCAAACCTGCCACCTCTCCAGCCCTTTGTTACCCTTTTATATGTATGTATATTTTTTATTGAAAATAAATTTATTTTCACATAATGTATTCTGATCAAAGTTTCTCTTCCCCCAACTCCTCCCAGATCCTCCTTACCCACCCAACACCATGCCTTCTTTCTCTCTTTAGAAAACAAACAAAAAATTAAACAAACCAGAAAAAAATAATTTTAAAAAATCAAAGAAAAAGCACAATAAACACACACATACTTATCCAATCAAAACCCATAAAACACAAAATCAGAAACCATAATACACAAGCAAAAGACCAGTTAGATGAAAAATGTCTAAACAAAGCAGTATGAGACAAGAAGTCTGCAAAAATACCATTGAGTTCATTGTGTGTTGTCCAGCCCTTTATTTTTACAAGGAAATCCAAACCCATAGGTTGGTTGGTTGGTTTGTTTTTGAGACAGGGTTTCTCTGTGTAGCTTTGGAGCCTTTCCTGGAACTCACTCGGTAGCCCAGGCTGGCCTCAAACTCACAGAGATCCGCCTGCCTCTGCCTCCCGAGTGCTGGGATTAAAGGCGTGCGCCACCACCGCCTAGCTTCCCATAGGTTCTTAATAGTTTACAAAATAACTCCCAGGTAGTCACAGAGTTCACAGAGGCTAGGACTAACAAGGACAAAATGCCTTCACAGACACATATGTCTATCTCCGTATGAACCCAAGTCAAATAGTACCTCCTCCCTCATTCAAGCCACACTCCTACCTCTGTCATACCATCTCAAATTCCCATCCAGGGAAAACCCCAAATCTCAGCTTCCTCCCAGAGCTCTCTGTGTGAATATCTCTTAGGAAATCCATAATATTTACTCTTGAGGATCTGAACTGCACCCAGTAACTCTACCTCCCTGTATATCTAGCTTCCAAACTGGCCCCTAATGACCTCTTCCTCCTGGTATTCATAATCTTAGATACCACACTGCACTAGAGTTGGTCTGTGTGGCCCACAACACATGGTAGAAATGAAGGTATATCATTTCTGGAATGAGACTGTCAAATTCTGTCTTGCATACTCCCTTTGACTTGTATCCTTCAGACTCCTTGCCTAAGGGAAGCCACACTGTGAACAGTCCTAAGGGAGAGGGACTGCCAGCAAAGGAGTTAACCTGCCAGCCCCCATCCAGCCTTTGGAGACTGTGTCCTACACAGCTTGACAGCAGCCTCCTGAGAGATCCAGAAGCAGCAGCATCCAGCCATGCCCCTCACAGCTTCTTGGCCCTCAGAAACTGCATAATAAATGTTGGTTGTGTGTGTGTGTGTGTGTGTGTGTGTGTGTGTGTGTGTGTGTGGTGCACACCTGTAATTAGAGCACTTCAGAGGCTAAGTCTGAAGAAAAACAAAGCAAAGAGATAGTTTGTTGCTTAAGCTCAGTTCTAATGTCGGGGTTTCTTATTTGTTTTACAATTTATTATGACTGTGTCTGTTAGCACATGATGTGTAGGTATAGGTACAGAAGCCACAGCATGTGTGTAAAGGTCAGAGGACAAGTTGGTGGCCCTGGTTCCTCTCTTTCCACCTTTACATAGGTTCCAAGGATTGAACTCAGGTCACCAGGCTTGCACAGCAAGTGCCTTTACCCACTGAGCCAGCTCACTGGCCCCTAAGGTCAGTTTTAAGTTACTAAATTTTGTGGTAGTTTGCTGTACAGAAATAGGTAAGTAATACATTTCCCCCACATCTGACTTAGATAGCACAGAGTGCTAGATCAGGCCTGGTTCTTCTATCTCTTCCATCAGATGCTATTCTCCTATTCTCTACTCTTCCCTTGAGGAATAGGTGCAAGCTCAGTTTCTATTTTAGATCAGCTACTGCTTGACACAGAAAAGATGCTTAATTATCATATAAATGAATGGATGGATGATACAGATCTTCCCTTCATTACTTCTTTCCTTCCCTCCATATTTTTACTAGCCTCAGAGAAGCATGCATAGACCAATGATAGGGTCAGATAACAGAGCTCAGATCACAGTGATTTCTTCTTTTATAAAGCCTGATTCATTCAATAAATTTTACCAAGTACCTCCTTAGTTTTAGGAGAAAAAAAACACACAACTAACTTAGCAGTTACCATATACCAGGTGCTTTCATGCATGTTATCTAGTTGAATGCATCTTCCCAACAGTCCTGCAACAGCACTAAAAAGAAAGCTTTATCTCCATTTTGCTGACCAAAAGGTGGAACTGTTTGTCCGAGGTCATATGGCTGGGAAATGGCACAACTGGGATTTTCACCCGGGGAGCCATGCTAAAATATCCTCAGCTTAGAATGACCTCCCATTCCACTCACTGCCATGTCCATTCCCATCATTCCATAGTTTTGTCTGAGCAAACAATGCCCTCTTCAACATCTCTAACTAGCTACATCTTTTCAGTCCTGTAAGACCTAGTTGCAATGCTGTCTTCTCCAAGACACGTCTCTGGTCCTCCCAGAATCCCTTCTGGTTCTGAACATACTCTGTTTTAGGAGACAACCATGCACCTATATGTCTTCTATTGTCTACCAGACTGGGAGATCCTGGAGAATATGAACCAGAGCACAAGCCTTAGCCTCAGCCTCCTCCTTTATGAAATGGGGAAAATAATCTCTACCTTACAGATCTGTTGTGAAGCATACAGAGTACCTGGCACCCACCAGGTGTTCATTATGTTAGTAAAGCCTTTATTTGCTGTTATAGCAAGTTTCAAACAGTGGGGACTTTTTGTTTTCTTCTCTGTTCTATATACTCATATTTTATTGCTTTATTGCATTTATTGTATGTGTGCACATGTGCTTGTATGTCACAGTGCATATGCGGATGAGAGGAAAACTGTCAAGAATCATTTCTCAGGGCTGGAGAGTTGGCTCGTCTGTTGTTACTTTTCTAGCCCCAAGTTTCCAAGTCCTTCCACAATTCTCCCCAAAACATGGTCAAGTCTGTCACAGCAATATCCCATGAACCTTGTACCAATTTCTATTCTAATTACAGTTTCTATTGCTGTGATAAAACTACGACCAAAAGCAACTTGTGGAGGACAGGGTTTATTTCATTTTACTTTATGTAGTCCATCATCCAGGGAAGTCAGGCCAGAAACTCAAGGCAGGAACCTGGAGGCAGGCTAGCTCAGTCTGCATTCTTTCCTCCTTTTTGTTTGTTTGGTTTGGTTTCGATTTTTTGAGACAGGATTTCCCTGTGTAGCTCTGCCTGTCCTGGAACTCACTCTGTAGACCAGGCTGGCCTTGAACTCAGAGATCCTCCTGCCTCTGCCCCACCAGTGCTGGGATTAAAGGCGTGCGCCACCACCGCCCGGCTCAACCTGCTTTCTTATAGCACCCAGGACCACCAGCCCAGGGGTGGCACAGCCCACAGTGATCTGGACCCTCCACATCAATCATCAACCAAGAAAATGCACCACAGGCTTGCCCGTGGGCCAGTCTGATATGGGCATTTTCTTGACTGAGGTTTCCTCTTCTAAAACGACTATCTGTCAAGTTGACACAAAACTAGCAGCACAATGGTTAAGAGCACTTGTTACTCTTTCACAGGACCCAAGTTCGGTTCCCAGCACCCATGGGTGGCTCACAATCATTCATAATTCCAGTTTCATGGGATCAGACATTCTCTTTTGAATGTAACAGGTATCAGGTGTGCACATGGTACACATACATACATGTAGGCAAAACACCCAAACATATAAAATAAAATAAATAAATCTTTTTATAAATCAGTTTTTGTGGATTGGAGAGAGATGGCTCAGTGGTTAAGAATATATATCGCTCTTGCAGAAGATTGGAGTTTGGTTCCCAGCACCCATGCCAGATCCCTCATAACCACCTTCAACTCTAGCTCTAGGGTACCTGACACCCTTTTCAAGCCTCCTTGGGCAGCTGCACACACCTGGCATACACGCACAGATACACAAACATAAAAATAAAGTACTTAAAATAAACGCTCTGTTCTCTCCTTCCACAGTGTGGGTTCTGGGGATCATCAAGCTTGGCAGCAAGTGCCTTTCAGCCACTGCGCCATCTTACTGTCCCTATGCCCCCATATTCTAACATGCTTGTTTTAACAATGTAGTCCCCCCTGCCCCCAACAGTACTGGAGATAAAAACAGGACCTGGAAATTCTAGGCAAGTGCTCTACTACTGAGCTACATCCCTGCCTTAGGGTTTTTGTTGTTGTTGTTGTTTTACATAGGTGTTCCTAATCCTCCTGTCTCAGTCCTGCCAGTGCTTCTATTATACACTCAGCTGTAACTTTTTCTCATGTTAACAATTCTCTCTCATCACTCTCAAAGTCCCAATTCAAATCACTGCTATTTGTTGCTATTAAGTGCTCAGTAGTGCACATTCTTGCAGTTTGGAAACTAGATAAAAAGCAGTAGAAGCAGCCAGAGCCAGGGAATGGAGAAGAAAAGCCCCTTTCAGGGCTCCTGACCTGTTTGGAGAAGGAGTCCTCGAGCTCTGTGATGTCATTAGAAAACTCTCCAGATGTGGTGACTGAACTTCCACCACCATCGATGCCCCCACCACAGGAGCCTCCATAGGGGAGACCCCGTTCAAGCCGGTGGCTCCGGGCACCAGCCATGGCACCCTCATCCAGTGAGGCAGGCTTGCCCTCGAAGTATGCAGGGTTCTGTGCTTTTTCGTACTCCTCAAAAGAGAACTGCATCCGCATGTTGGACAAGATGATGCGGCGGGACATGCGGCTCTCTGAAGCTGAGCTGCGCAGCCGCTCAAAGTTCTTATTCATACGATACTGGCGAAAGGCTGTCTGGATGGTCCTGGCAGCCCTGCGGCTCAGGAAGGAGCCCCCATACTTCCTCTCCAGCATTTCCACCTGTCAGAGGAACAAGTTCAGAAAGTTGCCAGAGCCTCACGGCCTTGGTCCTCAACCATACCCCACTCAAGTTACAACTAACTGCTGGAAGTCCTGACAGGCTCTGTCTGTGCCCAGTGTTTTCTCACTTATAATCCCAGGATGTATATAGGCGCAAGAAAAAAAGGAAACATAGTTTTTAAAATCAGAAAAAGCTTAGGGAAACCAAAAAACGAAAGAAAGGAAACAGTAAATGAAGAGCAATAAGTTGAAGGAAGAAGAAAGAGAATCAGAGTAAAAGAAAAGCAGGAAGGAAGGAAAGACGGGAGGGGGCAAGGGAGGATTCACCTGCAGTCCAAACATCTAGGCATAGCCATAATTAACATGTTGATAACTGCCCTGCTCTATTTTTCTGAAATCTTGTAATATTGTCCTCCCTTCCCGTGCTCCCTTTTCTCCACCCCCAGCCCCTCCAGCTATACAGTGTATTGTATCATACTGTGAAATCGTCACGTTATGTGTGTGCCTCCCCCCTTAGACTGCATGTCTTTGAAGGCTGGATGCAGGTCTCTCTCCTTCATCTTTTGGACCCCATTATTGGAGCTCAATAATGTCTGCTGAGTGCAGTGAATGTGAATCACCTGTACAATGACAGGTCCTGGAGTCAGTCTTCTCCAGTTCCAGCCTTACTGTCCCTCCCTGAATACCACCCTCAAGTACCACACCCCAACCTCCCTCCTTTGGCTCTCTCTGTATCCCACTCCCATTTTCAACCAGAGCATCTCTTCTGCACCTTCTTGTCCTGCAGGTCTGTGGAGAGTTCATAGCTGTCTGACAGGGCCTTGGAGCGCTTTATCTCCTCCTCCTCCTGCTTCCTCAGGGCGACACTGGCCGGCTGGAGGCGTGCCCTCTGAGCCCAAGGAAGGCCCACCCCAGCAGGCGGGCCCCCCATGTGGCTGCTGGTGGGGGGCAGCTGGCTCAGTCGGTAGGGGGGTTGGCTCCCAGGACTATCAACCGCTGTGCTCAGGTCACTGCCTGGGGCATCACCCTCCACACTGTGGGGATGAGATAAAAAGAGCTAGGATGTGGCAAGGAGAGAGGCTTGCTAGGCCCAACTGAGTGAGTACACTAGATCCTGCCCCCAACCCCATCTTCTCCCATTTCCTCAGATACTAGGGACCCCAACATTTAAGAGACCATCCATCTGTTTCCTCACTGCCTGCTTCCCTCAAGTACCCTGGTTTATCTTCACTCCCTTTCAGTTCCTTCCCTTTGGAACCCCATCTCCATAACTTTGTTCTGAGACACGTTCCCTCAGGGGTGTTTTCTCAGCTCTGTCCTCAGTCCTTCCTACCCACCGCTCCTCACAATGTGTCCTCCAGTCACAACCCTACCCCTAGTCTCCCCCCACTCCCGTCCCTAGCAGCTCCAACCTCAAATCTTCCCTCCCCTGATGGCCTAGTTTCCCCCTCCCCCCACCTCTCCCCCCCCAGCTCTAGCCCCTCACAACCCCATGCAATGATTTCCCAGAACTACCCCAGACCAGTTTCCTTGATGGATAGCCCCCTCCCAGTCTTGTTTGATGATTCCTGTACCCTGCCCATCCAGGTTCTCCCCTCCCCCCAACCCAGCCCTGCCCCTGTGCCCTGCCCCTGCCCTTAGCAGCCTGGAGTCCAGGCCTGGCCAGTTCCCAGGGTTCCCAGGCTGCTGCTGCTGCTGCTGCTGCTGTTAGTGCTGCTGTTACTGCTGCTGCTGCTTCTGCTGCTGCTGCTGGTGAGAGGGCAGGGTGAAGGCACAGGCTGGGCCACAGTGGGAAGTGCCTCCCATTCAGCATCCTCACAGGTAAAGAGCTGCCCTGCGGGGAAGCTTCCTTTTTCTCCTCATGTCCTCCTCTGCTCAGCTGGGGGAGGAGGGCAGGGGATTCTCAGGTCGAAAGGTGGCAGGAGCTGGGTCCCAGGTCTTGCCTGCTGGGGTTACTAGAGCTGTTGTTCTGCCCGACCTGCTCCCACAGTGCCATGGCAACCAGGCTGCCAGGGAACCCAGGTGGCGGCAGAGCTCCAGGGCATGGTGAGAAGCACAGAGGTGGGGAGAACCAGGAAGGCTGAGGAGTGGAGGAGGCTGTGGGAGAATGGGTGTGGCTGGGGCTAAAAGTATGATCTTTCTTTTTTTTTTTTCCTGGGGGAAGCAGTATAGGCTGTGGGAGCTCCTGGCTAGTAAAAGGATTAAAGGGCCTCTCCTCAGCTTCTATTGGCAGAGGCCAGGGTGCAAGGTAAGGGTAAGTTGGGTGGGTGGAAGGGGTTACCTACAAGCACAAGAGCTCACGCTGTCTGGGGACTGCCAGCCCTCTGTGCTGGAGGTCAGAGGCGTGGAGCTGGGCTCTGCCCTGGCGGGAATTCTTACTCGATGTTCATCCTCCACCCTCCCAAGTACTAGTCAGAATGAGACTGAAGGACTGCTTTCTACCCTAAATTCTCCTTCCTCTCAGACCTCAGAGACCCCTGTTGCCACCCTCCACAAGTTAGACCCAGCCCAGTATCAAAGACACTCCTGTCTCCCTCGGGATGCAGGAGACTGCTCACCAACCTCTCAAACCTCTCCCTTAGCAGTACACATTTCAAACCCAGCTTTGGTCAACTATCTCCTCTATCCACAAAAACATCCACAGCTCATACTGCCTACAAGTTAGTCCAATTTCCCATCATTCTGGCATTGAAGACCTCTCCAAGGTTCAACAGACAATGAATGAATACTTCTAGAACACTTAGTATTTAGGTATCGTTCTGACCACTTCGTACTCAATAACTTGGCTGCTCTTTCTAACAACCCTATAAAGTCGTTATTTGTCTTCATTTTATATAGAAAACAAAGTCCAGGGAGGTTAGCTACCAACAATACAAGCAGGATTCAAATCCAGGCAGCATGATTTCAGAATTCACACTCTCTGCAGACCAGGCTGGCCTCAAACTCACAGAGATCCACCTGCCTCTGCCTCCCAAGTGCTGGGATTAAAGGCGTGCGCCACCACCGCCCGGCTGTTCACACTCTCAATCATTAAGCAACCCCTAATCTAATTCACCTGAGCCTAGATCCTGGTTTTTTTTTTTTTGTTTTTTGTTTTTCTCAGATGTTCCTCAGTCCCTTACCTCTCAAACTGCTCATATACTATCTTCCACTCCCAAGGCCATCCCCATCATTTCTGGTAGTACAATCTGAGAAACGCCCCACATGCTAGTTCTGTTAAGATTCAAGTCATATGCCCCCACTGAGATGCCCCTTAAATCTTGCCACTAGCCAGAAATTACTGCTGATCTTGCTCAGAGCCCCTACCTTTGCACATGACTCCTTTTCCTGGCACAGATTAGCTTTGGCAAAGAGTGCATGACTCTCAGTATCCCAGCATAGGAAGAGAATTTGGTAAATGCCTATCTGGCTGGCAAAGGGTATGGGGCATAGACCAGAGTAGGTGTTTCTGGCATGAGGGAGTCAGTGAATACTCTTGGCAACTGCTCTAATAAGATTCTCACCCGAATTTGTACCACAAACTCCAGTCTTATTTGCAAATCTCTTCTCTATCCTGTGGATAGTGAGAACATTGAAACATACAAATTAGCCCATCTTGCTTTCTCATCAAATCCTGCCACAGCTTCCTATAATTCACTCAATAAACAATAACCAAGTACTTTCCATGTGTCATGCACAGCACTAAGCACCGGAAATACAGTAAAAAGCAAAGCCACCAAATTATTTCTTCAGGAAGGTGATATTAGAGTTGAGGAAAACAGACGGAAGGAAGGAAGGAAGGAAGGAAGGAAGGAAGGAAGGAAGGAAGCAAATGTCTATCACTTCAAGTAGAGCTAAGTACTAAGATGGAAAATAAGGCAGAGTGTAAAAAGGTGCTGTTTTAATCGTGTGTGCGTGTGAAAGAGAGAGAGACAGAGACACAGAGAGACGGAGACAGACGAGCGATAGAACTCCGAGAATTATGCCGACTTGGCAAGCTCTTTACCACTGGAGCCATAAACCCAGCCAAATGTGTTATTTTAGACGTCCAGGAAAGCCCTGGGGTGGGGGTGGGGGATGACACAGAAGCAGAACCCTGATGGAAATGAGGGGGTGAGCTGTGCAGCTGTCTGAGGCACGAGAGTAGCCAGTACAACAGGTCTACATGCTTAAGGATCAATGAAAAAGACAGTATAGCCAGAACATAGTGAACAAGAGAGAGTAATGAGAGATAAGACAGGCAATGAGATTTTACAGGTTAGTTTTTGTCAACTCGACACAAGAGAGAGTCACCTGGAAAAGCAGAGCTTCAACTGAGGATTTGCCTCCATCAGATTGGCATATGTGTGGGCATTTTCTTGGTTTCTGAGATGTGGGAGGGCCCAGCCCCAGCCCACTGTGGATGGTGCCACCCTGGGCAGGTGGTCCTGGGGTGTATAAGAAAGCAAGCCATTAAGTGGCATGGTCTCTGCCTCAGTTCCTGCCTCCAGGTTTCTGCCCTGAGTTCCTGCTCTGACTTCCCTCAGAGATGGACTGTTATCTGGAAGTGTAAGACGAAATAAACCCTTTCCTCTCCAAGTTTCTTGTGGTTTTATCACAGCAACAAAAGGCAACTAACACAAGAGACACTGAGCCTATCATAAAGGTTTTGGCTTTTGATCTGACTGTGATGAACATAGAAGGGATGTAACCTAACTTATCATCAATAGAACAGCCTCCAGCTTCCTTACTTGGCCTGAGCCATATATCACACCCAAATCCGGCTACCTTCTGCTCACACTTCGACATTTAGCTTAGGTGTGCCCTTCCACACCTGCTTGCCTCCTTCACACAGGTTACCTTACACACATGCCCCTCCTTCATGCTACTGTAGGGCTCTGCAGTCATCTCTGCTCCCTGCAACAGGCTTTGTTAGCCCCCTTCAAAGTGAAGAAAGGTAGAGTTGATATAATTGTAACTCACGGCCATACATCGTTGTTAAGTAAGAAAGCCAGGATGCAAACTCAGAGATCAGACTGCCCTCTAATGATATTTCAGCGCTTCTCCTACTCCCAGCCCTGTGCCGCTCCAGGCTCTCTACTCCTTGGTAATTCCTCTCTTGAGAACTTGCCCCATTTTGATTGCAAAGGGAACAGTTGCAGGAACTGTAGGGTGGCAGCATAGCCTCCCATTGGAGAGACTGGCCAAAACACTGGAGATTGCAGGAGGGGTTGCTCCTGCTATCATACATACTGCTAAAGAATCCGGAGGTGTGGAACACTTCAAGTCAGAGCCCCTAAACACTAAAACGCTTTAGTTACAGGCCAATCACATGGAACCCCCCCCCCCCCCCCCGGATAAGTATAACATCACAGACATAGCATCCATAGCCACACGGAAGTAAACATGAATACATGTAGACACAAACACACACTGCCTGCTGGACTACTCTTTAGGGGGAAATGAGAGCATCCTTTGCAGAGGGGGAGAATAAGCCATGCTACACAAATAACCACAGAACAAAGTGGAAAGTTATCAGGGCTGGGGAATATAGGAAGTGATGGGGGACTAAAGGAGAGAGATTCCTTCTGCTTGGGGGTGGCTGAGCAGAATAAAAATAAACTGGCACTTAACTATGCACCTACCCTGTGTCAGGCATTTTCCACACATTATTTAATCTGCATGGCAAACACAAGGGGGAGAATTAGGATTCCTGTTTTACAGAGGAAGAAAACAGCTCTAAGAAGGAAACTGACTGACAAAGGTCACAGCGCTAGTAACCGGCAGGATGGGGATTCAGACCCAAAGCCTGTGCTGGCCCTCCTGCTGTCTTGAAGTCTTCCTGGGAGAGGAAGCTCTTGGACTGCTCTTTGCCTAGGAGGAGTTAGGAGAGATGAGAGTTGGGGACTCTTGTAAGCCAAGGCTCTAAGATAGGGAGAAGCAGAATAGGATGCCTTCTAGGGACTTGAGGCTGGCTTGACCATGAGAGAGGGTGGGGCACTGACCCTTCCCAGATGCTACTCCTGTTTAGTGTGGGGATGTCTTCTCTCCCTCCGTCTCTTTATTGGTACTGCCCAGAGCCAGGAATTCAGCAGGGAATGGGATCAGAATGCAGTTGCCATGGAAATGAATGGAGACTGTTGCTATGGATACCATAAGATGAGGGCAAGAGGAAAGCAAGGTTGCTGAAAACTATCCCCATGACAACTTAGGTTGGAAAGGGAAGGGACTGGAAGTGAAATACAAGAAAACAAGAAGGTGAGGGTATGGAGATGGAACCAATGGCTTTAGGCTCTAGAGGGAAAAGACTGGGCAAAGAGGTTGGAGCTGACAGAGAATGGCAGGAGATACTAAGGAAAAGCAGCCACTGCTCGACAGCTCTTCTGCAAGATGTTTTTGCTGTCCAATCCAGTGCCACAGAGAATCCAATCCCAAATGCATCCTAGATTAACTAACCACTAGCCTGAGGGCTGACCAGGTAAACAGTGGGAAAGCAGATTCTGGGAGCCCAAAGACCTGGGCTGGAATCCCGAATCTGCTCATTTGAAGCCCCAGAAAAGTATTAGTTGTAACTTATTTATTCTTTTCACTAGGTCTAGCAACTGTGCAAAGTCTGAGTCTTCTCCCTGAAGGAGATATAATAACATAGATGGGAATCTGAGGTACAGAGAGATGAACTCAGTTGCAGAGTCTCCTACAAGTAGTGGAGGAGCCAAGACTCAAAAGAAAACATATCTGAACACACGAACAAGGCTGGTAATATGGCTGAGTGGCAGAGCATTTGCCTAGCATCTCCAGGCTTGGGGTTCAATCCCCACATCCACACACAGAAAACAGTAAGTCTGCATACAAAGCTCATGTTCTTCCTGTCCCTTTCCACAGTGTAGTCCCTGCACAATCCATCTCTCCATTTCTTCCCATAGTGGCACACAAGGGACTAGACATCGGGTAAATATTTGTGGAGTGGTGAGCGAGGAAGCAGGAAAGCCTGAAGTTAGATGGGAAAAGCTCCCGCACTTAAGAACAATGATTCATGGCTTCGTACATGAGATCCACAGAGCTGCAGTGAACTTTACAAACAAATTTTAAGAACTATCCAATCCCACAGATCCAGGTGAAGCCCAGACAGTGAAAGTGACCTCTCTTCAAAACTTCCCTATCTCCTAGGCAAAAGCTGCACTTTGAGCTACAAAGATCCACGCCACCCCCACCCCAGCACTTCCTGTTGCCTCTCACTCTGCCTTATATGCTCCAAACAGGGAACAATAGCTACTTGCAATTCCTCTATAGCAAGCTCATCCATCATCTTTCCGGGCTTGCATTCACAGACTTGCTTTATTTTTCCTGTCCAAAATGTCTTTTCTTCCGTTCACCTTTGGACTTAACTGGCCTAGATGAGCTCATCTTCATTTTGTATACCCTGAGCAGGCATCTCTTCCAGCCAAGTCAGTTCTGACTCACTCTCACCCTCCCCAAAACCAACAAGATCAGGTACTGTCTCCTCTGTGTCTCGTGCTCACCCACCTCCTGGTGGCCCTTACCACCAGCTAACGTGATTTTCTCTTGAAGTATGCATTGCCCACTCTTGATCCCCATATCTGTTTTCCAAGAGTAGTGGCCTGGCATGATTCACTTTCATGGAGCTACCATGCCCAGGTCAGGGCCTAGCATACATCTGTTGCTCAGCTACCTTGTTCCCTAAATCCACAGGTAACATAAGTCTGCATGTGTGTAACCATCTGCGTGATAACTGTTACCCTAAGAGCCACAGCCCCAAGTTTAAAAGTCAACCACATCTCACCCTTGTGATTACATTCACTGGGCACATACATAGAGACTTCCAGGTGCAGAAAGCCAGGACCTCACATAGAAAAACCTCATATTCTCAGAATTCCTCATGCTGGCTCACATAGTCACATTTCCTTAGATCTACAACAGCTCACATAGTCTCTCACTACTGTGAGACCTGTACAGCCTCACACACATGTCCACATAGATGCACAGACACATGGAGGTATATTTTTCTCACAATGGATATAAGCCTGCTCCCTTCCCACACCACAGAGCCTGTTTGATCCAGCCAAATCAGTTGCCTGAATGGGGTTACCACTCTTCCAGTTCCCAAGATGACCGCCTGCCCTTTACTTGCTCTCTTCCTTCATTCAGTTACCCCCTGCCCACTTCCTCTATTTCCACTCAAATAAAGCATAGATGATCTCCTTCTCCCAGTCACAGGTCACCTAGACTCACACACCCTGGAGAGACATTTGAACACATTAATTACTCACCACTGCCCAACTTGACCCTGGAGCACCCCTGTGGGTATTGTTTTCCCATATGGTCCCTATTCCCTGTAATGTCTTCTCACTTCCTGTCACCTAATCAAATCTTTCCCAATACTTGAGACCCAGTTCTTGCCCTTCTTCCTCCAGCAAGCCCTCCTGGATCCTACTATTCCCCACCCACCTTTCCATTTCCTAATATAAACACAACATGGAGGGGGAGCACAAATCCATAGAAGCCACTGTCTTCTCTCCCGACAGCACCCTTTAAAGCAGTGGTTCTCAACCTTCCTAATGCTGTGACCCTTTAATACAGTTCCTCACGCTGTGGTGATCCCCAACCATAAGATTATTTTCTTTGTTACTTCCTAACTCTTGTTTTGCTGCTGTTATGAATTGTAATGTAAGTATCTGTGTTTTCCAGTGGTCTTAGGTGATCCACAGGTTGCGAACCACTGCTTTAAAGAGGCAGGTCAAGGAAATGTTTACATTCATGTTGGGGAAATGGCTTCTTCTCAGAGATCTTAAAGTTACAGTATCAGAACCAAGGAATCCGAATATGCAAATCACATCATCAGAAGTTTTAAATGGTAGAATTATGAAATCGAAAATCATAGGATTGGACAATCCAAGTATCATAACACTGTAGAAAGAGAACTCACAGAACTGTATGAAATATGTCCCTGCATCATCGTATTTTCAAAGCTCATAATTACAGCTTCTTAAAATGGTAGCATCTCAGATTCAGAATGTCAGAGCTGGAAGAACTCTGGTGACCCTGGTCAACCCACTCTCCCCATTTTCCAGATGGGTAAACTATATGTATTGCAGAAGTCAAGGGTCATGTCCAAGATTAGCCATTTCGAAGATGCCTCCAGCTAGTGCACTGAAGACAGTAACAGGTGTGCTCATGCTGGGAGACATTCACACATTTATTTATTGAATGACTTTTAGGTGTTGACAATGCCACAAATCAACTCCTACTCTGTCTTCCAGCCCATTACCAGTCCTGGATAGGAAAGAAGGCAAAGTTCTGGTGGGAATGGAGACAGGGAGATGGGGTGGGGTGGAACATACATCAGACAGAGAGAAGAGATCAGCTTTTATTGATGGAAATTTCTTTATACATAGCAACACACATGCTGAAAGGCCTTTTCCTCCTGATCATGTTTACAGAGCGCTATGGGAGTGATAGGGGTTGGGGAGAGGGTATGAGGTGAGGCCTTCAAGCAGTGGAGTAAATGGCAGCTATGGCCACAGCAAGGAGCAAGGGGATGAGTGACGGGGAACTAGGCAGGCTGGGTTCCTGCTCCCGTCTGGTCCTCTGAGCCCTAGGCACCCTGCATCTCTGTTTGTGCTCACAGAGGACAGAGGTAGGTCCTTGGGGTGTCATTTGGAGACCTCTCCAGTAGTAACAGGCTCCAGGGTGCCTGGGAAGTGGGGGTATAGGTGCAAGAGGGTCCAGGTTCCAAGCTTCAAGCTCCAAGCTCTGCTTCTCCCATATTTTAGTAAAATCTAGGACTCCAGCTCTTTAATTCAAGGACTAGAGCCTAGGGGAGACAGCAGGGGTGGGGAGGAATTCCAAGAAGGAGGTCGGGGAAGAAAGAGCATGATGCTTGCCCATCTGGTTCCTGAAGCAGGGGACAGGGTCCCATGAGGGATCCACAGAGGCAGGGGGCTGGGGGCTGGTTAAGGCTTTTGCTTCTGCATAGAAAATGGCCCTTGTCCTCTCAGTTATCGAGAGGAGGGACTACTGCATTCGGAGGCCGGACAGCAGAACTGGTGAGCGTCTTCCTCTTCCTCTTCCTCAGTCTCCTCCTCCTCCTCCTCTTCCCTGGGGCCAGGAAGGGCAGGGTAGAGGCCACAGGCAGGGGTGACAGAGAGAGGCAGAGACATTAGTTTGCAGAGAAGGGGAGATACATGAAGGGCCAGAACTGGGAGGTTGGGCTAGGATGGGGGTCCAAATAGGGAAGCCAGTGTGACACGTTATCCAGGGCCACATCCAACTCAGTCTCCAAGGAGCCTCCCCAACCCAGCCTCAATCTTAGGGTCACCTTCACAGTATAGAAACACAATTTTTGACTCTGACAGGTGCCCAGCCTTCATTTCCCAGTAAATAATAGCAACCTGTTTTGGGCTAGAACTTTGTATGCATATCTCATCTAACTCCTGCAACAACTCTGCAGAAGCAGCATTTTAAAAATGAACTTTGATAAGTTCACAAAGTTAGATAAACTGACTGAGGTCACACAACTGTGTATAAAATATAGTCAGGATCTGAATCAGGAGTTCTTAGGGTTTCAGGTCTCAGATTCAGTCCTTCCAGGTTTTGTGCTAGAAATCTATTCTGTCCTTACAGAACAAAGTTTAGTTTCCTTAAGACTCAAGGTCAGCAAAACCAAGCATGATGCTTAGAAATCAAGCATGTAAGTGCACAGTGTTAGAAGCAAAGAGACCTGGGTTCATGGGTTAGGGATGTGGCCCAACGGTGGAGCGCTTGCCTGTCACATGCAAGGCCCTGGGTTCCACTCCTAGAACCACAAAAAAAAAAGAAGGGGAAAGAAAGAAAGATATGGAAGAAAGAAGAGGAGAGGAGAGGAGAGAAGAGGGGAGGAGAGGAGAGGAGAGGGGAGGGGAGGGGAAGGGAGGGGAGGGGAGGGGAAGGGAAGGGAAGGGAAGGGGAGGGAGACCTGGGCCTAAACCCAGGCTATACACGTGCTTCTATGTTATGTGCCCTTGGGCATTGTATTGCCCCACTTGGGAGTTGTTACCTCATCTGTAAAAAGGGGCTCATGCTGCCAACTGCCAGAACTGCCAACTCCCAGGACTGTTGCAAGGTCTAGAACAAACATTAAATGCCTAGCAAACAGTCAAAATGGAAACAAGAGCAATGGAGGGTTTTGTTAACTGTTTCTACACCTCATTTCTAAGGGGCCAGGCTGCATATAATAGTCACTGGAGTATATGGATAGATAGTAGAGCTGGCAGGGCATCAGATGTTTCAGAAGTGAAAAGGTGGGTTTTCTGGGGACAGCCAAGGAAATGGCAACATCCCATTCCCAGACTCCTCAGTTCAGAGACTATAAGAAAGTATGGAATCCAGGAACGAAAAGGATCAGGAAGAGATGAGGAGGAGAGACAACAAGCAGGGGAAGGCACTGTGGTCCACCTAGCAGACAAGCACATGCATGAACACACACACATCCGTGCACACGCCCTTCTCCAACTTGGAGATCCCTCTGACACACTGTTCCATATACACACTGAATCAGCAAAATCACATGACCCAGGTCTCAAGCCCTGAGCCGTAGTTTCCCATTCATCTCTACAACGTGATAAAAATGCCACAACTCTTAAGGTTGTCATGAGGAAAATGTGACAGTCCAGTTTCACTGTTCATTCCCCTCTTACCAAGGACAGGCTCCTGCTCTTTCTGCCTCTGACAGGTCCCTTCTCTTTCCTTTTTAGCCTCCCTAAAGTTCACCTTTCGGCACCAACCTCTTCTGCTCATCTCGGCTCCTCATTGTCTGCTGGATAAAGTTAAGACTCCAAGTTGGCATTGAAGGCTCCCTCATCATATGGGCTCAGCTGGCTTTTCTGGACAGATGGACTCAAACAGGCCTGAGTTTCAATACCAGCCCCACCACCTACCAGCTTGTTGGGCTGGGATCCATTTCTTCACCAGTCTGGGACTCATTTTCCTTATCTGCAAAACGGGGAAATATCCATCCCATAGGGTATGGTCGGATTAAATGAAGCCACAAATGCTAAAGCATCTACCGCAGGAGAGGTTTGGTGCTTAACACATGCTAACGTTATTATGGCTGCCATTGCCAGTGGTATCCACATTGTTATACTCACTCCTGCCCAACTGTCATCAAACTAGTTCAATATTACATCTGCATGCCCAGCCTTTTCACTCCTCTATGCCTTTGCTGATTTCATTCATGCTTCATTTCAAATGCTGCTTCCTGAGAGGGGTCCTCCCTGACTCCCAGCCACAAGTATTCTTTCCTTCTAGCTGGCTCCAGTATCTCTGTGCTTGGTCAGGCTTGTTGATTTCTTTGAACTTCCCTGAAGCATTCCTGTCACCAATCTCAATGCACCTATATGCCCATTACCATCACTACTTTTCCTCTCTGGCAGAAATAGGGGTGCCCTATACTATTTAAGGCCAGGTTCCACCTGAGATCTGGGCTCTCTCCTTGCTCTCTCATGCACAACCACCGTTCCTTCTATCTCCCATATTCTTAACTGTTCTTTCTTTGTTGCCTCCTTCCTGTCCCCATTTATAGAAGCTCAAGTCTTTCCCATCTGGGAATCAAAACCCTCTACCTGCCTCCACATCTCCCTCTGTCCCTCTTTCTTCTTCACAGCTAAGCTTCTTGAGAAATTTGTCTACACTGGCCATCTCCACTTCAGTACCTCCTACGAGTTCTTCAACCCACTGCAATCTGCCTCTTGCACTCATCGCTGCATGGAAAATGGTTTTTAGGAAGGTTGCCCAGGACTTCCTGATGGTTAAAGCAATACATTCACTTCTGCCCTGGGCTTAACTCCTCCTGTCCACAAGACTTAACAGTCTTAACAAGGCCACTTTCTTCCTTGGCAAGCCCAGTCACAGTTGGTTTTCCTTCTCTGGCCCATCCCTCCACCTCTTCTTGGGCCCATCCTGCAGGTTGGTACCTCTTCCCCAGTTCTTCTCTCGTATTCTCTTTCATCTCACTCTCCTTCAATGACGTCATTTCATTTCATAACTTCAGGTGTGGCTCTATCTAGCACAGATCTTTCTGCTGGGTCTAGGCCCATCAAGTCTAGTGCTTGTGAACCAGCTCCAAGAGGACAGCCCGTACAGCCCTCAGATGTCAGAGGGACCTCTCCCACAACCTTATCAGTGCAAGCCTTGCCTCTTGCATTTCCCACCTGAGTGAAAGCTACTGCCATACACCTAGTCACTTGTGCCCAAAACACACCTTGGAGACCCTATCAGACAAGTCCAACCTTTTGACATTTTGACACGATGACATCTACACAGTTTGGACTTAAAAATTGTGCAGTCACATTACAAGAAAAAATGCAAAAGGTCTCACAATTTTTCTTAATTGTAAGTTTAAGAATTGTAAGTTTAATTGTAATTTAAATGTAAGTTTAAGAATCTGTGCTAGACCAAATTCACAGCTATTATTGGCCAAATGTGGCCTAAAGATTGAAGATTGGACACACATACTTGATTCTTCAGTCACTAAAACTTGCTCATTCTACCTCCTAAATAGCTCTAACATTCTGCATGTTATCTTCTGCTCCCTTTGCCCCTAATTCAACCTTTTTCAAAGTTCATTGTCCTTCCTACACATGTGTCCTTCAAACACATGCACCTTCCGTCTGGAGTACCATCTCCTACATTTGTGCATGGCTTGCTGCCTGACTTCCTTCAAGTCTCTGATCAGCAATTCACCACTATAGACTCGACTCTTCAAAAGGCACCTGTTCACCACACACATACTGTGGTTTATTGTCTTGTCTACAGTAAGACCCACCAAGGCAGGCATCTGTCTTGTTCAGTGCTCCATTTCTCATGCCCAGAGCAGTGCTTTAGTAAATATTCATGCAATAGATGAATCCATTGCCAAGCCTGAAGACTCCAACCAACTGTGAACTACATTCTCAATCACGTCCACCTCCTCCTCCATCTCTCCTTAAGCACCAAGTCTCTGACTCTGGTCCTTCCTTTTGCCCAATCACTTCTCAGTCCATCTCCTCTGCTCTACGCTTACCGTCACTTTCTTAGTTTCTCTTCTCTTGGATGACTACATCAGCCTCTTCCCAAATCTTCCTTCCTTCTAAAATGTTAATTTGATAACGATACTTTCCTATTCAAGAACTGCTCCAAGCTCCCAGCTGTCTCCCTTGAAAAACATAACAAGCCTATACTCCCGAGACAACTGCTTGAGACATGTCTAAACTCGGCCCCCTCTAATATTTCTTTTTGCTTTTTCTTACTTCCAAACTCTGTGCAGACCCTCAGAACATCCTCCATCACCTATTTTTAGCTCTTGACATCACTATGGATCTTAAGTAACTAGCTTAGATGTTACTTTCTTTGGGAAACTTTGTCTGACTCACAACTTAGAAGCAATATACCTCTCTCTCCCTCCCCCACCTTCTCTAATCCACAGGAAAATACATGTCTCTGGTGTTACTTGGGATCTCTAAGAACAAGGAATAGGTTGGAAGTTAGTAATTATGTATGAGACCAGGGACTTAGGATGATGGATGAGCATTGATGGAAGTTCTTGTTTCTTATACTATTACCCTGGACTGGGCTCTGGTATTCTGTTAATGTCTACTCATTTCTGCCCTCCTATCCCTCAGCTTCACTACCTATAACCATTTCTATCACCCAACAATTGAACTGAAGCTATCTTATTAACAACTCTCAAAGGATTTGGATTCCAAACTTTGAAATTAAAATGCCTCTGAATGAATGGTGCCCACCAGAGTCACAAAATGTACTAAGTGTAACTAGCCTTGCCTGACTCTACTTTTTTTATGCCAGTCCCAAATTAGACCTCACACTGGCCTGTGTGTACACAATCCACTTTTTGCAGACAAGGTTTTCTGTATCCCTGGCTGAACTTCAACTCTTCATATAGTCAAAGATGGCCTCCTGATCGCCCTGCCTCCACCTCCCAAGTGCTAAGATTACAGGCATGGGCCACCCTGTCCAGCTACAATGATTTTTCATACTGACTGCTAATGTGACAGTTCTAAAACACAAATTTTATCAAATTATACTCCCATTTCAGATTCTTTCACAGGATACCTTCTTACCAATAATTTTGGCTCTCAACTTTTCTGAGGGGATACAAATCCCTTTATGCATTTAATGAAAGCCACGAACTATCTTGCTCATAAAATTATGTGCATAGTTATACACATGTAGCATTTTGATTCAATTTCAGGAGGTTCGTGGGCCTCATGAAGCCTACCAGGGAGCCATACACTCCACTCTCTTGCTCGATCTAAAAACATCCAGTTCTTTTGCATATGTTATTCCTTCTGCCTAGAATGTTCTTCAGTACTTCACCCATCTGGCTAATTCTTACTTATTCTTTAAGACCCAGAACTCAGGGTGAGTTTACCTGTGCCAGCCCCAGACAGGGCTGGAGCCTTTCCTTTGAGCTCCTATTTCTCTACCTTCTACCCCATTGTGTTCTTTTCTGTCACAGGCCTTCACAGTCTTCCCGCAGCTAACTGGGGATTCACAGAGGACAACAATAACCTTGCAGAGGCAGTACTCTGTGTCTACTGAAATAAGTACCAATAACAACAACTCTACAGAGCACCCATTGTGTTCCAGGTACTTAGTGATATGAATTCTGAACGAATTCATTTGAATGGAATCATCCACTCCTTAGCCAATAAAATCCATGATGCTGTTGGCAGTATTCTGTCCTTTTCAACAGAGAAGAAAGGGGATTAAGAGACGTGTGAAATAAGTTGTTCAAGTGACGGAGTTTGGACAGAGATTGCCATGGTTGTCATGGCAAACAGTGTTACACCATGCCTTACTGCTCTGGTTACAAGAGAGCATCAGCAAAAGAAAAGGATTGAGAACTAGGGCCAGAGCTATAATTCCCATATATGTCATGCCAAGGCCAGGCACCTGGTGCTCTCCTTATTATGCATCCTCCACCATCCTCATGTACTATGTTTACCCTCCTCTTTCCCCAAATCTTGCCTGCTATGGTCAGGGCCAGTCTTTGATTCAGAACCATCTTCACACATGTATTGTGTTACACACTTTGTTAGTGGCAAAACAAGATCTGAGTACTCTTTCCTCTTCTATAGTTGACAGTCACCTGCAGTTTCACATGACCATCTCCAATCCCCAAAACAGTCTTGAGAGGTAGGCAGGCATTAGCCTCACGACTAGATTGAGGAAACAGAGACCCAGAAGCTAAATGATTTGTCTGAAGTCACAGGAAGTGGAAACTCTTGAGCTTAAACTGACTCTATTTTTCCCCCAATGAAGTCACCATGTTTGGAACAGTGAAAAAGAAGACATGGCCATTCTTCATAAAGGAGGAGAATGAAAGAAAGTTATTTTTTTTCAACTCATTAAAAATGTCACCTCCTATAGGAAGCCTTCCCTAGATGCCAGATGGAGTTACATGCCTCTATTCTGGCAGCCAGCTCAGCCTAATTCAGTCCCATTCCAAAGTACACTATGCTTCTTTTCTCCCTGCTAGACTAGAACTCCTTGAAAGTAGGACCAGACATACTCCATTCCAAAAGAGCAGCACGTGCACTTAACTACTGACTCATCTCTCCAGTCCCAAGAATATATATATTTTATTTAAAGTGTACATAAAAGTTATTTCCATCGCTTTAACAAGTGTATAAACTAGCTAAAGGTAAAGGTTATTCATAAATCCTGCCTTTATTTAAGAGAAGCATACATTATCTAACCTTTTAATTAAGAGGTGGTCAAAGGGCTGGAAAGACGGTTCCATGGTTAAGAGTATTGCCTGATCTTCCAGAGGATCTGGGTTCCATTCCCAGAACCCATATCATCTATAACTCTAGTTCCAAGGCATCTGATATCCTCTTCTGGCCTCTATAGGTACCAGACATGTATGTGGTGCTCAGACATACATGCAATCAAAACACCCATGCACAAAACCAAATTAATAAAAAAAATTTAGAAGACTTGGTCAAGAGTGGTATTCGAGGCTGGAGAGACTGCTCATCCATAAGAGCATGCTCTTGCAGAGGACCTCAGTTAGACTCCTAGCACACACATCAGAAGACCATAACCTCCTAGATCTCCATCTAATGCCTCTGGCCACTAAAGACACCTGCAAGCAGCCTGGTCTACATAGTGAGTTCCAGGACAGCCAGAGCTATATAGTGAGACCTTGTCTCGAAAACAAACAAACAACAACAACAAAGACACCTGCACTCACATGTGTCACACACACACACACACACACACACACACACACACACACACACCCATAGTTAAAATTAAAATGAATGTTTTTTTTTTTTTAAAGGAGTGATATTCTACAGGGGTATTTAATAAGGACTTGCACAACAGACTTTATGTTTGCAATTTGGATTGGGTATTTTAGAAAAGGTTTCTGCCTGGCTAAGCTGGGCTTTCTCTCAGTAAATCCTCAGAAAAATCTTGCTCTGAGGCATGGTTCTCAGCTTGGAAGAATGTACACATTCAAGATTCTCACGCTTGTGATATCCAGCATCACAAGCCTGTGATGTTAGCACTCAGGAGGCTGAAGCAGGAGAACCAAGAGTTTCAGCCCAGCTGGTGCTAATAACAAGACCCCATCTCATAAATCCAAAAAGGAAAAGAGAAATTCTCCCGGCAACTGACAAAGTGGCCCTACAAAACAAATAAACAAAAACCTGTATTAATCTGTACTCCAATCAATGTACATAAGAGGTTCTGTTTTGATGCAATCCTTCTGATCTTTTTTAATGTTTACACTTAAAAAATGGTGCTTTGTTATGGTTTCAAAATCTACAGTTTATTAGCGAGTAGTAAGATTAGTGCCTATTCATAGTTATTACGTAATTATCTATTTCATTGTTGAATCATCAAATGGTGTTATTTAAACATTTTATTTTACTTTATTTGAGACAGGATCTCACTCTATAGTGTAGGCTGTCCTGGAGCTCACAATGTAGCACAGGTGGGTCTCGAATTCATACAGTTCCTCTTGTCTCAGTTTCCTGAACAGTAGGATTACAGGTAAAATTCTACCATGTTCAACCTAATTCTCCATTTTCAATGGGTTGTGTATCTTTTTCTTACTGACTTCTAGAACACAATCTAGATTTAGACAGAGATAGCAACATATTATGTAGTAAACTTTCTACTGCCATTATTTATTATGAATTAACTTTGTGTACAATATCTTTCTCCATACAGTTTTAAATATTAATGAAGAAAAATATTACTCTGTTTTATGGCTTCTGGGTTTTGTTGTTGTTTGAGAAGGGATCTGGCATCTCACTATGTTGCTCCTGCTAGCCTTGAACTCCTGACTTCAAGTAATCTTTCAGCTTCAGCTTCCTGAGTATCTGGGACTACTGTCATGCACCATCACAATTGGCTTGGCTTCTAGATTTTTTTTTTTCTAGACAGGATCTCACTATGTAACCCTGGCTGTCCTACATACTCACTATGTAGCCCAGGCTGGCCTCGAACTCACAGAGATCTTCCTGCCTCTGTCTCCCAAGTGGTGGGATTAAGGGTGTGAAACACTCACTGCACCCAGCTTTGTCTTATAGGTTTTAAAGTCTCACATTGCAAGGCCTTCTGTATCTTAATATTATAATTAAAATATTCAATATTTCCTTCTGGTATCCTACAACCATATTTTCATAGGGTCTGAAATGTCTTTTTTTTTTATCCCAAACTAATTTCCCATTTCAACATTTGCATCTAAACTCCCTACTTTGTTCTGTTTATATATTCCTCTATTTCTGTGAAGATACAATATTTGCAATTACTGAAATCTTTTAAATTTTTTTAGATGGATTTATTTTATTATTTTATGTGTACTGCACATCACAGGTATGCTTGGTGCCTATGGAGGTCAGAGGAGGGCATTGGATCCTCTAGAGCTGGAGCTATGGATGGTTGGGAGCCACCATGTGGGTGCTGGGGATTGAACCCAGGCTCTCTGCAAGAGTAACCAATGCTCTTAACTACTGAGTCATCTTTCCAGTCCATTAATGCACTCTTATGGTAAGGTTTGGGTACATTTAATAGGTAAATCTCCTACATTATTTCTCCTTTGCAAAAATTTAATTAATGAATATTTACTCTTTCCAATGAACTTTAAAATGCAATTGCTCAGTACCAAAGAAAATACCACTGATATTTTTATGACAAATAAAAATTTTTATGATCAAATTTTGATCAAATTGGTGGAAAATGTCATTGTTCATCATATTGAACCTTTCCTCCTCAAACAGAAGATAATCTTTGATAGAGTCAATTCTTACAGCCTTCAATAAAAATTTATAGCCCTCTCCAAAAAATATTTCCTGTTTTATGTAAATTTCTAGGGAGTTTATAGATTGTTTTTACTACTGTGAAAAGTATTTTCTCTATTACATCTTTTAGTTAGATACTACTGGTATTCAGAGATGCTAATGTTTTGTGTACATATTTGTCCTGTATGTACCTATCACATTGGAATTTCTTAGTAGTTGAAAGAAGTTTTCATTTTATTCTCTTGACTAATTAGACAATCATATCATCTTCAGATAATGCTAATTATGAGTCATTCTAATATTTACACTACTCATTTCTTTTTAAATCCCATTGTTTATAATTGGAATGAAATATACACGAGTATGAAATTGTCAAATAACAAATTCAATAAAAGAAATACCACTGTTTAAGATTTCCAAAAATTAATTAAGCAATAGTGATAGCAATCATTCTTACTTTGTTCTTGAATTTAATGGAAATGTATTAAGTGATTCATTTTTACATTTGATGATTGTCTCTGAATTCTTATAAAAACAAACCTTTACCAAGCTAAGGAAGTTTTCACTAATTCCTAGCTTAAGGTATTAGCTATCTTTTGCTATGTAACAAATTATTCCACTGTAGCAAGAGAATGTAATGTAAATTTACCAGAACATTTTCCAGCATTAATAGATAATTAAATGATATTTCCTATAAAAGAGAAATATTGCAATAAATTACAATAACAGAGTTCCTACCATTTATCATTATCATTTATTGCTACTATTATTATTTTATGTATATGGGTGTTTTGCTTGCATGTATGTCTGTGCATCAAGTGCATGCCTGGCGCCTAAAGAGGCCAGAAGAGGGCATTGCATCCCTTGGAAGTGGGTTTCAGAAAATTGTGAGTTGCCATGTGGATATGGGCAATCGAACCCAGGTCCTCTGGAGGAGCAGGTGGTGTTCTTAACCACTGAGTCATCTATCCAGCCACCAGGGTTCCTAATGTTGAACAATCCTTGCACTCTTAGGAAGCCTTCATTTGTTAAGATGTTCTCTCTCACCCTCTCTTTCTCTCTAAAGGTTTCATGTAGCCTAGGCTGGGTTCAAACTTGCGATATAGCCAAATCTGACCTTGAACCCTTCATCTTTTGGCCTCTACCTTATATTCCAAGTGCTAGATTACAAACCTATGCCACCAAGGCAAGAAAGATATACTTTTAATACTCTAATGGGTTCTTTTTTCATAATACTCTATTACAGTATTTGTTACATCAGGTATGGGGGCACAAGCCTGAAATCCCAGAACTCAGGAGGTAGAGGCAATAGAAACACAAGACTGAGGGCAGCCTGGATGACATAGTGATTTCTAGGACAACCTCTGAATAACTTAGTAAGATAAAGGAAAAACGGGCCAGAGACACAGCTCAGTCTAAAATGCACAAATCCCCGCATCTAATTCCCAGTCCTGATAGATAAACAAAGTTGCTCACTGACATATAATTGCGCGTGCGTGCGTGCGTGGTGCGGGGTGTGTGTGTGTGTGTGTGTGTGTGTGTGTGTGTGTGTGTGTAGGATGGAGGATAAAAACCCAGAGCTTTGTGTTCTACCATTTAGCTTTATCTCCAGCCCTGTTCTGCTTTGTTTTTGAGAAAGGGTTTCTCTACATTGCCCAGGCTGACTTCAAACTCCTAGGCTAACGCAACATTCTTGCCTCAGCCTGTTGCCACTGAACAGCCTTACATCAGGAACTGGGAAGATGGCTATCTTTTCCTATTATTTGACCTTGCAGGATTTGATAAAACTTTCAGGACCTCCAGAAAAACAACTGGACATGGTATTATTTCTCAAGAGAAAAAAATGCCCACTTTTTTCATTTCATTCCTCACTTTTCCATTCTATTCAGGTTTGGGTTTTTTTTTCCCCCTTTTTAAGGTACTTTCTGTAATTTACATGTTTCTAGAAAATCACCCAATTAAATTACATTTTCATGTTTCTTGGTATAAATACACACACACACACACACACACACACAGCATTTTCTTATAACTTTAAAAAAAAACCTCAGAATTTATGGTAACTCCTTTCTTTAAAAAAATGTTATTTTGCTTACTTTTTTTTTCTTTTTCCCCAGTCATATCTGCCAGAGGATCAAAACTTTTGTTTTCTGTTTCATTGATTTCTGGCTTCATCTACAGTAATTAGTGGATTCTGTTTCCCTTTTGTTGTTCTTTTTCTAGCTTCTTAAGTGGAATAATTAGTTCATGTAATTTAACCTGCCTTCCTCTCTAATAAAAGCACCGGGAGAGCTGGGACTGTAGCTGAGTGATACAGTTGTTTGCCTAGCACTCGTGAAGCCCTAAATTCAGTTTCCAGCACCACAATAAAGAAATGCACTGGAAACTATAGGTATTCTTCTAGAGCCCCTATGACACACCTTATAGGTTATGAAATGTAACAGTCTCCTAAATTAATTTATTAAAAATAGCCTATAAATTCCATTCTTACTTCCTTTTAAATGCAAGGTATTTTGTTTATTTGTTGAGGTGGGATCTCACTGTGTAGTCCCAGCTAGCCTTGAACTCATTGTGTAGACCAGACTGGCTTTGCACTCACAGAAATCTGCCTGCCTCTGCCTCCTGAGTGCTAGGACCAGGGTGTAAGACACCACATTGCAGGGCCTCCCTTTATTTATTTATTTTTATGTGGCTGTTAATACTTCCTTTTGTTGAATTCTAATCAGAAATATTAAACAGGATTTCTGATTAACTTGGAAATAATGTTGTTCTCCAAAAAAAATGTAGGCAGATCCTTCCCTCTGCCTAAACATCCTTTCACAGTCTACTCAGACAGCAAACTCCTATTCATACTTCAGAACATCTTTCAAAGGCCACATATTCCAAGACCAACCACTCCTAGCTATGGAGACAGGCCTCTAAGGATGGATTTCTTTAAAAAAATAAAAATAAAAAAGAATAAAGTACGAATAGATTCCAAAGGTCCTCTTTAGTCTCCAAACCTGATCTCCCAAGATCCTCAGACATTCAGACAACCACTCCACAGTCACTCGGGGGACTAAGGGACACGAGGCAGGGGTGGGGGGTGTCTGGCAATGATGGTGCATATTAGTTTGGAAGGGAAAAGGATTCGGGGAGGGTTAGGTCTAGCTCTTACCTGCTCTCTGCCAGCCTGCCTGAGGGGGTAAGCTTCATGGAGTCAAGGACCTGAGTAGGACAGCAATACTGGTGTAGAGTATGAGACGCTGTGGACCTGAGAGACAGCAAGAGACAGGGAAAGAGAGACAGAGAAAGAGACAGGGAAGGAAGGGAGAGGCAGGGAGGGCAAGGGGGACAAGGGGGTCAGAGTAGGTGGGGGATGGGGAAAGGGAAGGTGCAGAGGAAAGGAAAGGGAGGAGGGGTGGGAGGGAGGGAGGAAGGAAGATATGATGGGAAAGGAGGGTGAGAGGGAAGAAGAGTAAAGGGAAGAGGGGAAGAGGAAAGAAAGGGAAGGAGAAATAGAGGGAAGGAGGCATGGAAGGATAGGGGAGGGAGGGAGGAAGGAGGAAAGAAGAGAGGGAAGGAAGAAGGGGGAGGGAAAGGGAGGACGGAAGGAAGGAAGGAAGGAAGGAAGGAAGGAAGGAAGGAAGGAAGGAAAAAGAAAAAACCACAAAGTCAAGAAAGAGAGGACAGCACTCAACCACAAACAGAACACAATGACAACAGGGGGCAGTAGAGACAAGAGCCAGGCTTGGGCCTCCTGTGTTCCAGGTGACTCCGTGGGGACCTGGGTTACTGAGAGACGCTGGGACACCACAGCAGGGAAGGGGAAAAGGAGCCCTCCTCACAGCAGACACCACAGGGGAAGGTAGGAAGGAAAGCAGAGGGAGATGAAAGAGAAGAGAAAGATGTGTGGGCAATGCAAGGGCTCCCCTTCGAGAAAACCCTTCATAGGGAGGGAGGGGAGGGCAGGGGCGGGCAGGGGAGGCAAGGGTGGAGCACTGAAGGAGCAGAGGAAAAGAAAGAGAGAAACCGAAAGAGACAGAAAAGGAGAAAGAGGAAGGGCTAGACAAAAGACACAGAGAGAAGACAGGGAGAGCCAGAGAATGCCAGAGCAGAGGGGGCTGAGGGCAGAGAAGGCTGACAGAATCTCAGTGGTCTTGGCGACAGGATGGGACTCAGAGCTTGGGGCGGAAGGGCAGGCAAGGTAGAGGACAAGGTGGTTCCAAGGAGGAGTTTTTTGCTTCCAGGGCCGTTACTGTCCCCCACACATCCCAAGGCTGGGCCCACACTCCACCCCTCTGCTGCACCCCACCCCCACCTCCAGTGCACAGTCTAAAGGCCCCTCTGGCACCTGCTTGATGTGATTAAAGTCCAAAGAATGGCAAGAGGGAAGAGGAGCGACAGTAAGTAGGGGGGCTAAGGGCCTTGTCCCTGCCCTGCCCAACACAGTATGGTTGCTGGGGGTCATACCAAGTGGCCACAGCCAGGACAAGCTGAAAGTGGAGTCTGCCCCTCCATGTCAGCCAGCCCCTGTCTCTGCAAGTCCCTAAAGGTAGATGGTCAGTACTGGCCACTCAAGAGCCCAAGTAAAAGTCAGAAATGGGGCAGCAGTCCAGCCCAGCTGTCCATTCTCTAATTTAGTACAAGTCAGAAGATGCCCAAATGTTTAGAGAATCTTTGAATGTGAGAATTCTTCTCTGAAGCTCTACATAGCCATCATCATCTTCAGAGTGGCTGTTTCTCAAGTACCCTCTATGTGCCAGTCACTGGCTCGTCATCTCACGGTATCTGAGCCTCAGACACCCTCAGGCTGCTGGAATGTTGGCATCAGAATGTCAGTGGCTGGAGCATGCAGGCTGCCGGGTGTGCTAGGCTAACGCCAGGGCAGTCACAGAGGTCACCTCTCACAGGCCATGGGCTGTACTGCTTGGGGCTCTAAGGTCCTGACCAAGCTGGCTTTCAGATGCCCACAGACTCACTCACTCAAGTCGGCTCCCTCTCCTAAACCAAAGGCCTTCAAGAGTACAGAAAGGGAGCCAGAAACCAGGAAGCCAGAAGGCGGCTGAATCATCAAGCCAGGCTGTGGGTCTAGGTCTGAGCAGGAAGGAAGGGAGATCAGGCTAAGTGGCCCAGGTTCCTACCTGCTGCTCCTCCAGGGGGGTTCCATGAGTCTGGACCTGTCCCAGGGGCAGCCCCCCTCCCTACTCCCTGCCAGTGCCACCCCGTCACTATTCCCACCTCCTCTTCCTCAGTCCTTCCCCAGAAGGAGGAGCCAAGGAGGAGGGGCCAGACCCGCTGGGCTGCAGGCCAGGCTGCAAATGGAAACTTTGCTCCTTCCTTGCTCTCCAAGGGTTGGGAATTCCTCGCAAAAGGAAGCAGTTTAGAGAGCTCTCTTATTCCTCACGGCCAAACTTGGGGCTGGGCCCCCTATGTGCATCTCCTCTGCTATCCCCACAAGCAACTTGTCTCAGCCTGAAAGGGTTCTGTCACCGAGGCCTATTTCAATACCTTCTGTAGAAAATTGAGATACAAAGCTTGGTAGTAGTGGCAGAATCCCAAGATTAGGGCTTAATGTGGCTATTCCAAAACCGGGAATCTGTAACGTCAGTTCTATTACTACTTTGTACATTTTTTAGCAGTGGCTTGTCACTAACACTCTCCTCTCAGCACATTTACAGATATGACTGTCCTAGACAGTCATATCAAGTAAAATTCAAACCACCCAGTTTCAGATATGACGATGTGTCCCTGAATAATATTCTTTAGGACTATACTAAGCTCTCAAAACAGAGAGAGAGAGAGAGAGAGAGAGAGAGAGAGAGAGAGAGAGAGAGAGAGAGAGAGAATCACAATCATACACTGGCCAGTTATAAACTAGAGGTTGTGCCAGGCGTCGTGGGGCACGTCTTTAATCCCAGTACTCAGGAGGCAGAGGCAGGCGGATCTCTGTGAGTTCGAGCCCAGCCTGGGCTACAAAGTGAGTTTCAGGACAGCTAGGACTGTCACACAGAGAAACTCTGTCTCAAAAAAACAAAAAGTAAGCAAATAAATAAATAAGCCAGAGGTTGTGCGTACACATGCCATTTATAATCCAGAGGTTGCTCCTCCAGGAAGACTGTGCAGCCTGATTCTAGAGGTCCAACAACTGAAACCTAAAGAGGAGCACAATCTCAGCAAAGTTAATACAACAGGGCACAAGTGGGTGTCTGACACCTGCCTACCCACCATGGCACTCTACTCTCTACATGGGTAGCACCAGAGAAAACAGGTTTTGGGGAGTCTGAAAGATGGGCATGTTCCTGAAAAAGGATAACAGGTCCAGCTCAGAGCATCCTAGCCTCTCATGGCCCCAGAGCCCAGGCTCCTGGCTGTTCTGAGCAGAAGGCTCCTGGGGAGGGCCAGGGTGGTCAGTGATCTAGAAGAAATAGGAGCTGACAGGCTACAGGCCAACCTTCCTGCCTCCCTACCAGGACAACTGGCTCATCTGAAGAAAGCCAAGGCTGCTAGGAAGAGAGAGGCCCTCTGAACCACTACAAACCTGGCGTCTGTGGGGCTTCAGAAGCCTCCTCTCTCTCTGCCCATCTCCTATGACTGGGTACTCAAGCCCTTACCTCAACCTCTGCCTTGTTAGCTTCTCTTGGACAACCCTCCCAGCTCCTGCAGGCGCTTCACCTCTGGCCCAGACCTTCCTCTAGGTCTGACAGGGGTTGAGGACAGAAACTGTAGTCCTGACCGTCAGGCTGATGATGGATGACCTCAGGCAAGCCTCTTCTATTCTCCGGGGAGTCCAAGAGCCTACACTGCCGATCCTTGTAGAATTCAATGTAACCGTTTATCTGGGCATATCCCATGAGCCTCAGTTTGGTTCTCTACAGAACAGCGATGACAGTTCCCTACTCCATAGGTTTGGTTTGGTTTGTTTGAAACACAGTCTTGCTATATAGGCCAGGTTTGCCTCAAATTCATAATTCTTCTGCTTCGGTCTCTCAAGTACTGGGATTACAGGTACGGGCTACCCTGCCGTGCTCAGCATACCTCACGGGGTTGTTTGTTCATTTATCAGTTTTGAAATGGGGTCTTGCTACATAGCCTTTTGGCTGGCCTGCTACTCATTATGTAGCCCAGACTGACCTCAGACTCACAGCAACCCTCCTGTTTCAGCTTGCTGAGTACTGGAATTATAGGCATGTGCTACTACTCCTGGCTTACCTCACAGGTTCTTGTCAAGATTCCATAGGCTTAAGTAAGCACATGATGACAGAAGAGTCTGTTTGAGTAAGAGAGTCTGATTCCGGGCGTGATGAC
The DNA here is from genome assembly GCF_949786415.1 of Peromyscus eremicus. Classification (NCBI taxonomy): domain Eukaryota; kingdom Metazoa; phylum Chordata; class Mammalia; order Rodentia; family Cricetidae; genus Peromyscus; species Peromyscus eremicus. Next base: position 17,038,280 of record NC_081439.1, on the reverse strand, counting down.
GCACGCCTTTAATCCTAGCACTCAAAAGGAAGAGGCAGGCGGATCTCTGTGAGTTTGAGGCCAGCCTGGTCCACAAAGTGAACTCCAGGACAGGCAGGGCTACACAGAGAAACCCTGTCTCAAAAAACTAAGAGTCTGACCCTTCTCCAAGTGGATGTGGGGGGACTTGCAAGAAGCCCTTTGCTTCAGAGATGAGGAAGAATTCTAGGAAAATACCTGTTAATGAACCGGGGCCTTTGTGTAATTCAGACCTAGCTAAGCATGTTACATAAATTTATATGATGACTCACCAGGGGCTGAATGAATTCAGAGTGAGGAGCTTAAGCCAGCCACAGGGCACTGGTGAGCCCCTCATTCGACAGATACTGTGGACTAGGCACGGTGCTAGGTTCCAAAGGTACAGTATGACCTGTCTTCGGGAAGCTTATGTCTAACTGAGAGGAGACAGACACTCCGTTCGTGTGGAGACAGGAAGCAGAAAGAATTCTGTGCAGAAGAAAGGACCTAAGATGCTGCTTCCGGGAACTTCCAAGAGACCAATGTGGCTGAGTGAAAACTTCATTGAGAGACACACACGGGGCCGGAGATGCAGGAAGGGTTCAATCTTGCAAATCCCTGGCGGCCATGATAGGGGTTCCTTACTTACACTAGCCTTATTTTGGAAGTCTGTGGTTCTTGGATAAGCACGGGAGGGAGTATCTCTAAAGCCCCTGGAGTTGGATGAGAAGTATTCTCTGGGAAATATTACTTTCTAGCTTTCATCAGCTACTCAGATGGGCGTGTGACTCCAAAGGGTAAAGAAGCTTTCAACGTGATCCCATGCTTTAAATACCTAGTAAATGAGCTAGTAGCGGGTCCCGTAGATCCTTCAGTGACCTAGCCCCTATCTCCCACCCTCAACTAATCTGGCTCTTCCTCCATTTTTTTTTGGGGGGGGGGGATAGGGTTTTGCCTTGTAGCTCAGGCTGGCCTTAAACTCGAGCTCCTGCTGCCTGTCCCTTCTCAGTACTATGGTTACAGATATGTAGTACATCCCCCACCACCACCTGCACCTCACCCAGACAGGATTACCTCTAATTACCTGAGAGGCATATGTAGCTGCTTCACGCCTCACCTTAACTAGTAATCTCCCTCTGGGCCCCTACAACCACCTCCCCACCTGAACAGCACTTCCTTGTTCTTCGAAAGTCAGCTAGAAGCTGTGTTCTCTGGGAACCTGCCCTGATCCCACCTAGGCAGGGTAGATCGCCTCCCTAGAGTCCTTCCACTCTGTTCCTCTCTCAGCCAGCTTCTCACAATACTGTTCACGGTTTCATCTACTCAATTGGGAAATCTGTAAGAATAGGTGTCTCATTGAGCCGTGTCCCCAGCAGCTAGCACAGGTCCACCTGGTTATATATTTTGCTGGGAGACAATGCACACAGCACGGGAAGCTGCAGGATGGGCCAGTGGACACTAGAGGGCACTGAAGCCCCTGCAATTCAGTGGGTACAACTGACCAGGGCCCCAGTTGCAGCCTTCTAAGGTAAACTCTCTCATTTCCAGATCCTTTCTCAGAACAATCCACTCCCACGGCACATGCAGCTTTAGTTCCTCATAAAGGGGTGCCCACCACCCCTCCCACATGTCTGACCTGTAATACTGTTCATTTCATCTCACACCACTCTATCCTCCCTCAGATAAGTTCTACTCATCCTCCAAGTCTCAGTTTGGATGTCAGCTTGGGTATCTTCCCTGACCCTCAGGCTGGGTTAGGCATACTTCCTTGATGCTCCCACAACACACCACACTTCTCTTATAATTGTGGGTAATTTATGTTTCCTAAGTAGATAGTGGGATCCAGCACAAGGCCCATCACTCTATTATGCAACATCCTATTAGTCAACTGGTATTGGTAGGTACTAGATAAATCACCCTTGAATAAAAGACAAAAATGCATGAGTGGATAGATTAATGATTTGGGCAAGTCACTTTACCTCCTCTGGATATATGTTTCCCACCCTTAAATCACCCCTACTTGGCAGAATGGCCACGAAAATTAATGTGTGTCAAGTGTTCCCTAACATGACCTGAAATTCAACAGATTATTTTCAGAACTAAAGCAATAACTAATATTTGGAACAATAAAAACAAAGGAAGAAGAGGAGTTGAAAGAGACTCTGCCTGAGCCTTGGATAATTTCTGTCACTTAGACTTAACAGTAATAATAGAATGGTCACATTTATTAGAATAACAGCAGCATTTCTTATGTGCTGGAACAGAACCAGAAGGCCCCAGATGAGGTTGTAGGAAGACTCTAGGTTCAACCAGAAGATGCTAGGTCAGGGCCAAGTCCAGAGCTGTGGGCATTGCCCTCATATCTGGAGACCAGTCATTACTGGCACAGCTGGTTCCTAAACTCTTTACTAATAGGTGAAAACTTGTCTAAGGGGTCATTAATTCCCTCTGTAATTAATGTAAAAACTGCAGGGTTTGTATTAATGGAAAAGTAAGCTCAAGCGTCACGCTGGTAATATTGATAATGTGTGTCTGTAATTATATACTACAAATAACTATAAATTTAGTCACTGAACTAATAAAACAGAAAAATCCCTAAGGCAACCACAACCTTGGTAGCAACTGTACCATCAGTAACATCACGCCGGTTGTTCTGAGGCTATGAAAATCGCCACAAACTGGTGTCAATGGTAATTTGCACCATGCATTTAAAAGATGTTTAGGGGTGGACATGGTGGCACATGCCTTTAATCACAGCATTCAGGAGTGCTCTCAATCTGAGTTCAAGACCAGCCCGGTCTACATAGAGAGTTCCAGGCTAGCCAGAGATACACAGTGGGAATCTGTCTCAAAAAACAACAATGAAACAACTTTAAAAGGTGTTTTGACTTAAAATAAAGAAACAGGGCCGCTCAGGAATAGAGCATATGCTTAGCATACATGAGGTCCTGGGTTCAATACAAACATCACAAGAAAAAGTGAAAAATGATTTTAGATAAAATGGTGTGTTTTGCTATAAGAACATGGAACTTGAAAACAGAGAACAAAGATCACCTGGAAATAAGCAGGAACCAAAAACTGGGTGGATGAGCAATCTTTTTTTTTTTTTTTTTTTTTTTTTTTTTTTTTTTTTTTTTTTTTTTTTGAGACAGGGTTTCTCTGTGTAGCTTTGCGCCTTTCCTGGAACTCACTTGGTAACCCAGGCTGGCCTCGAACTCACAGAGATCCGCCTGGCTCTGCCTCCCGAGTGCTGGGATTAAAGGTGTGCACCACCACCGCCCGGCTTTTTTTTTTTTTTTTTTTTGATGGGCAATCTTAACATCATAGGCACCTGCACAAAATATCTCCAGGCTCTGATCTTGAATTTTTATTTATTGTTTTTGTTTGCTTATTTGCTTGTTTGTTTTTAGAGACAGAGTTTCTCTTTGTAGCCCTGGCCATCTGGAACTCACTCTGTAGACCAGGCTGGCCTTGAACTCAGAGATCCACCTGCCTCTGCCATCTTAGCGCTGGGATTAAAAGTGTGTGCCAGCACCGCCCAGCTCCTGACCTCACTTTTTGTGCACATAACACCTCTGCTGAGTACAGAGGAAACACCAAGCTCTAAGTACTTTACCTCTCTACCCTCACTCATCCTTTTCCAAGAGAACAGAAACCCATCTTGCTGTCTTGTATTACCAGAGGCTCTCTGCAGTTAGATGACAGAGACCTTAAGTCACACAGCAGCTTCCAGGTTTGTGACCATGCTAGGATGCACAGCAGCAGAGGAAGCCACAGAAAAGCATCAGCAAAAAAGAGATGAGAGGGGTCAGGCAAGCTATGAGGAACAATCTTGGTCCTTGACTTCTGGTCTTGATTTTGGTTGGTGCAAAGCGTGGCTATCGTTCATTTACTCTTCTTAATTTTGTGAGAGGTAACCTCATCATAGCCCTCCCCTCTCTATTTTTGAGCTAGCGCAGGTAAGCTTCTGTTCCCTGCAACAGAATGTATCCAAACTAAGACAAGTGAAATTTGGGGATACAAGCGCGGGGCTTGTATAAAGGAAAACATAAGAACGCTTATGTCAGGAGAAGTGACTGCAATTATTATGGCATTTGTGTTTGTTTGCCCAAAAGCGCCCTCCCTCATTTCCTGACACTTGCTATCACAACCACACACTACAGGCAGACACTCACACACACAGACATTCAGTGACACACAGAGACAAACGCAGCAACCACCAGATATGCTTACATGCAGACAACCTGACATGCATGGCCTTGAAGCAGCATGCAAAGTTGCCCCTGCGCTTATCTCAGCAGCAATGACACGGAGCCTCCCTGACATGCAGCAATGCACACCCACACGTATGAACACAGTGGTGCTGCCTGTAAGGCTTAGGGCAAGAGTCGAAGCTTAACTGGGCTCTGCATAGCCTCCCTCCCCAGCTGCCAAGTGACTCATCCCTAGGGCTGCTAATTAAAGCCAGGACAGAGGGGACAGAGGCAAGGGGAGGGGAAGAGAGGGAAGGCAAGTTTATTTTGGTGCCAACCAGGCACTCAGCCAGCTTAGGGGTCACCCACTTCCGGGGGCTGGGCCAAGCGGAGGCAGGAGAACCCAGAGAGGAAGGGGAGAAGAGGAACCATTTGCCCTATCTCATCTCTCTGGAGCTTCTAGAAAAAGTTCCTCCTTTGGGAAAATTACCCAGCTCCCCTTGGTCCTACCTTCTGTCTTGTTATCAGAAGCCAGATCAATCCCTCCAGGCTTCTGTTCTTATACACTGGCTGTCTACCTCGTTATCACATTCTAAAGCTAGCTCACCTTTGTAGCAACCCTAGACTAAGAGCTCCCCGTGGACAGGGGTCCCAGATTACCCCCTTCTGTGTCACCCTCCTCCCAAACAGATTGTCCACCACAGGCCTGCTACTTAGAGAATGAATGTTGTACATGCTTCAGGAAAGCAATCAAGTTAAACCCTGGGGTGATTACAAATCTGATGATCTAGATTCCCACCTTAATTTTTACCACGGGGCAAATTATCTTAGCTTTCTAAGCCTTAGCATCTTTCTTTGTAAAACAACAACAACAACAATATATAGCCTTTAAGATTATACTGAAGACAAAGTGAGAGACTGCATGTGAAGTGCCCAGCTATCACTTGGTAGGGCTGCTGCTGCTCAAAATGAAAAATCACACCTGCACCCCAGGTGAGCAGCAGAAGGAATGATACAGAGGCAAGTTCTAAACCTAGATCTACCAGAAGGACCTCAGACAAATCCCAGGAACTTACTGAATACAGTCTTATGTAAAGTGGGGAATCACAATATTTCACCATAAATGTACCCGCCAAGTATGATGTGGCGAGCCCAGCTCTTAGAAGCAGCTCAATAAATTGCAGTAGTGATCAGAAAGGATAGGTAGCAAGAGGGGCCCAGACCTTTGACGCCTGGGAAGCCTAGGACGGAGGAAGCAGTCTGGGTGGATGAGGGCCAGGCTTCCCACAGCCAGAGAGCGTGTTGCAGGCAGTAAGTAACAAGGTTGGAGGCACAGGAAGCAGTAGGAACAGAGAGTTGGGCAGGGTGGGCAGCCAGGCAGAGCTGAACAGGAAGCATATGGGAGGGAAGAACTGGACACAGCTGGGGCCGCTCTGGGGATTGGGAGTATCTCAGATATGTGAATGGGGGAGCCAAGGGAGGATTGTAAGGTCTTAGTCATCTTAGTCAACCTAGGAGGTCAAAACAAGGAAGAATCTTCCAAATTACCTAAACCAAATTCTCAGTGGGACAGATAGGGACACTGAGGCCCAGAGTGGGAGGCCTCCTCTGGGAACAGAGCCAGCCATTGCTCCTCCTCCCACTTCTCCAGACATCAGTGGCTTCTGTTGCCATGGGGATGTCCCTGGCTCTGAGGGTGTCAGTGGCTCCCCTACCCCCTCCCTCCTTCCCTAGCAACAGGCCACCTCCTCTTGCTCTTATTATGCCTAGCAACCTCAGCCTGGTCCCCGGGGCCATGGAGTTCCAGCCTGACCTCTTACAGCCATGATTGCCTCCGGGACAGCTGGGACTCCCTCATCTTCTGCTGATGGGAACAATCTAGCCCCTCCTGCCTGTCTGGTTTTAAGTTCTACACTTGTCCACATTTTGCAGCATGCCTCTAAATCACACAGTCACTTTAAGAGAGGCTGGGGAGCACAACTGGTTGAGCCGCTATTTGACGCTGAGCATAGCTTTACTTCAACTTCCCCCAACTCAGAGAAATCAGAACCATCGTTCCCATTTTATAAAAGAGAAACAAAGGACCAGAGATTTAAGTGACGGCAAAAATCAGACCACTAGGAAGCAGGCTGTGCTGACAGCTTTGTGATCTGTAGCTATGGCCAGTCTCACTCTGGACTTCAGGTTAAGGTAACTTTAGGTCTGACAAATTCTGTTGGATACACAGGAAACCCAGACATCCATCTTTGCCCTCCTGCCCCATCACCGGCTGTTCAGCTTTAATTATACTCTTGCACTCGGCCCTAACATGGGGTGGTCTGCGGTCTACCTACCCTAGTCACTCCTTGCTATTCAGTTTTCACACTAGCTAAGGCCTAGTTTTCTTCTTGGCTCGCCTAACTCTTTTCCAGCCACACATGCACCCATGTATGTACACACTCATGAATGCAGGTGCTTCCTGGATGAGGAAACTGGGGTTCTACAAGAGACAAACAGATAGGCTGAGTCAAAAAAACTGGAAAGCAACCTAGCCCAAAATGGAGCCCTTAGCCTGGATCCAAAGTTTCTACCCCTTTTTATGCCACAGAGTGTGTGTACACTCAGGTGTGTACAACCTGTAGCCCATAGGCTGCCTATACTCCAGGATAGCTATAAATGGTGCCAACACAAAATTGTGAACTTATTTACAACATTATGAGATTGGTTGTGTGTGTGTTTGTAGATACATATGTATATGGGTACACATGGACGTGTGTGTGTGTGTGTGTGTGTGTGTGTGTGTGTGTGTGTGTGTGAAGACCAGAGGCTGATAATAGATGTCTTCTTCAATTGCTCTTCTTCTCTATTTTTGAGAGAGAGCCTCTCACTGATTTGTTAAGATGGCTGGCCAGCGAGCTCCAGGGATCTCTGTCTCCCTACCAGCGTAATTACCAGAGCATGCCGCCACGCTCAGCTTTTTATATGGCTTCTAGGCATCAGCCTGGGGCCCTCATGCTTACATAGCATGCGCTTTACCAAATGAGCCATCTCCCCATCTGCTATTATGAGATTGTTTTTGCATTGTTTTGTAAACATCAGTTTACATGGTTCTTGTGTGTGTGGACTTTGTAGATGACAACATCATGTCATAGAGCCAAAAGGCAGGACATGCCTGAAGAGATCTGTGACACATCCTTGACCCAATCAGGGTTCTGACCTTTAGAAGTTGTTCTTTCCTGCCCACATCTGTTTTACTCCAGCTGACTGGTCCCTGGCTTTAAACACATCCCTTGCTTTCCTACTCATGCTGATTCTACATCCATGGGCTCTCCTTCTGTGAAATCAGTCCTCTGCAGCCCAGTCTGCTTTGACACCACCTGCTTCAAGAAACACTCCCTAACTGTAGTGAACTTGAGAAGTTATATGTGGGGTCTGCAAGTATCCTCAGAGAGCCCCATCCAACTGTGGTTCCAAATGAAAGGGTCGACTCACTATTCCGTGAGACCTTGTTTTATATGTGCTGTTGCTATAGGCTCTTCTGCTGCCCTAGAGCTACTCTGTAGCCTGAGTTGGAGTGGCCTGCTGAGGCCTCAAAGCTGCTATAGCCTCCTTGAATATGAACCCAGTATACACACCAGGAAACAAATTGGAGTAAAGTCAACACTAGCTTCAGAACCAGAGAGTCCAGGGTATGAATCAGAGGAATGCCACCCTACCCCACTGATCTTCTTTCCCTGGGTGAGGCACTGCCCATCCTGGGATCTCCTCTTCCTCGTTTGTCTTTGTTTTGTTTTTGAGACAGGGTCTCACTTATACAGCCCTGGCTGTCCTGGAACTCACTCTGTAGACTGGGCTGGCCTTGAACTCACAGAAATCCACCTGCCTCTGCCTTCCGAGTGCACCACCATTAAAGGCATGCACCACCATACCAGGTTCCTTTCCATCATTTGTAAATCAGACATCATAATCCTTGCCTAATGCAGCTGCTGTGAGCATTTAAAAAAAGATCATATTTAGAGTGATTAGTATATGAAGAATCAATGATAATTATTATGATTACTAATATTTGGGTGATAGCAAGGATGATCATCATCTACAAAGCTGTCAAGAAGTCTTATAGTGACAGTATAGGCAGGAATCTGGGCTTGGTGCCAAGCAGACTGGAGTTTGAATCCTGGCTTGTTTCCTCAACTATAAAACACAGACGATAAGGCCAGCACAGGTTCCATCCACAGTGTCACTGGGTGGATCAAATAAAACAAATCCTTGACAAGTTCTGTAAGTTATTAAGACCCAACATATGCCATCATGTGACTCATGATTATGGTTATTATTAAATACCATGAGCTAAAGGTTCCAGGAACTCCCCAGCGGGGAGGAGCTGACAACTAGAGATGTGTTCAGTCTGGTTCCTCCACAAGTTAGCAGGCACATCAACAGAGATGCTATGGGAGGCCTGGGCTTGAGGTCATCCCAGGTTGCCTTTCTTCAAGCCCATGGTAAGGACATTGAGATCTATGCCCTTTCTTAAACAAGTGCCCTCCTAAGTGCTAGAACAAACTGTGCCTGGCCATGCTCCTCGGCTGCATGCGAGGATTAATTATGTGCCATCACAGACCTCTTGCCCAGACACCAGGGCTGACTATATCCACCACGTTCTCACTGATTTAATGTTGGCCTCAGCATGTGTCTCCCCTCACCCCCCCCCCAAACACACACAGCCCTTCCCTTGGACCTGGGCACCAATGTGCTCACCCCAGACCTCCTGCAAGAGATGCTAGGACAGACTGTCTATACACAGGCAACTTCTGACCCCGGCTCATATCCACTAACTTGTATGACAGGAACAGTGCTGTTACATATGGTTGGACAAGCTGTGCCCCACCCTAGGGGTTACAGCTGAGAGGTAGTGAATGGGGGTTCACATCCCATTTGTTCTGTGTTCACCAACCCGGAAAGCCTGGTGAGCAAGATTCACAAGAAAGGGCCCATTTTTCCAGTTGGTCCACTCAGAAGGAAGAACGACTCCTTAAGTGAACTGTTTCCTACTCATCACAAATAGGTCATCTTTACTAGTTCAGGCCTGGAGAGCATTGACTGTCCCCACTGTGTGCCTCTACTGCCTGGGCCCATCTCATTTCAAAAGCCATAGTTCCCAGTCCAGATGCTAAGACTAGAGCACACCCTGAACCCCCTCACCATCCCTACATTACCTCTATTTTTGACACTTCTGACTTCATGGGGTTTCTGACGGATGAGGGCCAGAGGGATGCACAAAGAGCTCCAGTCCTAGTCCAGTTTTACCTCTTCTTCCTCAGCTGATAACCTTTACACCTTACCAAAGCTTATAAACTTTTAACCAAGCATGCAAAAAAAAATGTTTCCTCATCACCATATATAGTTCTAATGTCTCGAATGTATCACATCTAAAGTCAATCTAAGTCCCATCACTTGAGACTGCCAGAATTCAGGATAGAGAGGGAAAATAAGACCAGGCAAGCCCAGCATCCATTGTTCCCTTCTTTCCTGGAAGAAGAAAGTAGAAAACTTCCTGGGTCTGAAGCTGGCATCCCAGAGATCAGCCTCTTACATGCCCCTGCACTGTGTGCCAAAGCTCTCAAGTCCCCTAGGACTGCGAAGACTGAATAATGGTCTTTAACACCACCATGTCTATGCCTGCCATGTTCTCCCTGGCCTCCCTTCCACTCCACACCCACCTCTAATACCAATGGGGAAAGAACCCTGCCATTGACCCCTGCCCATGGATCCCAAAGTAACAGCCAGAAAAACCCTCCACCCCAGGCCCAGCCCCCCCCCCCCCAGTACTACTAAAGAAATGAGATACTGACCTGACTGTTCTGGAATTCTCACCATCAGATCTGAAAGAGAAACAGGAAATAAACAACAGTCAATATAGGCTCACCACTCTTTCCCCTACCCTACCTTGAGGTCCAACATATGTCATGAAAGCATGAACACGTGTTTCATCCATGGAGAACAGCAAGTGCAAAGGCCATGGTGGTGAGTGCTAGGTCAGTTGGAGCAGCAGGGAGAAGGACTGGTTGCCTAGGTAAGCAAGCAAAGGGCCACTGGAGGTGTGTAAAGTCAAGGAGGTAGCAGCAATCACAACGAGTGTGGCTTTTCTTGGAGTGTGGCCTGAGAAGCAGCCAGAGACAGCCAGGTTCAAATATTGTCTCTGCTACTTACTATCCCTGTGATTTAGGCAAGCTACTTCATTTTTCTGAGTCTGAGCCTCAGTTTCCCTCAGTTCCCCAGTAACACAAGGTTGATCCTCAAAGAGCTGCCGGGATGATTAAGCTCTTTGGAACCAAGCAGACAAATGCCAGATATTATTAACAAGATACAATAGGGTTTGCCAACTGCCTAGTCCAACCTGCTTATTTTCCAGATGAAGAGAATGAAGCTGAGCGGGTAAATGAGTCAGCTGCTGGGTTCCTTTCTACTATACTGGGCTGTCTTCTTCATTATGTGTGGCCCCAGATGCAAAAGAAGGGTGAAAGAGAATGGAGTGAGGGCCAGCTCTAAGAAAAGCCAGGAAATGAGCAAAACCAGGACCACTCCCTTCCCCTCACTCCTCCTCCTCCTGGGGGGAAGAATGTGTGTTCTGCGGGGAGCACATGCCTGTGCAAGCAGTCCCATGGCTATTATGTGTGCATGTATGTGTGCACATGCTTATGTAATGGAAGCCAGGACAGGGAAGCTGTTATACTGGGAGCAGAAGAGGCGAGAAAGGAGAACCAGGACCCCTGGAAGTGGGAGAGTAGTGGGGAGTAGTCTCCCTCCCTCTTCACCCCACACCTCTGGTCCTCTTCCAGGCTAAACTGGAAAAGGCACAGAGATGAACACATGAGACTTGTCCTCCACTGAACAATCCAAGATATAATCTTAGGGTTTTTTTTTTTGGGGGGGGTGTTATCTATATGTACATTGAGAAGATGATTTTAGAATAGCATTTGTTGAGAGAGTGAGTGTGTGTCTCACACACACACACACACACACACACACACACACACACACACGCACACGCTTACTCCAGCAAGGCAGGGCAGGCAAGCATCAGGGTGCTAAATGAGTCTGACTGCTTACTAGCCACATTATCCTGAAGAAGTCACCTTGCTATCTAGGACCTCAAATTCTTCACTCAGTAAATGGAGCAGTATGGGGAAGTGGCAAGGAACCCTCCCTTCATGGAATGACTTTGAGGATCAAAGGGCCTGACACCTGGTGCATGTTCATCTGATAACAGTGGTACCAATCTGTTGCCTTTTTTGTCCCCTTAAAGGGACGGAAAACCAAGGCCACAGCGCACCTTATTACAGTTATTCAAACTTTCCATCACACTCTATAGCAACAAGATGGCTTCTAGAATCCCAGCTCAGTTATTCTCAGGTATCAAGTCTGAGGAGCCAAACTTGAATGACTCCCCAGATGCCTAAAGAATGGAAGCCAGAACCCTCAGCATCTCTAACACTAATCCCCCGCTCCAGAGTCTACAAGCACCCATCTCAAAATCCTGAACACATTTATTCACACTATACCCTAGGCTCTAACCTGGGAAGACAACTACCTACTCAAGGAGTCTAACTTCATCATTATCATCATGAACCATCATTGAGCATCTACTATGTACCAATCATAGTATCTCTGCTTCTAAAATATTCCTCTGATGTTTCACAGTTCTCAAGATGGCAGTAGGGTTGGGGGAAATGTCCAAGTCCTGATGCAGAGTATATTAGCCACTTCTTCTCAGATTGGAACTGATTCTTTCTAGTTTTGGAGGACATAGCATCATAAGATCCAAAGTGGGGGTGAATCCCACCTCATGGATCTATCACTAAGCATTTAGTATATTGTATATGGATAACAATAATGCTGGTCAGTTTTTGTCAATTTGACACAAACCTAGTCATATTTGGGAAGAGAGAATCTTAATTGAGAAAATGTCTCCATAAACTTGGCCTGTAGTCCAAGTCTATGTGACATTTTCTTGATTAATGATTGATGTGAGAAGACACAGCCTATTAGGGGTGGTGCCACTCCTGGGCAGGTGGCCCTGGGATATATAGGAAAGCAGGCTGAGCAAGCCAAGGGGAGCAAGCCAGAAAGCAGTGTTCCTTCATGGCCTCTGCATCAGTTCCTGCCCCAATTTCCTTTAGTGATGGACTGTAATGTAGAAGTGTAAATTGAAATAAACTTTTCTCCCCCAAAGGTCATGGTGTTTTATCACATCAATAGAAACTCTGGAACAACAATCATCAATATAGTGCTATCTGGCACCTCTTCAGGGAACAGTACACTTTGACCAATGGTCAATCTGCCTCCTACTTCATGAAGCTGGGCCACCATTCTTCTGGGGGAAGAGTATAAAGTGGTAGAAGATAGGATATATTATGATTTGGTCCCTAACAGGCAGTATTAACTTTGGTAAGTCACCTCTCTGGACTTTTGATCCTCAATGTGTAAAATGATGGAGCTGTGTTAGTTGACTTCTAAGCACTCTTTAGGCTTTAAAACATTTACTTTCTGCCAGGCAGTGGTGCCCTGGCACCTTTAATTCCAGCACTCAGGAGGCAGAGACAGGCAGATCTCTATGAGTTTGAGGCAAGCCTGGTCTATAGAGTGAGTTACAGGACAGCCAGAGCTACAAAGAGAAACCCTGTCTCAAAAAAAAAATAACTTTCTTCAGAACCCCCAAGTTTATTTCTTTTATCAACTAGAGTCAACTGTCCACATGTGGAACCAAAGACCCAGGGACCACACCCCACTTTTTTTTTTACACTCAAGTCAGTAGAAGGAAATGGCTGTCTGTCTGTCTGTCTTATACACACATACACACACACATCAGCCCCAATGTTCATATCTATTTGTGTGTCCCCTTTTCTCCTTAGGCTAACCTTGGGCCTAATGAGTAGACTTGGATAATAAGACTACAATTCCTAAAGGTAAGCTTGAGAAATCTGGACAGGGAATTGAAGTTCCAGATACCTAGAGTATGGTCTAGAAGAGATGGGGTCCTAATGAGTATGGCTCCTTGACTCCACATGTACTTGCTTGGTGGGGAGGGGTCTTTGAAGTTTGGGGCCCAGGCCTCTGTTTCTCAGTACAGTTCATGATACTGGGATTTGTAATAAATAGAGCCCAAGATCCGCCTCCTTTGGCTTCCTTAGCTAGGTCCTGCTTTGCAGTTCAGGGAGTAGGGATGCCCGAAGGGCCAAGGCCTTCAGAATGTGTGCCTAGTGACGTATGCAGCTTTCAGTGCAAACACCACTAAACAAATACACTGATTCCCAGGCTATCCACTGGGGTATTTCATTCATAGCTCTTTTGGTATATTGATCTTCACTTCTGAACAGCTTTTTTTTTTAAATGTGCACTGAATGCATTCTTACATTAGGAATCTAGGAACCCATGGGAAAAGAGAGGAAAAAATGTGCATAATGACATTACAGAGACAACGACCACTCCGACGAACAGTTGCTCTATTCCTCTCCTTCTCTGCATTTCTTCATGTAGGAGAAATGATTTTGCGTTGTATGATTTTTATTGCTTTTTCTGTTACATGTTTCCCCTTGTACTACATAGTCTTCAAGATCATTATTTTTATTTGTCATGATGTAGTTAACCATCCTCTGAGTGTAGAGAATAGAAGCAGGTATGTTTTTCCATTGGTTTAAATTGTGCTTTGGTAAACTTTCTTTCGCACATAGCTTTAAAGTAACACATGGCTTTTAGGACACTAACTTTATATAGGAGCAATTGCATCCAGCTTAGTTCTCTTTCTAGCTGGTCATTCCCTCTAGCTATGTCTGGTTTTATAGTCATTCATTCATTCCATTAGCACATATTCACTCTATACTTCTAGGAACCGGATCCCAAGCTAGAGCTATGAGAAGAAATGAGGCATAGCTCCAGACCACCAGAAGATGTGTCAGTCATGCTTGAAATAGGCAATTTCAGAACATGCTGATGATGGCTGAGAGGGAGAGAAGAAGCGGATATCAAGGAAGAACAGAGAAGGGTCTCCTTAACCCACTCCATGGACCTGATCATAAACTCTTTGAGGATATGGTGCCTATATGAGTCATGGAAGATGAATAAATACTAGTTGGCTAGAATGAAGAAGGGAATGTTCACTTAAACACAATGAGTTGAATAAACTGATTTGTCTCTGTTACTTCCCAAATACCACTAAAATGTGAGTAAATAAAAAAAAAAAAAAAAAAAAAAGACCGAAGGACAAAGTCTAGGATGCTGACCAGAAGTAAACCATTCCACTTACAGAACTTCTTCAGTGCTCAGGGTTTGGAGGTACTGTACACCTCAGAAGGCAGAGTGAGGGATAAAGCTTAAAACAGTGAATTGCAATGCTGTCCTCAATGCTGTCCAGTCAGATTCTCTCCACCTCCAGCACCATCCCAGCAACCGGAGGCTTTGGATTTGAGAGCACCAGGTGCAGTGGCAGATGGGGTGAAATAGAGCTAAAAGCAAAGGGATCTTCCTTGGAAAATGGTGGGACCCTAATGTCCTTTTACTCTCCCACTTCCAACAGCAAAGTCGGGTGCACACAGCTTCTGTGCACCTGTGTAGTGTCATGGGAACCCTTTTCAAAGCGTCATCATGCAGAGACACTTAAGTTAGGGCTTCTGTTTCCAAGGTTTATTTAGTTTCATGTGTATGAATGTCTTGTCTGCATGTATGCAAGTGCACTGCGTTCATGCTTGACGCTGGCAGAGGCCTGAAGAGGAGACCAGATCCCCTAGAACTGTAGTTATAGGTGGTTATAAACTGCCATGCAGGTGCTGGGAACTGAACCTGGGTCCTCTGAAAGAGCAACAGATGCTCTTAACTGCTGAGCCATCTCTCCAGCCCCCAAGCTAGGTATATTTTGTTTTATGTTAAATAAACCTTAATAAAAGTCATTATTTTCAAAGGAAACGAAGTTCTAGGCAATCAAAGATTACTGTATGATGCAAAGCTATGTGAGGGAGACCACCAACCTGGAAGGCAGATGGACCAAGAAAACAAACCAAGGAAGGAATCTGGAAGGAACAAAGACAATGAAGAAATCTGGGAAATGAAAATAGCGAGAGCCAGAATAAAAATGTCAGCGGGATAGAAGATACAAGGTGAAGAGATATCCTAGGAAACAAAATAACACAATAAAGAGGACGACAGAAGAGAAAAGATGAGAAAATTAGAGGATTAATTGAGGAATTCCTCCATCTAACAATAGGGGTTCCAGAAATAGAAAATGGAGGAAGCAGCAGGAAGGAAATGCTCAAAGACACAATGTAAGAATGTTTCCCAGAGTCGAAGGAATGAAAGGCCAACGAGATAAAACAAAACAAAGCCCCACATTGAGATATGCCGCTATGGCATTTCAAAACACCAAGGATTCAAGAAAAGATGTTAAATGCTTCTAGAGAAAAAAAAACCCACTATGTAGAAAGGGTCTTTAGTTTTTCTATGGTCCTTGTTCAACATAACTCTCTGAACAAGTCTGGAGTAAAAAAGGTGATGCTAATGGTGGTGATGATGGTAAAGATCGAGTCATACTCCCGACTAAATATTTGTCCGTATTTATTCTTATTCTTCTGAGACAAGATTTCACCAGGTAGCTCAGGCTGGCCAGGAAGTCCTGTGCCTCCCATTTCTGCCTTCTAAGTACTGGGATTATAAACATGTACCACTACACAGGGCTATCGCTTTTTAAATGTCATGTTCCAGAACTAAAGAGACAAAGATCACATTGTACTTATATCTTGAAGAAAACCAATAGACTACAACCAAAGACTTAAAGACCATACAACAGGGTATGAACTTTGCCTTATAATTGCTGGGAAGCACCAGGGAGGCTTCACCCAAGGTATGCCTACTTTTAATCCTAAACAAGCATTATATAATCATAATAAATATAATAAGCAGGTATTCTTGGTTTTTATCATGGCCAAACTTACAATAACCCAAATAATAACAACAGTACTATTTATAACGTGTTTATAATGGTCCAGGACTCATGCTATTTCCCTAACATCTGTACAAGGTAGTTCTCATCGTACAGATACAGAAACCGAAGCTTGGAGGAGCAATGTGAATTACCCACAACCACCCAGCCAATAAGTGGTGGATATGAGTTTAAAATCTGTATTTGTCTGATGGCTTGGCTTTTTGAGACAGGATTTTGCTATGCAGTGCACGCTTACGGGGAACTTGTGGGCCTCTTGCCTCTGCCTCCTGAGTCAGCATGTGTCATCATACACGCTCACAACAAATGCCTTTAACTGCCACAACTTTTGCGCCTTTCTGTCACACCAGAGCCAGGAGGCACTTCATCTCCCATACCAGCCTGCAGACTTGACCGACCATCCTCACCTGTCGCCCATCTCCCCTCCACACAAGCATAGCTCAAGGCACCCTAAATCAGAAACATTTAACAAACACTTTTATGATTTATTTATTTTAGATTTATTTTTGTTTTATGTGTAGGATGTTTTGCCTGTATATGTGTCTGTTCACCATGTGCGTGCCTGGTACCATCAGAGACTAGAAGAAGGGGTTGGATCCCCTGGAACTGGAGGCACAGATGGTTGTGAGCCACCACGTGGGTGCTGGGAATTGAAGTCAGGTCCTCTGGAAGAGCAGCCAGTGCTCTTCACCACTGAGCTATCTTTCCAGCCCCAGCAAGCCCTTTTAGAAGATGTAGAAAAGGGAGCACCCAAAAAAGAAAGTGGGGGTTGGTACAGACGTTACAGATGAATGGGGGGGTCAGGAAAAAGGAACTGGCTCTATTGTCCTTAATTTCTAACCCCTGCCCCCCCCCGTCTCTGTTGGAAGTTCAGCCATGATGGAAAAGTGTGGGTGAAAGGGGGAGCAACCAGAGCAAGTCTTCTGTTGTAGAAGCCTAAACTCGGCCTCCAAGCCCCTTCCGGTGTACTTGGGAATCATCTCTGGCCCAGCTGCTTTCACTGCTGGAATAAAAAAATGGGCTGCCCTCCAAACACCTAGCCAATGCCGGAAAAGCCTGGCTCACAGCAGACCAGAAGCCTATCAAGTCACAGATGAGGCACCCAGGGAGATGAAGGAGAAGGCTTGAAGGCGTCATACGGATGCAATAACCAGAATGGGGACAGAGCCCAGGTATCTGTTCCGCAGCTGAGGCGCCTTGACTCTATAGTCTGGACAGAGGAGGTTAAGGAAAGGGATGAACCAGGAGTGCTAGATGAATGTTCATGGCCAACAGTAACATAGGGTCAAAACAAGCTCATCTAAGCTTGGCTATTAGGAATGTGGAGTTACTAATAATTTCTAGTTTCAATCAGCTAGAACCAAAGCCTACAACTCAAGAGCATAAATGTGTATCTCCTCTCTCCCTGCAGTAAAACAAAAGTAAAGGAATAAGTACATTAAGTATGAACTCATATAAGGAAAGATGGGAGAAGATGGTATCATCAGGGAGTAAGAGATTTCAACAAATTTCTGGAAGAAAAAAATTAAACAGAGGGCTAGCAGAGTTGAAGGAGAGCCAACCCTGGTAGGGGGTTGCAGCTAAGGAGGGAGACCCTTAGTCCAGGAGAGCTTAGCTAGACTTAGCCTTGGCATGTACGGAGAGGGGCAGACATCACCAGGGGGGCAAATGACAAGGTATGAACTGACAACATACCAAATCCTTTCAGCCCAGGGAGATGGCTCAGCATGTGAAGGTACTTGCTATGGACATTTGCTCCCTAGACCTTGCACGATGGAAGGAGAGAACTGACTTCTGAAAGCTGTGCGCTGACCTCCATATGCACACCATGACATGAGAGTGCTTGTGCTCACATCCACATGCATCACACACACACACAATAATAATAATCATCATCATCATAATAATCATAATAAACAAAATCATTCCTTCCTTGCCACCCTAAGTGCTGCACTCAGAACACGAGCTGCCTGGCATTTATGCAGAGGCGAAATGTCACAGGGCTGCTGGAGAAAGGAATTAAACTATGAGGGATGCATTAGAGTATCTAATGACATTTTAGTGACCCCAACTAAACTGCTTTTTATTTTGGTATTTGAAGGACACCCATTATAACAATCATCTCCCTGCTGGATCACCAAATAAGACCAGTGAGTGCACAAGTGATTCTGGATATACAAACATCTCCGTAAGAGTTTCTATTAACTCAGTCATAGTTTGTAAAGCAGAAAATAGGTATCTGTAAAGCAGAAAATAGGGGGGCTGGAGAGATGGCTCAGCGCTTAAGAGCACTGACTCTTCCTCCTGAGGACCCGGGTTCAATTCCCAGCACCCACATGGTAGCTCACAACTGTCTGTAACTCCAGTTTCGGGAGACCCGGCACAGACATACAGGCAGGCAAAATACTAATGCACATAAAATAAAAATAAATAAATTATTTTAAAAAGAGAATATAGGAGAGAAAACTATCACAATTTGAGATGGGGAAAGGAATTCAGTGTTACAAACAAATAAGCTAAAAGAAATTTTAACGAATCTTTTTGTTAATCCTCTTCTCTACTCCCCTCCCTAACCTCTCCCCATCCTCTGAGTCCTCTTCACACTCTGCTAGCCCCTCCTTCAGCTTTCTGTTACCTTCTTTTTTTCTTCTCCCCCCTCCCTCCCTTAAGATCTCTTTCTCACTCTTCATAGTCCCCTTTTATATGACCTATACTCTTTCTCATATGTGTGTGTGTGTGTGTATGTGTGTGCATATATGTGATATGCATATGAGAGAAAACATGTGTGTGGGATCTGCCTTTCTGGATCTGGGATGCTTTGCATAAATTCACAATTTCCAGTTCCATCCACTTTCCTGCAAATGTTATGATTCCATTTTTCTTTACAGCTAAATAAATTCCATGTGTATATGCATCACTTTTTCTTTACCCATTGATTTGTTGACAGTATGTATAAAAATCCCATAATTAAATCCATTACTTTGAGTACAATTTTTAAAGTTAATGAAAATTAAATAGCAAAAAAGAGAGAGAATGTTTTCAGTTGATAAGTGAGGAAATAATTGTTAAAGCATGCTACTTAGAAGAATGAAGTCACAGGGCTGGTGAGATGGCTCAGAGGTTTGGGGTGCTTGCCACCAGGACTAAAGACCTGAACTCAATCCAAGGTGAAGTTGATTCTAAAGAGCTGTCCTTTGGCCTCTAAATGCCATAGTATATGCATGTGTGTGCATTTGTGGGCACGAGAGCACATGCACACACGAAAACATAATAATAATAATAATAATAATAATAATAATAATAATAATAATAAAAAAAGAGATATGAAGTCACTACCAGAAAAGCTAAATGATAAAAGTGATCATATCCAGCAGCTGGGCATGGGGGCTCATGTCTATAATTCCATATATACTTAGGAAATGGAGACAGGAGGATCTGTAGTTCAAGGCCAGCCTCAGCTATATAACAAGTTCAAAGCCACCCTGGACTTCATGAGCTTCTGCCTGAAAAAAACAAGAGCCAGGCATAGTAATCCATGCATGTAATAGCAGCAATCAGGAGGCAAGGCAGGACAAGCTTAGCAAATCTGAGGCCAGTTTGATATATGTAGCAAGTTCCAGGCCAACCAGGGATACTTAGTGAGATTCTGTCTAAAAATAAAACTAAACAAAAAACAGCAACAACAAAAAGAAATGGCCACCTCCAGGGTCTAAGAAGCAAGAGGCAAGCCTTTTTATGACAGGTTCTCCCTACATATCCCATCCTGGATTTTTTTTCCCCCCAGAAATCTTTCTCCCTTAGTCTCCCAAGAGCTGAGATTACAGACATATGCCACCGTACCTGGCAAGACACTGGCTTTTTATTCTACAACTCACTAATTTTAAAATGTGTATATATGCTGCATAATCTAACTTAAATGGAGAAGCTAAGAAGTTCATCTCTCAGAAATACAGAACAGTATAGTGTTTACCAAGACTGGAAAGAACGAGAAGGGGACGGAAAGAAGATGGTTTTTGGGTGCTAGATAGAAGGAATAACTTCTACTGTTCTATAGTGCAAGAGGATAACCAATAGTTGACAAAAACTAATGGAATATTTCAAATTAGCTCGTAGAGGGGGTTTAATGTCCCCAACACAAAGAAATGATAAATGTTTGCGTATAGGTTAATCACTCTGATCTGATGATTACATATTATATATATGTATTAAAATATCACATTGTATCTAATAAACATGTGTAATTATTGTGTCAATTAAAAATAAAAATAATATTGTATATACACACTGCTTTGAGCTGTGCTGATTGGTTTTTGTCATATTTGAGATGAAGTTTTTGACTGTGTTGCCCAGGTTGGTCTTGAAATCCTGTACTCAAGGGATTGTCCTGCCTCAGCCTTCCAGCTGAGGTGGCTGCCACCTTGACTGGCTGGTATAATTTTTAAAATTCTAAAACCAAGTCCCTTTCCTTTCTTGGGTTCTCTGTCTTCCACACTGTACATTCTGAGCAGAGTGGGGTACTGATTCTGCCAGAATGAGGTCCTGGTCTCCAGCGTTTGCTTCTGGTTAGAGCAGGAGCAAGAGAGGTTAAGTACAGGGCCAGACACTCTAAAGCAGTGATTCTTAACATGTGGATCACGACCCCGTGGCGGGGGTGGGGGTGGGGGGGGTGGGAGGTGGGGTGTGTGTGTCGAATAACCCTTTCACAGGGGTCACATATCAGATATCCTCCATATCGAACATTTACATTACGATTCACAACAGTAGCAAAATTACAGTTGTGAAATAGCAATGAAAATAATTTTATGTTTGGGGTCACCACAACATTTATGTTTGAGGGTCACCACAACATGATGAACTGTATTGAAGGGTTGCAGTATTAGGAAGGTTGAGAACCACTGGTCTAAACTAATACTTTGGCCCCCTACAACAATCCATACAGCTGTCTTTTCAACCAGATCAGCCTGCAGCACCTTCTGGTCCTCTTCAAATATTCCAGCCCTTCCAGCCTTCCATTTACTCAACCACTTACACCCAATAATTATTTATACCTGCCTGAATCTTGAAGGATTTCAGATTATTTATTCCAAGAGCACAGATAAGGACAGACCAGAAATTGAACCAAAAAATGAGAACTCAGAAAGAGCGCTCAACAAAGATGTTAGAGCTATACTTCAAGTTAACTGGTGCCTGAGGCATAAAGGAAGATACAATGAACGATGAAAGCTCCATCTTGGCAAGGAGAAAATACACCATTTTGAGGAAAAGCAAAGCTTGGCCTAGCACTGGATTCTTCAAATTACTGTCCACAGGAGATTTTAGAAAGAGAACAAAAATGATTGTTTATTGAGTATAAACATCAGCGAGTGCAATTCAAATGATCTCAGTTCATCTTTGAGCAGTAGGCATTGTTATTCCATTTTCAAGAGCAGGAACTAAAAGCTTATAAAACATAAAATGGCTTCACTGAGGTCATCCAGCACGTCGAGGCAGCATTTATATTCAAACACAAGTCTGTCTTTCTCAAAAGCACAGCCCTCCTTTGTATGAAAATTGAAACGGGGGCAAGGGGTGGCCAGGCCTGGCTGTCAGACCAGAAATTACTTTTGAGCTGCCTCAGATACATCAAACAAGTCCTAGCAAGACAAAAACTAGCAGCAAGAAGTTTGGTCCTGAGCTGGGTGGAGAAAAAGAAGAAAGAGTTCCTATCCCAGCTATGAATCAAGCACCTTGGTTTCTGAGGAGCCAAATCAGAGCAGAAGACCAGTCTCCCTCCCATTAGAGCAAAAGCCCCTTTAAGAGATGAATCCTCTTTGTTGCTTCACCCCCAACAAGCCACCCAATCCCTTGGAGCCCTAGTTTCCTTCTTTCTTTCATTTGGTTTTTCTATAAGTAGAACACAAAAACAATCCTAAGATTTTGAGAGCAGCACATTCGACAGAAGCTGTTTTGAGCATTGGCGTTAGTACTACAGTGACTCTTCCGGTCCGAATGCCTTCTTCTACGCACACTTGCAGGGCCTTAAACAGTCTTTTGTCACTTCTGGTCGCAATCTTCTCACCTGTAAAGTCAATCGCCTTCAGCTGCATACTTCAGGCCCTTCCAGCTCAAACATTCGACATTTACAACCCTGCTGCTCATGAATGGCTGCTGTTCTTCTGAGCTCCTGCAGTGTGCTGTGTTCCCATCTCTGATGGCACTTGAAGAGCTTATTGTCATCACCGGTCTCTCGTTCTCTCCGGCACCCAAGTGTGCAGGTCTTTTCTTTTCTTTTCTTCTTACATGAGATCTACTCTCTTAACGAATTGTTTTCTTTTTAAAATTAGTTTCATTGTGTCACTTTCTTTCTTTCTTTTCTTTTCTTTTTGCTACAGGGCTGTGTAGCCTTGGGTGTCCTGGAACTCCCTCTGTAGACCAGGCTGGCCTGGAACTCAAAGATCTGTCTGCTTCTGCCTCCTGAGTACTGGGATTAAAGGCTCATTATATCATTTTCATACATGTATATTTTTGTCGTTTGCTCATATTAGCTCCCTAACACACCCTCTTATTTTTTCTCTCCTCTCTCCACTGGTCCCCTTCTCCCTTCCAAATAGTCCCATTTCTGCTGTCATGTCATGTATAATTGTGTATGTGTCTGTTCATGTGTGTGTGGTGTGTGCGGTCACGCCAGAGGTTGATGTTGAGTGTCTTCCAAAACAGTTGTCCACCTTATCCTTAAGACAGGATCTCACAGAATCTGGAGCTCACTGATTGGTTAGATTGACTAGCAGGCAAAGCCCATGAATCCTCCAGTCTCCAGGTCCCCAGCACTGGGACTACAGGAGGGCACCAACACACCCAGCTTTTCAGTGGGTGCTGGGAATTCCATCTCAGGTTCTCATGATTGTACAAGCATTTTACCCAGGGAACCATTTCCCAAGCCTACATCCATCCATGCACCCATCCATGCATGCATGCATCCATCCATCTATCTATCTAAATGTAGATTCTGCATATAAAAAAATACAGAATTTGTCTTTCTGAGTCTGGTTTATTTTGCTTAGCACGATTTCCAGTTCTATTCATTTTTCTTACAAATGACATTATTTAATTCTTTTTAGGGATGAATAAAACTGCACTGTATATATACACCACATTTTCTTGATTCATCTGTTAATAGGCATCTTCACTGCTTTCATGTCTTGGCTTTTATGAATAGGAGTGCAGATCTTACAGTCTCTCATCGAGACTGTTACACGCACTTCCTCACAAGACGTTTTCAAATCTCTCTTACAGTCTGCCCTTCTAGGGAGATTGCTCCAAAATGTGACTCTCAATATACTATGCCATGGGCACCTCTCTCCCTAGTTTAAACCCTTAAAGTTCCAAATACTGTCATCCTTATGTCTTCATGATCTAGGCTGACCAATTCTCCAGAATGTCCTCCTCCTTGATGAACTTCCCTGCCTCCCATCTCCTGCTCTAGTTTGTTTTGACTGATAAAAGTTTTTCTTTTCTTTGCACATACGTCGTGTATGGGTGTACTTAGGCTGCTCCCCCTGCCTGAACCTCCCATTTGCCCCCAATTCCCAACAACCCACATATAGTCCTCGTTCACTTAGTTAACTCCATTTAGAGATCACCTCCTCTAAGAAGCCTTCCCTGATGGTCTGTAGCTACCAATCCTTAGGGCACTTCCTGTCCTTCCCACTGGCAATACAACATTGGATATCACTTTGTATGCATCTGTCTGCACAATTGCTTTCTTCACTCTGAAGCCAGAACTGTGCAGCGTAAATCACCAAACTCTACCTGTTAGGATGCAAGGTGCAACGTGCCCTAGACACATGCACTAGACACACAAATATTCACTGCCCTAACCTCTCAGAATTCTGGGGAGTGTCTCCTTGGCCTCTTCCTCCTTCCCTTCATACAGCACAGAGCTTTAGAAAGTTATCAGTAATGGTAAGGTTTACCAATGAATAAACACATGCTATGTGCTGAGACTAGCTAGGCCATATTCAATTCGCACAAGCACAGTTGAGTTGGGCTGTGTGAGGATCCACTTAGGTACTTTGCATCATATACAACAACAGGAATTTTTTTCACTGCTGGGAGTAAACTGAGCTCCTCCCTAAAGAGGAAATAACTAATTTGTTCACAATTCTTCCTCACGACCAATGTTTATTATTCTTCAGGGAATACAACAGAAAATGAACCCAGGGCCTCACATACATTAACCAAGGACTAGCCCCTAATGACAGTGATTCTAACATGGCTATACAGAAGGAAACATTCATTTGATTCAGGTGAATGTAGTACACTGTATCTTGGGATCCAGTAGGAAATCATAAGGCCTGAATATACAGTCATCCTAACACTTTAAGAAAGCATAAAATTCATACATCCTCATTCTACTTTCTATGTGCCAACTAAAAAGAAATAAAACCTATAGTCTAAAAAAAATCACACTATACCATAGAAATGTATCTTGTATGAGTGAAGGGTACCGCTTAGGTGATGGTGGTGATTAATTTACATCTAAAGCATCAGAGGAACAATCCCCATCCGTCCTGTAGCTCTGGCTAGCCATCTTTGTTTTGGATATGATGGGACTGTTTTCGCGTTGATTGTTACACTTCGCCTCTAGGGGGCAGGGCAGTATCATCTATTCTTTTCTATCCTTGGCTCTCTTGCTTTTCATCCGGACCAGGACCTTGATGAACATGAGGAGCAGGCAGGAAAGTTTCTGACACACTGAGGGGTGGGGGTGTGGTAAGGGGATGGGGGCTAGTATGAATCATACATGTTATAAAAACAATTTTATCCCCATGTACTGCTGAGAGGGAAAAAATAGAAACAGGCCCTGCAAGTGAAATAATGCTCAAAGACTCACATGAAGTCTACGTTCCACAACATCCCACCTCCTTCCTTCAGATTCTCCCAGGTAGTACTCCGGGTTCCCAAGCCCCACAGAGCTTCAGCTACTAAGTAGCCAAGATGGGCTTCCTGTGTACGTGCTTTCAAGGGTCCGGAAAAACTGGACACTTCGGGAGACAGTAGAGAGCAGGGGAAACTAGACTACTTGGCAAATTATCCTCCCCCGCCAAGAGGAAATAAGTCATCTAGTCCTCATTCTCTCCTGTGACCGATGCATATGACCCTGCCAGGGAACGAGCCAAAGAGGCCAAGTCTACTCCCACTCTCAAGATGCTGTGCCTGGCCTAGCGTATGATCTCAATAAAAACCGATGGCTATTAAAAAAAGGGAAAAGAAATGAAAAAATGTGCCAACAAACAACTTGTAACTGGACTTGGGCGAAGTGTATACAGGTCCCATATAGGACTCCCTGGTTCATTCAGGAGAGAAGATTTTGCACCAAGAGTCAAGAATGTGGCATGACATAGACATGGCCTGCTAGGGAGATGGAGTGATGAACAGATTGGCCTGTATACCTCTAAAGTCTCATGCAACTCGGCTTCTTTGTCACTGTGTCAACTGGGAGACCACTGGGTGTAAAAAGTGGAAAAACCCTAAGCCCATGCTTCCAGAAAGCAAGAGGAAAAAAACAAGAGGAATTTGAAGTTGACATTTCTCTCAACAGGAGTCCAAAATAAAGAAAAACTGAGGGACCTGGCCATTAGTTCACCAGCACTTAATCAGACATCCTTATGTCTACTGAGAATTGATTGAGCAGCTGCTATGTGATGTATTCCCAAGTTTTCCACTCCTTTGCTACACCCCCAGCACCAAGCACCGAATCTGATATAGAACATGTACTCAATACATGTCAGTTAAGTCTGACTCCTTTTAGACCAGTGGTTCTCAACCTGCCTAATGCTGTGACCCTTTAATACTGTTCCTCATGTTGTGGTGACCCCCAACCATAAAATTATTTTCATTGCTGTAATTTTGCTACTGTTATGAATTTAATGTAAATATCTGATATGCAACCCCAACAAGGTGGAGACCCACAAGTTGAGAACCACTGTTTTAGAGGCTAGTAGGAGGCACAAGATATGAACAACTAAGAAGATAGATACATAGATGATTGATAGAGAGATAGATGATAGAGAGATAGACAGATAATTGATAGGTAAATAGGTAGATAGATGGATGGATGGATAGAAAGATATGACAGATAGATAGATAGATAGATAGATAGATAGATAGATAGATAGATAGATGATAGATGATAGATAGGTAAGTAGGTAGATAGATGGATGGATGGATGGATGGATAGATAGATATGACAGATAGATAGATAGATAGATAGATAGATAGATAGATAGATAGATGATAGATAGGTAAGTAGGTAGATAGATGGATGGATGGATGGATGGATGGATAGATAGATATGATAGATAGATAGATAGATAGATAGATAGATAGATAGATAGATAGATTAATTGATAGATTGATAGATTGACAGGTAGATAGGCAGATAATGGATAGATAATTGATAGGTAGGTAGATAGATAGATGATTGATAGGTAGGTAGATAGATAGATTAATATAGATAGATAGATAGATAGATAGATAGATAGATAGATAGATAGATAGATAGATATGCTAGACTTGGGGTTAGAGAGATGGCTCAGTGGTTAATAGCATTGGTTGCTCTTGTAGAGGACCCAGGTTTAATTCTCAGAAGCCACAATCTGTAACTGTGGTCCCAGGGGATCCAATGTCTTCTCATGCAGGCAAAACACCGCTACACATAAAATAACAATGAAAGTTAAAATATAAAATAAAAAGGCTAAACTTCTCACTGCAAATGTCAGAGATAAACTGAGCATCACGACGGACCAACAAGGGCTGGAGAGATGGCTCACTGGCTAAGAATGCTTAAGGCTCTTCTAGAAGACCCAGGTTTGATTCCCAGCAACTCCCACTGCAGTTCAAAGCTTCAGTTCCAGGGGATCCAGTGCCCTCTTTTGGCCTCCATGAGCTCACATGTGGTGCACATACATACACGCAGGCAAAAATAAAAAAGCCATACACATAAAATAAAATAAAAATAATTATTTTTAAAAGGACCAGCAAATAAAGCTAGGAGAGGTGACAGCTAATTCAACCTCAGAATAATAGTAAGCAACCAAGGAGAAGGGAATGGTATTAGCCTCGTCCCAGAGGCCATCAGAAGGCCTGGGTGGGCTACTGATGGCAGCACACGGCCAGGGTAACTCAGGCATGGTCTGTAGGAAAGGGATTCGCAAAAAAATGAGAGAGGAAGGGGAATCTGTGGACGGAAACAGACAAGGAGAACAGAGGAGCCAGACTGCAGACATGGCTTGGCTCCAGCAGATTTATCAGAGGCTTGACAGAAAAAAGAGAAGTAATCTCTCAGGACACCATGGAAAAACTCGGGAGGTGATTTCGAAAGGGAACCTCGGAGGGAGGCAAGGCAGAGTCGTGCCTAGAGTTCATGTCTTTAACCCCACCCCCCGACCCCCCGACGGGAGGGGCAACAGTGCACGGAAGGATTGGAAGCCATACAGCTCTCGGTCTCAGCCAGCTGTGTAACTCACTGCCTTGAAAAATGAGGATAACAATAACACCCACCTGGCAAGGATTCTGTGGAAATGAGATAAGAAACAGGGCTGCCGGATGAGTAAGAATGCCAAGAATGCTACAGACCCTGGAGCCCAGCCGCCTGGGTTCCTACTAGCTCTTCTGCAGTCCTGCCACTTATTCACTCAGGAACCTTGGATATGTTACCTGACCTTCCTAGACCCCAGTTTCTTCATCCATAAAATGGACTTAATAACAATTTACATGAAAGGATTCATGTGAAAACAGAATGAATGACTATATGGCAGGCACTTAGAACGAAGTGCCCAGCACACAGTAAATGCAGTAGAAAAATGTTAGCTATCATTACATAAAGCTGCACAGGAGAGTGCCTACCACACAGAAAGCTGAGACTCACTCAGTCCACATATGGCCTCTTCACCATATGCTCCAGGCCTTTACTCTGCCCCTAGAAAATGTAGACGCCGTAGTTGGCAGGGGTGGACGGAGGAAGAGCAGTTAAGCAAACACCAAGCCTGGGGTCTCCCCTCTGCCACACATCTCAACTGGACATCAAGGGACTGTGCACACTGCTTCCAAGCACCTTCCTCTCCTGCCCGGGTCCTCAACCAGTGGCCTTGCCTGGCTTGATCCCTCTGTCCTCCGAGACCCCCCCCCCTTCCGTTCACTTCTTCCTCACTACTGTGTCTATGGCCCTGCCTAAGCCCGCAACCCTGTCTTCCTGGCTGGTGGGAAGAGAGCTCTGCAAGTGCCAAGAGCATGGTGTTTGCTCAGCCTGGTGGCCCCTCCTGCTCTGTGAACACAGCCAAGAAATATTTGTGGATGACAACAACCCCATTCTTGCCCCAGATCTAGACAGAGAAGCAAGACTCCTAATTCTCATTAAATTCAACATTATCATTTTCTCCCACACCAGCAGAACGCTCACAACACAGTGGAGGGGACAATAAATAGTTTCCCTCGTGAAAGGAAGGAGAGACACCCTAGAGAAAGAATCCAGCATGCCAAAAGGAGCCAGACTTCCCCCAGAGTCTCTCCCTGGGCTCACTCTCACTTGCTCGTTTTCTCTCTCTCTCTCTCTCTCTCTCTCTCTCTCTCTCTCTCTCTCGCCTCAGGCCCTGTCGGGAGCATGCTGACACCCCACCACCTGCAGCAGATGATACTTCAGCAGTGATGTGGTAGAACACACATGGCTCGGGATGTCAAGCGCACCAGGCTGGCCCCTCTAGGTTCAGTACCCAAATGGGAGCCAGCTTGCAGGGTGGGTGGGGGCAGAGGAGAGCCGGTTACCACCATATTGGCTTCAGCCCACCACTGCATGCAGCAGAGATGGAGCTAGGCCCATGCAGAAAATGTAGGAACACAGCTCTCTTCAGCCTGGGACATTCAGCAGTGGGTCCTAGCCTCCATAAATCATTCTAGGTGTCAGAACTGTAGGGGGGATCAGACCAAGCTTAACAACAAAAAGATCTCTTTTAAAATCACGGCAGGAGGTGACAGTTCCACGTAAAAAGATAAGCATTAGTCAGGTCAACAACTAGTAAGCAAACAACTAAATCCTCATGTACCAGTGACCAGAAGGAGGTAGGGATTCATGTCGCTTTCTGTCACACTAGGAAGACCACACCCAGAGCCTGGCAGAAGAGATTCTGGCATCCTGGAACCTGTCCAGTAGAGCAGTATGGAAGGATGAGGGAGTTCTGGGTAACCGGTATGGATATGGATGGGTGATACCCAAAGCAAAGAAGGCAAAGTTCACAGGAATATGTTGTGTATGTTGTGTGAGTAGCATGACCTCTGATGGACCTGACTTCTCAGAGCCCTCAGTTTCTTAGGCTGTGACGTGACGGTAGTGAGAGATCCACAGGGTGGTTGGGAGAACTGAGTCCGAGGCAGAGTGGGCTCCCAAAAAGCTCTATCTTGACCCAGGCCCTATTTCTCCCCAGTTTGTCCACCAGAGGGAGCCTGGGGCCCAGCAGAGCCCAGCCTGTACCAGCAGCTCTGCCTGTCCTCCCCCAATGCTGCAGCCTCAGCTGCTGAACTCCCACCCTGCCTGCCCGCGCTTCCAACAGCAGCCTTCTCACCCACTCCTTACAAACCCAGAACAGGCCTAGCAGGGGAGTCGCTCGCAGCAGCACTGGTTACAGCAATGGCTACAGGTTCTCCTGACATCCGGCAAGGAGGAAGGTGGGAAAGAGGAAGGTAGCCGTCTTTTCTCCCCATTGACTCCTCCACTCATCCCAGACCCATCTCTTCTAGTTCAAAACCTGGAGACCTAAGGCTCTCTTGGCTTTTCCCAGTTCAGTACCTCACCAGGTCCTGAGGCCAAGACTCCTTGGGTGGTTAAGCTCTAGGGAACAAATAATGTGCCTTTAAGACAGGCAGACTTAGACTCTAGTCCAGCTCCATTAGCAACTAGTAGCATAACCTTGAATAAGGCCCCTTCGACTTGTAGCCTCGGTTCTTCCTTCTCTAAAATGGAGTTGCTGATGCTCACTGAGTGGGCTTTGTTGTGAAGTCCAAATGAAGTAATCACAGATAGGCAAGCAGTTAATATGTAGTTGAGAGACATTCAAAGTGCTATTTAAACCTCTTTATTAGCCCAGTAGGAAATGTGATGCAAGAGATTCCAACAAGCCACCTGGAAAGTGCACAAAAAAGAAGGAAGGAGTCTGAAGCAGGCCTGCAACAATGGCAGAAGGGCAAATGGGCTTCCAGCCAGCCAAGAATTCAGACCTATGTCTGCAGGATGGAGAAGCTAAGAGCAATAGAATTCTGAAATTGAGGAAGATTCGGGTCTTTTCACTGGGCTTAATGCCCAAATCAGGAACTATATGTTTCTTGCAGCTCTCTCGGACCCCCTTTGGCCCTCAACTGGACCTGTCCAGCCAGCCGCCATCCTCACCCCTTGAAGCAATCTACTGCATCACAACTGGCTAGGTTAAAAAGTTCTCTTGATTTGATCTTCAATGTGCCCACTGCTCCTGGATCTGCTCCCTGGAGTCATACATAATGAGGCTGCTCCCTCCATCCCAGGCCTGACCTCTCTAGAGAAGTCTGCAAGCAGACTCAAGGACCACGAGGCCCCATCCAGTCTTTCTCTGCCCCCATTCTGGGGCTGTCCCTCCACCCCAACACTCATCTGAGGGTGCACTGCAGTGGAGCCCAGCCAAGCCCTCAAGCTGCAGCTGCTGCTCCTGGGGCCCAGCCATCTCAACCCAGCACCCCAGCCTGCTGCCTCACCATGGGGGAGTTGCAGAGAGCTGTCTCCCGGCAGATTTCCTGAGGCAGAAGGCTTCCCCACCCCCAGCCCAGCCTCCAAGAGACACTCCACTAGTTGTGGCACATGGTAGGACCAGCTGAGCAGTGAGAGGAGGGGTAAGCCTGTCCATTTGCTAAAGGACTTCAGACTTGCTCTTTGGTGTGGCTGGGTTAGTAACATAACCATTGAATCTCAGTTGGCAGACCTTGCCTCTAAAAGAACTATAGGGGAAATGATGGACTGACAGAAGAACGGACTCAGTCAAGGTCACAAAGCCAATCTGCAACAGAGCTGGAAGGGAGACCCAGTTCTCCTATCTCCCAGTTCAATGTTCTTTCCACTATAGCAGCAAAGCAATAGGAGAGCCTTCAGGGCATCCCCGTGAGCCTTCATGCCCTTGACTCACAGCCTAATACATTTATCCCAACCGGCACACAATGGGATCCATCTGGGAAAAGTGGACCCTGCCCATGTCCCATCAACTCAGAAAATATTCTTATCCTGTCTCAGACACATGTACAGACCCCAGCACCGGAACTGAAGCTGATCCAACAGATGGGAGATCTATGGACTTCCCTTCCTGGTAGGGCTCTTTAAATGGGTGTTGTTTTTCTTGAAGGGTGGAGACCAGCTGGACTTTGAGAAACTAACCAAGGGCCTAGCTTCCATCTTTGCTCCCCCATCTTTGCCACCATCACCCCCCCCCCCCATGCCAAGATGTGCTGCAGTTCCCCTCAGAGGGATCTCAGCTGCCAGAATCCATTCTGGTCCCCACTTGCCTCTAGACAAGATTAGCACCCCCCCCCCAAAAAAAAGGTGTGTAGGAGTGTTTCTCTCCTTTGGGGCTTTGAGTTGATACCACCTCTGTCTAAAAAATATTTAATCCATCCTCCAGAAAGGATACGGCTGGGGGTTGAAGAAGTGGAAGGAGGTAGTGGGGATTGCTTTAGTCTCTAACTGGCCTTGGTTCTGAAGGAAAAAAAAAAAAAAAAAAGCCTGCACTCCTCTGACCAAACCAGTGTGTGGTGGCTAGGGAAAGCATGTCAGCTGGTTGAGGAGGACCTGGCTTCTCCCGATTGGGATAGGAGAAGCAGGAAATGGAATCAGGCATGGGCTTCATATACTTTATCCACCGGATAAGTTGAAGAGGAATCTAGAGGGGAAGGGAAGGGTTGGGTGGGGGTTGCAAACACATTCCTTACTTTCTCTGGAGGGTTGTAGCCGGGCTGGTGCTGGTACTGGTGCTGTGACCTCCGCCCGCGCCAGGGCTGGAGCTTCTGGATGCGCCACGGCTCAACTGGCCTCGCTCCCGCGGTGGCCGCTGCCCCACGCCCACCGCCGAGGAATAGCCGGCTTCCTTCTCGCGGCCCGGGTGCGCTGGCCCAGCCTCCCTCCCGCCACGCTCGCGACCCAGGGCTGGGTTCTCGTGGTGCAGGTGGCACTGGGCCACGTCGCGCTCGCGGGCTGTGTAGCCGGTAGTGTCCTGGAGCTGATAGGAGGCTTCTCGTTCCTTGTCCCGATAGATAGCTTCCCGGTTCTGGTAGGCGCCATCCCGGTTCGGGTAGCCCACGTCCCGGGACGCCTGGTGGAACTGGCTCTCCCGTAGCTCGCGGTGGTGGAACTGGGTCTCACGCAGGTTCTGGTACTGGCTCTCGCGGCCAGGGCTATCCCGCGCGCCAAGGGGGTCCCGGTGCAGTTCCCCGCGGTGCAGCTGGCTCTCCTCCCGCAGGTCGCGGTTCTCCTGGGTGAGCTGGTCCAACTGGCCCTCCAGCTCTTCGATGCGCCGCCGCTGGGTCTCCAACAGCTGCTGCTGACTCTCAATGATGTTGTTCAGCTCCAGCAGGTACTCCACCGCCCGGTTGGGGCTCTCAGATCCCGGGCCACCCGGGGGCCCGGACCCCGCCTCCATCCTGGCGGCCCAGGGACAGGGGAACGGGCAGGAGAGCCCAGTCCCCGCTCGCTCACGGCGCCACCCTCCCCCGGGCCCAGCCGGGGGAGGGGGCCGGCGGGACGCGAGGGCGCGCACCGGGCTCGGGGGCCCGGGGGCCCTGGGGGGCCCGGGAGACAGCGCTGGGGCCGGCGGCACGGGGCGCAGGAGCTGAGGCTACCGCAGCCGCCGCCGCCGCCGTCACCGCCACCACCACCGCCAGGGCTCGGAAGGACGCGGCCCACGGCGCTCCGCCCGCTGCGGAGTCACTGCGCAGCGCGGCCGCGCGGGACCGCCCCGGCCGCCGGCCCGCCCCCCGCCCCTGCCCCCACCCAGTTCTCCCGACCCGCCCCCGCGCGCCCCACCTGCAGTGGCCACCAGCACCCGAGCTGGACCAGCCCCAAGGCACTGACACCTCAGCTGGAGGTCAGCCTTAGCTCAGTCTGCAGGAGGTATCTCCATTTCAGCGGTCCTGGGGTCTTCACCTAACAGCCTAATGAAGTCCTCCTCCAACCTATTCTAACATGCGCTGGTCCAACAGGCCCAAGATCCAAGCCATCAAAACAGCCATCCCAGGCAGTCTCAAGACTCAGCCAACTCAGACTTCGATACCTCTCAGTCTGCCAACCCCAAACAATATCCCATTCCTTATTGCAGCTGGCTTCCTGTCTCAGGCGATCTCCTTCCAGCCCCATGTCAATCTCTTGATTTTTCATTCCAACTAGTCTATAGTCTATAGACCATCCCTCCATCCCTGTACTTCTGTGTTTCTCTAGCTCTGTAATCTTACAGCCCACCCAGTCTGTAGTACCCTATCCCCTGGAGTTCCACTCCCATCACCACCACCAGCAGCACCACCACCACCACCACACCCACGAAACTTCATAGGCGTTTATTTCCAGCCAGCCTCTAAATTCTCCATCCAAAGCAATGCTCAGATTCCCAATCCTCTCCAACCTCAGGATTCCCCATGTTAGCCAGTCACTGGGTCTTTTGACCAAGGCAGCCTCAAGATCATCCATTCCAACAAACCCCCGAACTCCTCATCAGAGTCTGACTTGACGTCAAAACATCCTTCTTCAACCGTCATTTTCTATTCCCCATGGAAATGGTATCTTCATTCATTCCATCATTGCCATCCAATGAAGTTTTATCTATCCATCAAGACTTAAATCAATGCTCAGCATGGGTCTAAAATGCTTTCACTTGTAAGGTTGAGGCAGGAGAATTGCCAGGAGTTCAGGGCCAACCTAAGCTAAATAATGAGTTCCACACCATCCTGGGCTGTCTCAAAAAATCAAAATAACAACAATAAAAACAATGAGGGCTGGAGAGATGGTTCAGAAGTTAAGCACACTGGCTGCTCTTCCAGAGGACCTGAATTCAATTCCCAGCACCCACATGGTGGCTCAAATCATCTGTAACTCCAGTTCCAGGGGGATTTGACACCCTCTTTTGGCCTCCACGGGCATCAGACACTCTACATAAATGCTAGCGAAACACCCATACACATGAAGAAGGAGGAGGAAGGAGAGGAGAAGAAGAAGAAAGTCGTAAGTCAAATGCCACTTTTTTGAAGCCGTTCCTGATTTTCCCAGTGATAAATGTTCTGTATTTCTGCAGAGCTCCTGAAGAGACTGAACAGGAACGACAGACTGAAAGGTGCTGAAAAGGCTGTAACCAAGGAGGAAGCTCAGTGACAACAGAATAGCCAGCTTTCTGACATGAGGTTGGATCCAGAATGGTTTGAGGGCACGGCAAATGCCTTCTGAGTCTGTGCAGCACTTCTCTAGTGTGCTCAGGTGGCCACTGAATGCAGGGCTTAAGTTCCCACTGCTCAGGATTACCTTGATAGAAACAGATACAGAGTGCATGTTTTTATGCTATCCTTCCACAGGCTGTTGAGCAGAAAGTGAGATAAAGTTAACGAAAAACAAAATCACTTTCTTTTTAAAGGTTTATTATTATTACTATTATGTATGTGTAAGTGTATGCTACATATGTACAGGTGTCCTTGGAGACCATCGGATCCCCTGGAGCTGGAGTTACAGGTGGCTGTGAGTGGTGGGTGCTGATATGGGTGCTGGGAAATGAACTTGGGTACTCTGGAAGAGCAGCAAGTGCATTTAACCTCTGAGTCCCTAAACATCAGTTTCTTAAACATACACAATAAGATACCACATTCTCTATGATGGCTAAATAAAAGATATTTACAATAAAAAATGTTAGCACGGACATGGAGAAATTGGAACCCTCATTCTTTGCAAGCAGGAATGTAAAATGGAGCCATTGCTTTGTATAGCAGTCTAGCTATTCCTTAAAAGGTTAAAAAAATAGAGCCAACTGTTCTACATCTGGGTATCTGTCCAAGAGCAGTGAAAATGTACAACTATACAAAATCCATGGAGTATTCATTGTTGCCTTATAAATAATCATAATAACCCCAAAGTAGAAACAACCAAACAAATCAGTTGATGAATGGTTAAACAAATTGTGGCATAATCAAAAATTGAAATATTGGGCTGGAGAGATGGCTCAGTGGTTAAGAACACTTGCTGTTATTGCAGAGGACCTGAGTTTGATTTCCAGCAGCAACAAGGCAGCTCACAATCATCCATAATTCCAGTTCTAGGGGATTCAACACCTTCTGTGGGCACCAGGCACATACATGTTACACATCACATACATGTAGGCAAAACACCCATACGAATAAAATAAATAAATCTAAAATTAAAAACAGAATGTTATTTGACCATTAAAAAATGAAGAGTCTAGTGTGGTGGTGTGTGCCCTTAATCCCAGGAGGCTGAGGCAGGAGGATTGTGAATTCCAAGCTAGCCTAGGCTACATAGTAAAATTCTGTTTCAAAACAACAGAAATAATGAAGTATTAATACGTAAAAAAATGTGGGTGAGAGGGGAGGTGGGTGGGGACTAGAAAGAGTAAAGGGAGGAGAAACTGCAGTCGGGATGTGCTGAAAACAAAAAATAAATTTTATATATATAGTGGGTGAACTGTAAAAACATTATACTAAGAGAAATAAACCAATCACAAAAGACAAATATTGTATGATTCCTTTTATATGAAGTTTCAAAATGGACAACTCTATAGAGTATGAAAATTAGAGTAGTAGTAGTAGAGGCTGGGTAGGTGGGGAAGTAGGTGTCTGCTAATGTGTATGCAACTTTATTGGAGGGGATAAAAAGATCTTTAAAGTAGATTGTGGTAATGATAGTCCAACATTGCTTGTATACTAAAAGCCATTAAATGGTACTTTTCAAAAGGTCCAGTTTCCACCTTTAATCCCAGCACTTGGGAGGCCAGCCTTGTCTACAGAAAAAGTTCCAGAACAGCCAGGGCTACACAGAGAAAATCTGTCTTAAAAAAAAGGGAAGGGAGGAGGCAGTTTCATAGCATGTGAATTATATCTCAATAAAGCTGTTTTAAAAGAAAAGTATTCTACAAAACTAGCACATAACAACAACAGCTATAGTAATAGTTATTACTGCTATGGTGCTTCCCATGTTCTGAGCACTATGCTAAACAACTTAAATATATGAGCTTGCTTAATCCTCATGGCAATGTTATGTGGTAGGTTCTGTTATTGTCTCCATTCAATATATAAGGAAAATAAAATGAAGGCTGAACGACTTGCCAATAGTCACACAGAGAGATAACCAGAATACTTATTCAACAGCTTCCTTCTCACTTCTTTGCATATTCTCCCAGTGCCTTGTACAAAAGAGGCATTCTGTAAATGTTAAAGTCATATATCTAGTGAATATTTCTGTTCATCCAGCAAACATTTGTGAAGCATTGTTCATATTCCAAGCAACACCTGCATGTTCATCCTTACCTGCATCTGTCATTCAAATTCCCTCTGGAGTTGGAGGCAGATAGGTACTAAGGTTCATTCACAAAATACTGTGTCTACTATGTATCAAGCATTTCTCTGAACACTGAAGATATAACAATAAATGAAACAGACAACAATCTCCTAGTAAATTCAGAAGATACACCCATAAAGTCTCATCAACATGACTGCCCAAATGTGAGATGAAAAGTACAGCATCAATGGACATGCCAAAGTGGATGGGGCGAAACCCACAAGTCCTCGACCCTACACAAAGAACTACAGGTAACTGAGGAAAGCTAGGAGTGGGATAGGTGGCCTTACCCAGGGAAGAGCAGCACACCAATGAGTTGGCTAGTGACAAATGGTCAGCCCTGAAAACATATATAGAAGTAACATACATGTATACACATGCATATGATAACAACTAATTTTAAAGACAAGGCCACGAATTTGAAGGAAAACAGGGAGGGAGAAAAGGAAAAGAGAAATGTTATAATTATACTATAATCTCAAAAAAAAAAAACAACCTTAGAACAAACAACAAGCCCTAATCTTCTGGTGCTAACATTCTAGCAGGTTAGAGAGACAATAAACAGAATGTGTAGAACTGTGTTGAATAGTGTTCCTCCATAATCCATGTCCACCCAAAAACTGTGAGTAACCTTATTTGGAAATAAAGGTTCCTGCAGATTTAATCAAGTTAAGATAATATCCTGTGAAATTAGTGTGTTCTAATCCAATAGTGATTGTCAGCTTGACAGGATTTGAAATCATAATAAAAACAAATTTATGGGAATGCTTGTGAAGGATTATCTAGATTATTTCAACTGAGGTAGGAAGAATCATCCATGGGCTGGCAGTCTGAACTGTCTAAAGATGAGAAGGTAAACTGAGTGCAAGGATGTATGTCTCTCTGCTTTCTGACTGTGGGTGCAATGTGGCCAGATGTTTCAAGCTCCTGCTCACTTGACTTCCCTATAATGGCGGACTTGTACCCTCAAAACTGTGAGCTGAAATAAACTTTCCCCCTTAAATGGCTTCTGTCAGGGATTACAGCAACAGAAAAAGTAACTAATATATAAAATTGGTATGAAAAAGTGGGGCTCTTTTTTTAATTTGTTTTTGTTTTGTGGGGTTGTTTGTTGGTTTTTTGTTTGTTTGTTTGTTTGTTTGGTTGGTTTGGTTTTTTTGAGAAAGGATCTCTACACATAACCCTGGCTGTCCTGGAACTCACTGTGTACACCAGACTGGCTTTGAACTCACAGAGATCCACCTGTCTTTGCTTCCCAAGTGCTGGGATTAAAGGCGTGCACCACCACCCAGATGAAGTGGGGCTCTTGCTATGATAAACCTGACTATGTAGTTCTTAGGCTTTTGGAACTGTTTTGTGGCTGGAATGTTGAAAAGTGTGGTACTTGGGGCTACAAAAACTAACATGCTGGAAGTAGGACTTAGTAGGCCATTCTCATGGGAAGTTGGAAGACAAGAGAGCTGAGAGGAATGTGGATAGTGAAATCCCAGTTCATGAGGTTTCAGAGAGGACCAAAGATTCTTGGAAAAGTGGCCTAAGGGGGCTATTCATGTGATATTTTGGTCAAAAATCTGGCTGCATTCTGCCTATGACCTAAAAACAGGAGTGAGGTTTGATTTAAAGGTAATGAATGAACTAACTTGTTTGGTGAAGGAAATTTCAAAACAAAATGGTATTGGGGCTATGGCATGGCTACTATTTATTGTTCTGATCCATATCTACAGCAAGAAAGGAAAAAGTGAAGCAGAGAGACATCAGAATCATGTATTTTAGTGAGGAAAAGAATGCAAGCAAATTTAACCTTATAGACAATGCAGGTTTGAAGGTAGCTGTAACTGTTAAAAAGACTAGCATCATTAAAGAGAAACCCCATGCTTTGCACAGGGACAGTAAGAATGATGTCATGAAGATAGGAAAACACTCATCAGAGGCTCCATCTTATAAAGATACAAATCATTTGAAGGAAGAAAGTCTAAAGTGAAAGAATTCCCAGTTCCTCAAAGGAAGTGTTCCCAATGGTCAGCACACAGAAATTGATACAGCTGTGGTCCAAGTGGGTGATCTGGCAGAACTTAGGGGTAGCATCCATGTGGTACTAGTTTGAAAGCATGAAAAATGCAAGATCAAAGTAAGAGATCATAGAATCTTATTTCATGGTTTCGGGGAGCCTCAAAGGCCAGGCAATGTGGACGGGCTTGGAGACCCATCAAGGAAACCCTGAGAGGCCATTGCATGAAGCTGAAAAGGTAAAGTCTTAGTTGCAATGGAGACCCCAGGATGTTGGAGGTGCCAAAGCCATTTGACATCCGCTGAGGAAAGCTGCAGGCATAGGGTGGACTCAACCCAAAAGAGAGACTACATGTTCTGCATGTGACAAACTAGAGAAGCAGTGCCACCTAAGCCATTTAAAGTCTGAATGATTCCATCTGGAAGCCCAGATGTGAGATGTGGAGCTTCAGAGTTTGATATTATCTCTTCTGGGTTTTTGGTTTTACTTCACTCCATTCATCCCTTGTTATGTCCCCATTCTTCCCTTTTAGAATGGGAACATTTATTCTGTGCCATTATATATGTTGAAAGTGCGTAAACTTATTTTCTGGTGTTATAGGGACTCGCAGTTAAGAGATTGCTTTGAGTCTCAGATGGGACTTGGATTTTTTTTATTTTTAGGATTTATTTTTATTTTATATGCATGAATGTTTTGCTTTCATGTATGTATGTGTACTACATGCATGCCTGGTACCTGCAATGCCTGCAATGCCAGAAGATAGCATCAGAACTCCTGGAACTGTAGATGGTTGTGAATTACCATGTGGGTGCTAGAAACTGAACACAGATCCTCTGCAAGAGTGTAATTGCTCTTACCTGCTGAGCCCTCTCTCTCTCAAGCCCTGACTTTGGACTTTTAAACATTGTTGGGATTATTAAACATTATGAAGATTTTTGAAGTTTGACTTGGATGTATTTTGCATTATGAGATACTGTGAGTCTATGGGTAAAGGGGGTGGAGGGTTAATGACTTAGATCTCACATAGAAAAGGAGTGGAACTGTGACTGTTGATAATGACTATCAATTCACTAGGATTCAGAACCACCGTGGAAAAAATCTCTGGGAATGTTTATGAGAGATTATGGTTATTAGGTTAATTGAGGTGGGAAGGGAAGACATATACTCCACAAATGTGGACAATACTGTTCCATGGACTGGGGTCCTGGACCAAATAGAACTAAGGAAGAGAAGCGAATGACTAAGACTTCGTGTGCCATGGGAGGAGAGGAAGAGTCAAAAAAAAAAAACACAAGCATTTTGGGAACTACACATTGAGGGAGAATGAGAGACGTGTTTGTGTGTGTGTGTGTGTATGTGTGTGTGTGTGTGTGTGTGTGTGTGAGAGAGAGAGAGAGAGAGAGAGAGAGAGAGAGAGAGAGAGAGAGAGAGAGAGAGAACATGAGTGTTGTAAGGGAGAATAGATGGGAAAACATTGCCTGATTAGCTTGAAAATTCTATTGCCAAGCTAAAGAATTTGGACCTTCTCTTACAGGCAATGAAAAGTTTTTTTAACATGTTAGGTGGGGCACCCACATTGTAGGAAGCAAACAAGATGACCTCAGCATTGGTTTGTTATTGTTGTTCAGCAGAAACAGTGGTACTACATCTCTTTTTGCCTGCCACCTCCCAGAGTCATTTCCCAGAAGCCTCTGTAGCCAGTGAGACTGTTTCAATTCTCCTTATCCAAGGGCTGCCTTTGCCAAGGAATGTGTGCTAGAGGAGGAAAGAGCCCCCAAATCACGTCTCCCCACTGCCAGTATCCAGTCAATAAGAACTTGTCGTGATGTTGAGAGCCATGAAACATTTTCCTCAGATGGTGGCATCTGTTCAAATTGGGTCTTGTCTACTAGATTCTCACAGCTCTATCTATGCACAGACCTTCTCCTACACCTGTTAGCTGCCAAGTACAAAATGGGAATATCAAGATTAAAAGAAAATCACAATCTGAGGGTCTCTCAATGGTAGAGCATGTTCTTAGCATGTGCAAGTCTCTAGGCTTGCCAGTCATGGTGGTGCACACCTTTAATCCCAGCACTCGGGAGGCAGAGGCAGGAGGATCAATGCCAGCTTGGTCTACAGAGTGAGATCCCATCTTTAAAAAAAATCTTTCCCTCAGGCAATTTAGTGTCCAGAGGAATCCATTTTCGAGGCGAAGACACTGAGAATCAGAGAGACTGACTGCATCTAATTGCTGTAGCCAGTGACCGCTAGCCTAGTAGCCTCCTACTTTAGTGCTTTTCTTGGGCTATTTCCTGGGGCTTGCTGTTCCAAAGAGACATGAAGCATGAGCACTTAGAGAGCAGAAAGATAGAGAAGGGACCATTTGTGTGGAACACAGAAAGAAAGAGAGAAAAAGGACTACGCTTTTCTCTTGGGTATCCTTACAGAGATAGCGGTGCTTAAAACTAAGACAGCTCTTAGCTAATTAATTAACTACGCTGCCAGCCCCCTTCCCCCTAGTGGGGATGGGGTGATATGTAACCAAAGTACTTGTCAGCCTCTAACAACGGCAGAGAGCAAGCCTAATAGGCTGCTGTGGAGTTTCGTTTTAGGAGAAATTTTCTCTCTGAAGATGATTTGTAAGCTTGATCCTGTCAGAACATAAAACCACATAACCCATCATGTTTCCAATTTTGTCCTAGCTGCCATAAAACTTTGAGCCAAATTCAGAGTCCAATTATAATCCAGTTCATTTTAGGTACCTGGCAACATCTATTTGTGCTTCCTTTCCTTAGTCGCTGGTCGGTTTCCTCCACGTTTTTATCCCCAATTGTCTTTCTTTCATGTTATAAACTGATGAGTCGCCTAATATCCTCTTTAAAGTAGGCGAGATAGAAATCTCACATAAACTAAACTATATTTACAGATGCTAAGGGGATTTAAAACAATGAAGAACATTTGAAGAAACAGATGATATTTGGCCTAAAGGAAAGCAGGCTTCTAAGGACATGATTACTGTCTTCAAATATCCAGTAGGCTACCAGGAGAGTAATGCAGGAGAATTATTCTGCATAGCTCCAAAGTGCACAGCCAGAAGTAATGGGTGAAAATTACCAGGAGGCAGAGCCCAAGGGAAGAAACCTTTTCCAGGGAGGCTTAATCAACAAGGCGAGTTCACTGTCACTGGAGGCCTTCAAACAGTGACTGGATAGTATCATTTGGAGGGTCTGTTGCCACAGAGAATGGAAACATATTAGATAGGATGGTTTTAAAGTCCCTTTACAGCCCTAACATGTGCAAGACATCATCATAGCTGTAAATTAGAAGACAGGAGGGGAAAGAGGAAGGTATGGAGGGAGAACAGGAGAGACGCGAAGATTCACCAAATACTGGGATATTCCAGCCAAAATGAACCTTGACCGCTTCAGAGACACTCACAAGTGGAATAATGGGCTATAAACAGAACCCAAGCCTGCACTAATCCAGTCCTATTCCATGTGATTCTTACAAGGGAAATTGAAAAGCCCTTTCCATTGCTCCTTACACCATCGGCTGTTATTCAAAGAAGAATAGGCCAAGGCTGTTAAGAGTTTTAAGGGACCTTAGAGATCATGTGATCCAAATCCCTCATTTTATGACTCACTAAAGAGACTCAGAGGAAGCTAGCTGTAGTGGCTCATACTTGTAATTTCAGCATCTGGAATATTACAAGTTCGAAGCCAGCTTGGGCTTATATAATGAGGCTCCATCTCTAGATAGATAGATAGATAGATACAACATAGATAGATAGATAGATAGATAGATAGATAGATAGATAGATACATACATACATACATACATACATAGATAGATGGAGGCAGGCCTCAGAGAATGGGAGTAGTCTACTCATTGCCCAATTCACCTCACAAAGAGCTTCTCAAGGGCAAAATCAATTTCCATCTTTCAATCCTTCAACAAGGCTTGCTGTCGGATCTTTGCACATGGTGGGTACACAATTAGCATTTAGGACATTGAACTGAGCAGAATTGTCCCAAAGTGCTGAAGCTAGAAGTTGGCCCTTATAACATGATCTGTGATGCTTTCTATGACAAAATACCATTCAGTTCTAGTCAGACAAACAGATTGTCACATCTCTGTGTCAGAAGCCTGGAGTCATACAAGAGTAGATATGAGATAAGCTGTGCCCCCAAGGAGCAAATGCTCTGTCTATGGCCTGCAATTTGCTGTCATGGAAAGCTTCTTCCCCACTTTTGCATACTCCCTGCCTGTTTATCCTTCAGATCTCAGTTCATCAGCAGCCCCTTCTCTCATTCTCAATGCAGGCAGGTCCCTCTGATAGATGCTCTCTGCGAGTCCTCTTCCTCGCCCAGCACAACAAGCTTGGAATTGCATATTGACATGTGCAGTTCTTTGTTGCTTAGCATCTGCTTCCTCCTTTGGACTGTGAGTATTCCAAGGGTACGTATTCCTCTGTTTATTGCTGCACTCCCCACTCAATGTCATAGGTATAGCAAAAATCTTGGTATATGGTAGGTAACCAATAAGTGATTCCTATCTGTTGGATGCCTGAATTAACACCCTAATGTTACAGTATGTAGATAGATATATCATAATTACAGTTTAGTACAATAAGGGTTTTGGTAGTATATAAAAATCATTTCCTTAGGAAGGAGATAGCCAGTTCAGGGATCAATGGGGCTGGTCTAGGGTGACCTCAGAAATGCCAGGCAACCATAGGAAGAACAGCACAGCTTTGTGAAAGTGCCTCTTCTTCAGACAAACCCAAGTACGTTTCAGGATTCCTTTAGTTTCCCAGTTCCCCGAGAGGCAGACTGTTCTGCCAGAGTCGGGTAAACTGAGCACAACTGGCAGTCAGACCACAGAGAGCTGCTCCAGGAAGCTCAGACTTAGGAGTCGAAGCTTGCTCTGTTTCTTAGCATTCTCATCTCTAGGAGCAAGACTGAGAACAATGATTGGTTCTGGATTCAGGAACCGGTTCTGCACCTTTGGTTAGGGTAAGCCCTACCATCAGGCAGAAGAGTGTTGCCCTCTGGTGGTAATAATAATGATAATGATGATCAAATGATCATTTAGTGGGTATGATCTTTGCTAGAATAGCCAACCTTTCCAGCTTTCCCAGAACTGTTTTTAATCACTGAAGACCCCAGAGCCCATGAAGGCTCTGAATGCCAGGTAAACCAGGACATTTGGCCATACTACCCTCCATAATGTTCGACATACCCTGCATACACTTGATCTCACTAGGTAACCCATGACTCCCAAGGCTA
Organism: Peromyscus eremicus; assembly: GCF_949786415.1. Lineage (NCBI taxonomy): Eukaryota > Metazoa > Chordata > Mammalia > Rodentia > Cricetidae > Peromyscus > Peromyscus eremicus. The sequence continues at coordinate 16,994,260 of NC_081439.1, read as the reverse complement.
AGAATCAGGATTCAGTTTGGACAGAGCCTTCAAGACCCAGCCCATTTTCCAGATGAGGAAATGAAGTCTGAAAGAATGGAAGAACCTTCTGTGTTTGATATCTTGTTACAAATTAACAGTAGAAGCAAGAATCATATCCAAGCTGCAAACCCACAGCCTCGTGTTCTTTGCCCCTGCCTAGCACTTCCTCAGCTATGTGTCAGTTTGGGAAGTTCCCCAATCTTCTAATAGGTCTTTCCTAAATCACTTGCTCTGCTCCTTCAGCCTTTCAAACCCCCCCCCCTTTAAAAACTGGTACTGTTTTTTACCCTTTAAATGTGTAATGAGGAAAATATTTCCCAAGGAAATAAGCCAAGATGGGTCACTGCCCACAGGCTTGCCCTGACGGACTACTTTGCCCTCATAAGCTCCCCCTCCTTTGCTTCTTCACCCTTCCCCCTCTCATCTTTTTTAAGGTTTTCTTTTTTATTTTCAGCCCCACCCCAACTCCCATCCCCAGAAATACTGGAGAGGAGAGCAACCTTAGTTTAGGGCAGTCTCGGATTTTTCCAGTGGCCCCGAGGAAGGGCCTCTGGCACCGCAGAGAAAGGAGAGATGGAGAGGGAGGCTTCCGCAATCACCAGGTGGGATGGATTTGAGAATCAAGAGCTAAGGAGAGGTAAGGAGGCCTCGCCGCAGCCAGCTGCATCTTGCCGGACTTCCTTATCCTAGCAAGTCTGTCAGGAGAGAGGTCCTAGTTTCCTGACCGCCTAAATTTCCATGTCCTTCTTTGTTCCCTTGGTCCCTGACAAGGACCCCCCCGCCCCAAATCAGCTCCTGCCTCTCCCCTCCACTGAGACAAATTTGCAAACTCCCACATCTCTGTGGAAACGGCAGAGAGCAGGAGAGAAGAAAAAAGGAGAAAAATCCACCCACATGCCAACAAACTGGAAAAAAAATAACCCAGGCCTTGTCTCACTCAGCTGTTGGCTTGCCTCTCCCTCCCACTGTGGCGGCTGCTCCTGCCTCCTGGACAGAGACCTGGATCTGTTCAGCTCCCTTTCCTGTTCCAAGCTGGCTTTTGTCAATATCCCCTGCCTCCAACCCCACCCCAGCTACCAGCGTGACAGTCCTGGATTCCAGGAGCAGGAGCGCTAGAAAGGAGAAATAGCAGAGCCGTCAAGTGCTTGTAGCAGGCTGTGGACCCCGTACTCCAAAGCATACGGGGACGTTGTTCTTGTCCCACGAAAATCAGTCAAGGAAGTGGGTCCCTACTCACAAGTTCTCCCTGCCAGGCCATTTGACTCTCAAAAGCTTCCTTATCTCTTCACCCCTCCTTGCCACCCTTTTCAAGCTCTCTTTTTGGTCTGATTTCATGTGTTTCCATCTTTTCGTGCCCTCCCATTTCTTCACAGAACAAAACAAAATGGAGTGTGTTGCTAGGAAAGGAGCGATCTGGAAACCTCCATCAGGAACTATTGAGGAAAGTGGGAATGCCTGTGGGGATGAGATTAGGAACTCAGAGAAGCACAGGAAGATAGAATCGCAAAGAGCTTTTGGGTTAACTTTACCAGATGAGGTGGCCCCCGAAAAGGAGCTATCATATGGACCCCCCCCCACACACACACACACTCACATGCACACACACTCACATGCACACACACTCACATGCACAAGCACACGCACACACACACACACACACTCCAGGGAGCAGAAGGGATAGTGAGTGAAAGATGTGAGACAGGAGATTTAAATGGCAGCTTTGTTTCTTCTTTCCAAATTCCTGTTCTTGTTATTTCATCCCCTTGTCTTACTGTGTGGGATCTCTAAAATGTGGAGATGGATACAGATTTTACTGTAGCTACAGCTAGCAAAAGAGATAAAATGGGCATCTTCGTTCTTCAACTAAAGGAAAAAAGAGTTCCATGTTTTACCATTACATATGATGCTTGCTAAAGGATTTTGAATTACTTTTTTTAAAAAAAAAAAAAATCAGGTTAAGGAAATTTCCTCTTACCCCTAGTAGCTAAGAAGTTTGTTATGAACATGGGTTGTCTTATTGAATACTACCTTTCTTTGAATCTTTTATAATGACCATGTTTTTTTTCTCTTTTATACACATGTTCAAGAATGAGCTCAGGGATGGCAACATGGCTCAATGGGTAAAGATGCTTGCAGCCAAGCCTGACAAGCTGAGTTTGATCCCTGGGTCCCATGCGGTGGAAGGAGAGAAGCAATTCCCACAAGTCATCCACTGACCTCCACATGCATGCTGTTGACAATGGATCTCCCTTCAAAAAAATTTAACAAAAAAAAAGGAATGAGCTCGAAAGAATAGATAACTTATAATACACAAACTTATCCTAAAGATACACTGTCTAACTTCGGGGCAAAAGTCACTGGGGGAAAACTGGAAGTGTTCAAACAGAAGCGTAGCCATAGCCAGGCACGGTGGCTTGTACATGTAATCCTGGCAGTAGGATTATGTGAATTCAAGGATAGCTTTGGCTATATAGGGAGTTCCAGGCCATCCTAAGATACAGAGGGACACGCTACCTCAAAATAATAACAACAAATCATAAGTCATAGAAAAGTCCAAGAAATCTGTAGATATCCCCCAAACAATCTATATTTAAAAATCAAAATCAAATGAAATCCCCAGTGACTAGTGAGAGAGTATAGCATGATCATAAAACAAAGTCGACATGCAAAAATCAACTGCTTCTTGTTTTTTTTTTTTTTTTTTTTTTTCGAGACAGGGTTTCTCTGTGTAGCTTTGCGCCTTTCCTGGAACTCACTTGGTAGCCCAGGCTGGCCTCGAACTCACAGAGATCCGCCTGGCTCTGCCTCCCGAGTGCTGGGATTAAAGGCGTGCGCCACCACCGCCCGGCCTCAACTGCTTCTTATATGCCAGCAGTAAACAATTAAAGTTTGAAATCTGAAGGCAGCAAAGCTATTTTCAATGGAATCAGTGAAATACTTAGATATAAATACAACAACAGAATAGGTACAGGATCTTAGTGTACAAAACAAAACATTGATTAAAAAAATCTAAATAAAGAATTACTCTATGTTCATGCACAAGCAGACTAGATATTGTGAAGATCCATCCTTCCCAACTTAATACCTAGATACAATGTCATTCCAGCCAAATTCCCAGCAAGCTTACATTGTGGGTATAAACAAAATGATTCTGAAGAAAGGCCAAAGATCTGGTACAACTACAATAATACTTAAGAAGGACAAAATTGGAGGGTTCGCACTATCCTGTTTCAAGGCAGCCACAATGGAAGTGAGTTACAGTACACAAAGGAACTGAAGAAGGAATATACACATAAATCAATAGAGCAGACTAGAACAAATTCTGAGATACATGCAACAGAACTTACTGGAAATAGGAGCTGGAGAAAAAAAAAAAGAATCAAGTCAAGAGGCGGGATTTCTTTGTGTAACATCCCTGGCTGTCTTGGAACTAGCTCTGTACACCAGGCTGGCCTCGAACTCACAGAGATCCACCAGCCTTTGCCTCCCTAGTGCTGGGATTAAAGGCGTGTACCACCACTGCCTGGTTCAAGTCAAGATCTTTTTTTTTTTTTTTTTTTTTTTGGTTTTTCGAGACAGGGTTTCTCTGTGTAGCTTTGCGCCTTTCCTGGGACTCACTTGGTAGTCCAGGCTGGCCTCGAACTCACAGAGATCCGCCTGGCTCTGCCTCCCGAGTGCTGGGATTAAAGGCGTGCGCCACCACCGCCCGGCCTTCAAGTCAAGATCTTATACAAACTTCTCCGTGAGCTAGAGGAAGGTTGCTGATACAGTCTCACATTTGAATTTCCTTTTTTAAACAAGCTTGTCACATAGTCCATACAAGTGAGCAATGGGGGATATGTTATAAAATCAGGCCAGATTAAAGATGCATCAAATACAAATTTTCTTCATGGAATAGAATGTGTCGAGTTCTCTCCTGTCACTGTAACTCCATTTTAGAATTGGTGTAACAAGGATAACCTGGTGGCGATGGCCTATCACCCTAGCTACTCAGACTAAGGCAGAATCACAAGTTCAAGGCCTACCTGAGCTACTGAACAAGCAACCTTGGCAATTTAGTGAGACTCTGTCTCAAAGCAGAAAGTAAAAAAGCGGACTAGGTGTACTGTTTAGTAATAGCGAGTGTTCCTAGCACGCGTGAGGCCTTGGATTCAGTCCTGAGAGAGGGAGAAAAGTGGAGTGCAAAGAAAATAGAAAAAAAGAAATGGGAGTGGGAGGAAGCTCCTGCTAGAAAGTTGAACTTTTCTTTCAAAGTTTAAGGCTTGTCCTTTTCCCCCTGGTGTTAGGGAACAAACTCAGAGCTGTGTGCTTGCTAGGCAAACATCTGACCACTGGGCTAGATCCTCAATCCTCAAAATTTAAGAATTAATAAAAGATTAGGGTGGAGAATGTGGCTGAGTGGTAGAGTGCTTGCTTAACACGCATGGGACCCTGGGCATCCCCAGCATCATAGAAGTAAACATTACAAGGTAGATGATTCTTTGACTTGTCCTCCGTAATTCATGGTGCTAGGGGTCTCTCTTCTTATAGACACTATGCCTCCAAACCAAAGTCTTACTCCCTTCTCCTACTCTGTGGAGGGGATGCCAGAGACTCTGTTAGTGAGAGCTGATGAAGAAGGTAAATCTTGTCCTGATTTTAAGAGGTTACAAATCTATGGCCATAGCACCCTGAATGTTCCTCACCCCATCATCTCAGAAGCTAAGTAGGATGGGGCATGGTTAGTACTGCCAGGTGGAGTGGTGCATTCATTTAATCCCAGTACTTGGGAGGCTGAAGCAGGTGAATTGCTGAGAGTTGAAGGGCGGCCTAAGATATATAATAAGTTCAAGACTAGCCTGGAATTCATAGTGAAATCCTATCTAAAAGGAAAAGGAGAAGAAGGAGGGCAAGGAGGAAAGAATTGTTCCAGGGCTGAGATGGCTTAGTGATAAGAGCACTTGCTGTTCTCCCAGAGGACCTGGGTTCGGTTCCCAGTACCCATATGGTGGCTAACAATCCTCTGTAACTCCAGTTCCAGGGGACCTGATGTCCTCTTCTAGCTTCCGTGTACACTGCATGCATGTGGTACATGAACATATATGCAGGCAAGACTATTCACATACATAAAAGTCTTTTTTAAAAGGAGAAAAATTCCAAGCTTTGTGCGCTAAAGATCGCTTTGCCCTATAATTTGTGTATTAATGAAGCATGAGATAGAAACTGAAAAAGGGAAAGAGAATGAACTGAAAGAGAAAAGGAGAAGACTAATGGAGGAGGGGAGGAAACAGAAATCAAGTGGATGATCTGTTAATAGAAAGGCCAGGATCTGGAGCCCCCTTAGGCAGGCTGTACCCAACACTTCGGTCCTTGACCTCAGCCAAATCTCCTGATTGGCCTCTGTAGGAGAGAGGAAACAGCTATACAAGAAAATAATCCATGTAGTGAGTACACTTTGTCAGAGCGGAAAGGTGAGTAAGTAAAGTGGATAAATGAAGAGAGCTGCTTCTTAACTTTTTGTTGAGTTAAAATTCATCTGTTTGAGAATGTGGTAAAGGCTCCAGCCTGCACTCTGTCCCCCAGAAGAATGGCAAATCACACAGCATACCAAATTTTACCTGTAATTCAGGATATCTGAGTGTGTTCTGAACTACCCAGTGCGTGAACACCTGCATAAGATCTTTGACTTAGAGAATGTAGAGATTTTGAATTACCTGCATGAGTGTCAAGTACAGTAGTAAATGCCTGTAGTCCCAGCTGCAACAAGAAACTGAGGCAGAAGGAACACGTAACTGCAAGAGTTTGAGTTTAGCCTTGCAACATAGCAGGGACCCATTCAAATAAAAAGAAAAGAGAGCAGCATAACCAATAAGTGGATTACATTGGTATACAATCTGCTTGGTCAAAGAGGAAACCTAGACTTATGGCTGAAGCTTCTAGATGGATGATGGAACCTTTTGCCAAGAAAAACACCCAAACGGGAATAGGTGTCTGAAGAAAAAAATATTGAATGGCCAGCTATGTCTTATCTGCCTTTGGGAAGACATCCATGAGATGGACGTGGGATTTGGTGATCAAGAAAGACATGTAGGCTGGAGCTACAGAAGTGGAAGCCATCTTGTAGGTGATTAGTAAGCACAGAGGAATGGATGGATCACCTGCAAAGGCTACACAGAGCGAGTCACTGAATGTACAGATGGGCAATGTAGGACTACATATAAAAACAAAACTCTGACACATAATCTGCAGCAACCGGCCTAGGAAACTTACCCTTTACTTACAGTAAACAGCCTAGGAAGCAAACTGGTAACAAGTGAGACTTGTAAGAAGTTAGGTGGTTGCCTCTAGTGACCTCCTAGGAAGCTAAATAAATGACTTCCATAACAACTGACCACAAATGATTAACTGACTTCCCAAGTTTTTGTCCACCCCTCAACTTAGAACTAACAACAGAAAAGCAAATATGTACCCCTAACTGATCACATAGGATACCCTGCTTCTAGCTGCTGATGGCTTCCCAGGCCAAATAGCCTCTAATCAGGGCACACCTAAAGCTGTCTCTTTCCTACTCTGAACCTTTCCTCCTCTACCTGCCTCTGAGTCTCTACCAAAACCAAACGGTGGTGGATTTCCTTGCGATAGCAAGCTCTAAATAATAGCTTTTACTGTTCTCATTTGGCTTGTCTCTGCCCTCCCTCCCCCACCCACCCAAGAATGAGAAAAGGGCTTGAACATAGCTTTATCGAACAAAAACATTTAATAAAGGGTCAGAGAAAGAAGGATCTACAAAAGTGACAGATGTAAGAACCAAGGAATAAAGAGCAAACCCAGGGAGAGTGCGTGTCATCAAAACCAAATGGAGGGAGTGGTCTATGGTGCCAAATATTACACAAAACGAAGTCTGAACCAACTAGATTTAGAAACAAGACCATTGGCAGTCTTGCAGAGTGCAGTTTCCATGGAGTAGTGGGCGTGGATGGCAAATTACAATGGGCTAAGAAGGAAGGAGTCTAAGGCAAAATGCAAAGGGGTTAAGAAGTGACTGAGGAGAAAAGATTAAGAAGTGAAGGGGAGGCGAGGAGGTGGGGCAGTAGTGCTAACACCATTCTCAAGCTGTTTGTCTGTGACAGGGAGGAGAGGAATAGGGAAGAAGCCAGAGAGCAATGAACCCTGAGCAGTGTTTTTGCTTGTATGGACCTTTATTGATGCAGAATTACATAGCATAAACTTCATGTGATTTAAGTACACATTTAAATTAGTTTTACCTTGTTTACAAAATTGTGCGATCATCACAATTCACTTTTTTTCTTGAGATAGGAGTTGCTGGCCTGAACTCCTGGGTTCAAGTAATCCTCTTGCTTCAGTATCCTAAATGGCTAGAACTAAAAGCACAAACCACCACTCCCAACCCCAATCTTTTTTTCAAACATTTCTATTTCCTCCAAAAGATCACTCATGCCCATTCAGTTCCCTCCTATCCACACCCTCACCCCTAGTCAATTGCTTATCTACTTTCTATTACTATATATGTGTGTTTCATGCAGAGTTTCTATAGGTGGAATGATAGTATGTGTATGGGGGGGTTGTCTGAGTTTTTTTGACTAAGCAAAACGTTTCTGTGGGTCATATATGCTGCACCATGTATCACTGCTCCATTTCTGAATAACACAATTACACTGTGTTTTGTTTAGGTGTTCACCAGTTTTGGTAGAAAATTGGACTGTTTCTACCTTTTGGATAGTTTGAACAAAAAGACATCTGAATATAATTTTCTTCTACACACTAGGGTTTTCATTTGTCTTGGGTATTTAGAGGTATGATTATGGAATCGTGTGGTAAATTATGATTAGATTCTTAAGAATTTTTGAGCCAATGCTTTAAAAGTTTTGAAATTACATTTTTTATTGGGGTGGGGTGTGTGCTTACTACATTGTGCATGTGGAGATCCAAGGACAATTTGTGGGACCAGTTCTCTCCTCCCATCACTTGGGTTCTAGGGATTGAACTCAGGTCAGCAGACTGGCAACAACATTTTTACCCACTGAGCCATCTCTCTTGCCCAGACAATGCTTTCATTAGTTGATTAAAAGTCACAAAATTGCATGATTTAATGGCATTTATTACACGTATAATGTGAAAGCATCACCCCTTGGTAGTTCTACATCACTTTCATCATTTCAAAAGGAAACTCCCATACTTACTTATTTCGCAGTCATTCTGTATTGCTCCCTAACCCCAGCCTATAGGCAGCCCCTAGTCTACTTTGTGTTTATATACATTTCCTTTGTGTGGATATTCATAGAAATGTAACCCTGGAATTGGTGACCTGTTGGGTCAGGATTCTTTCACTTAGCATTGTGTTTTCAAGGTTCATCTGCATTGCAGTATATATCAGTATTTCATCCCATTTTATGGCTGAAAATATTAAACTACACTGCATATGTCACATTTAATTTATTTATTCATCAATTTATTGCCATTTGTGCATTTCCGATTTTTGTTATTGTAAATAACTTCTATAAATGTTTGTGTATGTACATTTGTTTGAATTCTTACCCTCAGTTGCTTTGAGTACATGCCTAAGAGTGGAATTACTGGCTTATATGGTAATTCTGTTTATTCTTTAAAAAGAAATACCAGTTTTTCACAGGGGCTCCACAGCTTTGCATCCACGTGAGCAATGTACAAATATTCCAGTTGTCAACACTCTCTTTTAAAAAATTATATATACCCTAGTTGGTGGGAAGTGACTTTGATTTGCATTTCCCTAGTGGCTAATGGGCTATTAATTGTTTCTTTGTTGAGCCGTGGTTTCTCTATGTAGCTGTCTTCATTAGGATTTCTATTCCTGTGAAGAGACACCATGATCACAGCAATTCTTATAAGGAAAACATTTAATTGGGGTGGCTCACTTACAGTTTCAGAGATTCAGTCCATTGTCATCATGGTGGGAAACATGGCGGCATGGAGAGAGGCATGGTGCTGGCTACGTCTTGATCAGAAAGCAAGAGGACTTGACTGTGACATTGAGTGAAGTTTAAGCAAAAGAGATCTCAAAGCCTACCCCCAATAAGGCCACAAGTACTCCAACAAGGCCACACCTCCTAACAGTGCCACTCTCTTTGGGTTTATGGGGGCCAAATACATTCAAACTACCATAGTAGCCATGGCTTGCTTGGAATTCAGTAGGTAGACTAGGTTGGCCTCGAACTCAAAGAGATCTGCCTGCCTCTGCCTTCTAAGTGCTGGGATTAAAGACTTGTGTTATCATATCCAGCTACGAATTTATTTTTTCAGGTACTTCATGGCCATTTGTATGTATTCATTTTCTGTTCAAGTCCTTTGTCCATTTTTGAATTGGATTGTTCATCTTATCGCTACTGAGTGGCAGGAGTTCTTTATATATTCTGGTTTCGGGTCCCTTATCAGACATACTATTTGCATTATTTTCTCCTAGTTGATAGGTTGTTTTGCGGCTTGGAGCGGGTAGTGGTGAGGATCAGACCCAGGCACTTGGGAATTCTAGACAAGTGTTCTACCACTGAGCTATATCACAAGCCCTCTTGTGATTTTCCTAATGAAGCCTCTAGTACACAAAGCATTTCTTCCTCCTATCCCCTGGGAACTCTACATGGCCAATCACATGATCCTGCCTACAACTTTGAATGTTGAAGGAATAATGCAAAAGTGTGCAGGGTCATTTAGTGATTTTTCAAGACAGCTACTGAAGTCGAGAATTTAATAAAAGTTAAGCATGATGGGCACACACACAAAATCCTAGTCCTCAGGAGGTTGAGGCATAATCAAGAATTTAAGGTCACTTTGAGTAACAAAGTGAGACCTGGTCTCAAAACAAAATCTGTGGGAGAGCAGGGTCCACAGCTATACGGGCAAGTGTTATGTTGCTCATGGGTGAGAAAGAATTATCCTATCAATCTATGCTATTCTTAGCTTTACATCATGCCATGCCTGGTTTATGACCTTGCCTTTTCCTCCAGGATTCTGATGGACTTTATGGATTACTGGACATTCCTTTCTATTAGCTGGGGTAGGCTGACTTAAGCTTTGAAAACTTAACAAAATCTTGAAATGACTTCACACATACAAATTCTTCCCCACTTACTTCAACAGGGTCTTCTCCACAGCCCAGACTGGACTTAAACTCATGATCTTCCTGATCCAGCTTCCTGAATGCTACGATTATAGGCATGCAATATCACACCTAGTCAAACATATTTCTTGTTTATGCAAGATTTACTGCAGGTCTAGTGTTGTGGGATGGTCTGTATGTCAAGTGTGTTGCTGATTGGTCAATAAATAAATCACTGATTGGCCAGTGGCCAGGCAGGAAGTATAGGCGGGACAAGGAGGAGAATAAGGCTGGGAAGTGGAAGGCTGAGTCAGAGAGACACTGCCAGCCGCCACCATGACAAGCCGCATGTGAAGATGCCGGTAAGCCACGAGCCATGTGGCAAGGTATAGATTAATAGAAATGGATTAATTTAAGCTGTAAGAACAGTTAGCAAGAAACCTGCCACAGCCATACAATTTGTAAACAATATAAGCCTGTGTTTACTTGGTTGGGTCTGAGCAGCTGTGGGACTGACGGGTGTCAGAGATTTGTCCTGACTGTGGGCCAGGCAGGAAAACTCTAGCTACAGTCTAGCAGCTTTTTAGAATAGTTCCGTTCCAAGTGGTAACTCAGAGGTGCAGGCAGATGAATATTCCACCATCTTGTGGCTGATTCATCTGGCTTTTAAGAAAAGAAGAAGGAAGAGAGCAGGAGTGAGTACCAGCTATTAAATGCACAACCCATTGGCCAGAACTAGCCACATGGCTTCACCAAAGAAAGTTTAGTAAGTAGTAAATGCCTCTGCCACATTTACCAATACTTCTAGTTTCAATAATTTCAGTCTCAATAATGAAATTCTAATACTTCTGATTTCATTTTCTGTTATGTTAACCAGAGACATTGCTGGCACAGCTGCAAAATCGATCCACGACTAGTAAGGGCTATGGGGACGTGAATATTTGAGTTAACCTTTTCTGACAATTAAAGTGATAACGCGTTAAAAATTGGTATTACACATATGTTTAATGAAGAAAATGAAAAGTCCTTTATAATCTCACACCCCAAGATAACTATTATTTATAGTTTGTTACATATTCTTTCTATTTTCTATGCTATACAAACAAAAGACTTGTATATATATATATATATATATATATATAGTATTTTTGCAAGTGCCTTGTTTACTTGCTACTGTGTATTTGAAATCATCCTATGAATACAACATAATTTACTGGAGCAATTCTCTATCAATGGATAATCAGCTTTTGATTTTTAGTGTGGGATTTATGCAACTATTTTCCCAAGTTTATCTCTTGATTTCACTTGGAATGTTTTTGTTTTGTTTTGTTTTGTTTTGTGTTTTTTTTTTTTTTTTTTTTTTTTTTTTTTTTTTTTTTTCGAGACAAGGTTTCTTTGTTGCCCAGGCTGGCCTTGAACTCACAGAGATCCACCTGCCTCTGCCTCCCGAGTGCTGGGATTAAAGGCGTGTGCCACCACTGCTCGGCTTGGAATGTTATTTAACAAATGTTTAACTTTATACAGTTGAATTTATCTACCTTGTATTGTTAGCTGGAAAAAAGTGAGCAGAAGTCTGTGTATGGGATTACACTGGTATACAAAAGCAGAGAGTAAGAAAATATGTTTACATAAAGAAACAATGGGGGTGAAGGGTTACTCAGTTGCTAGAGTACATGCCTTGCAAGCACAATGACCTGAATTCAATTCTCAGAGCCCGCATAACCATGGCAGGTACGGTAGCCTACACTTTTAATCCCAGTGCTGTAGGGACAGACACATGAGAATCCCTGAAACTCAGTGACCAGCCAGTCGAGCCTAACTAATAAATTCTTTTTATTTGTTTGTTTTTTGAGACAGGGTTTCTTTGTGTAGTTCTGGCTGTCCTGGAACTCACTCTGTAGACCAGACTAGCCTTAAACTCATAGAGATCCACCTGCCTCTGCCGCCCAAATGCTGGGATTAAAGGCATGTGCCACTACTGCCTGGTTAATTGATGAGTTCTGAGCCAATGAGTGACTGCCTTGAAGAAGGTGAGTGACCCTCCTGAGGATGACACGGAAGGTTTTCCTGTTGCTTCCAAGCACATGCACACACACAAACATACACATATATACAAGTCCAATAGAAAAAGAAGAAGGAATGAATACACCAGAAGTTAATAAAAATAGCTACAATATAGAGTTCAAGGGGAACAGCTGTGTAAGGACAGATTGTTGACAATAATTTCCAGGGTACACTTTACATACAGTTTCAGTTTTTTTAAAACTATTTGTATTAGTTTCCTATCTATGCTATAACAAATTACCACAACCATGGCTAAAATAACGTACTCAGGGGTCAGTAAGATGGCTTAGCAGGTAAAAGCATTTGCCACTAAACCTAACAAGCTGAGTTCAATCCTTGGTATCCACATAATAGAAGAAGAGAACTCCTGCAAGCTGTCCTTTGACATTCACATGTACACCATGACACATGCATACATGTCCACACACACTAAATAAATCAATGTAAAAAAATTAACATGCTCAGCATGCAGAAGGCCATGGGTTCAATCCTCAGTTTTTGAGGTCAGAAGTCTGAAATGGGTTTTACAGGGCCAAAGGCAAAGGACACGTTCTTTAGTGCTAAGGGGAGTATTTCTGTATTTCGTTCCCTGTCATTTCCAACTTCCAAAGGCTTCCCACATTCCTTGGTCTATGAGCACTTCTTTCAAAGTCAGAAATGTAAAATCTTTGTTTCTCTTCTTTCCCCTCTTTCCCCTCCTGTCTCCTCTCTCATTTCTGTAACAAGTTGTTATACTTCTCTGACTCCCCTCCTCCTTTCTCTTTCGCTTTTAAGCACCCTTATGATTAGATTGATCCTACCTAATCAATCCAGAGTGTTATTCGTATTATCAAGATCCTTACCATCTACAAAGTTCCTTCTGCTGCATGCTACAGTCTATGTGTATATGTTCTCACAAAATTCCTATGTTGATCCCTAATCTACATGGTGTTAGTATAAAGAAGTAAGGCCTTTTGGAGGCTCAGTCTTCATGAGTGGCATTAGTGATACTAAGAAATCTTGTTAGTTCCTTTCTGCCCATTAATCATGTGAGGATGCATTAAAAAAAGCTGTCACATATCAAGGACAGACTGTCATTAGACACTGGATCTGCCAGTGCCTTGATCTCAGACTTTTCATCCTTCAGAAGTATGAGACATAATTGCATTGTTTACAAAGTACCCATCTGGCCTATGAACTAAAACAATGACCAATATGGCACATTATCCATAAGGGTGCAGTAGTGGTATGCACACCTTGGCAGTAACCAACAGCTGTCTAATTGGACTTAAGGCCTGCTCAATATGAAGGAAATCATGCCTGATACTGGAAACCTACTCAACTACCGAGAGCTAATTAGGTCACGGATCTTGAAGGAGAACACATTACCACCACTTTACTAAGCCAGCATAATTCCTAGCTACATTTTAAATATTTATCCTTATACTCACAGATAAATTTAAGTTTCATCCCTTATCAAAGAAACATTTCCTTGTAACAGATGGAGACTATTACAGAAAACCACAACCAATCAAAACGCAGAGTCGTGAAACTCACTGATACATCTACAACACAACTCCTTCGCATGAGGAGGTGGAAAGACTGTAAGAACAGGAAGTTTACTGTGAGATTGTGTCTCCTAGAAATGTCCAGGAAGCTACATCTATGAAGTCTCAAGAGTATGGCTGCCTAAACAAGACCTGAACAAGGACAACCCTAATAGACATGCTACCAAGGGCTGGGAAAAGCTCATGGGGTCTTAACCCTAGACAAAGAACTACAGGCAGCTAAGGAATGCTGAGAGACGGAGGAATAGTCTTCCCCAGAGAAGAACCTCCAAACTGGTTGTCTAATACCAAATGGTCAGCCTTGAAATCACATATATACAGGTAACTTTATATGGACTGAGCATGTTGCATTCATACATTTAGGTGCGCGCATGTGTACGTGTGTGTGTGTGTGTGTGTGTGTGTGTGTGTGTGTAAATAAAGGCCACAAATTTGAAAGAGAGCGAGACAGTACATAGGAATGGCTAGAGGAAGAAAACGGAAGGGAAGAATGGTGTAATTATATTTTAATTTAAAAAATATTAAAAACAAATTATCCATCTAAAGCAGCTAATCTGAACCTGTGAGTCATGACCCCTACAGGCATCACATATCAGATATCCTGCGTATCAGACATTTACATTATGATTCATCACAGTAGCAAAGTTATGAAGTAGCAACAAGATAATTTTATGGCTGGGGTTACCACAACGTGAGGAGCTGTATTAAAGGGTCACAGCATTAGGAAGGCTGAGAACTACTGGTCTAAAGCATGTTCTTATAGCATCTAAACTGCTTGAGAGGCCATGTAAAGTATGTATTTTCAAGTTATTGGGAATGATGTAGACAATCTTGGAAGGTAATTCTTTAGCATTCCACACTATATAAATAAATTACCTATTCAATAAAATAACAAAACAAAGTACGCTGAAAACATCATCTTTTCAGTCACATGAAAAAGCCCTTTCCCACTCTAAGCTATAAAACATCTATTCATACTTTCTTTTGAAACTTTGAGCGCTGTTGTAACTAATAATAATAACAATTTTTATTGGGGTATAATTTACATAAAATGAAATGCTCAGATCTTAGTGAAAAGTTCAATCAGTTTCAACAAAGACATGAACCCATTGTAACCCACATCTCTATCAAGATACATAATATTTCCATCCTCCTAATGACCCTTCAAAATCAGCCTTCTTACCAAGTGCTATTATTCTTTCTTCTATCCAATGCTTTATGTTATTCTGAAAAATACAAAAAATTGAGTCATACAGGATGTGCTTTGGGGCGGGGGTTGTCTGGCTTTATTCAGTCAGCATAATGACTCTGAGATTCATCCTAGTTGTTGCTTGCACCTTTCCTGCTAAGCAGTCCCCTCATGTATGCATGCTTGTGTCTTAATTTCCTTATCCATTCACCTGGTGGGCATATGGGGTTTCCATTTTCCTTTTTTCAATAAAATATGAGCGCTTACAATTTTTTTTAATTAATTATTTTTATTTCTAGGTATGTGTGTGAGCCCACATGAGTTTGTGTGCACTATGGACAGAGGCCAGAAGAGGACGTTGTAGCTCCTGGAACTGTTGTTACAGATGGTTTTGAACTAACATGCGGGTGCTGAGAACTTAACCTGGGTCCTCAGCAAGAGCAGTAAATGCTCGTAAGTATGGAGCCATCTCTCCAGCCCCTAATATTTATACTTTTTTGAATACTTGTAATTTATTTGGGCATAAGCAATAAGATGGAGATATGACTTTATTTTTGCCAAATCACAAGGGAATTGAACAATTCATCTTTTCACAAATAAATTTATCATTGTTAATATGCTAAATTCTTCATGAACCTAATTTTAAAAAGCATTTTGCTGTATTCCATTAATCTAGTTTTCAGTTTTGAACTAGTATCGCTATATTTTAACTCCTACAGCCTCGCAATTTCTTTCATTAAATGCTAAGACTGGTGGTTACTCATTACTCATTACTCATTAGTCATCTCAGAATTTTCCTTGTTATTTCTGGATCTTTATTTTTCTAAAGGGATACAATTTATATCTACAAGATCAATTTAAACTTATTTTAATTTCATGAACTGTATGAATCAATTTGAAGAGTATTAACATTTTTATAAATATTGACTATTTCCCACATTTTTATTTTATTACAGTATTTATCTATTTATTGTGTATATGTGTGTGCCTGTGTGTATGTGCCACAGTGGTGGTCAGAGGACAATTTGTAGGAGTTGGTTTTCTCCTTTCATATTGTGTACTGGGGACTGAGGTCAGATCGCTGAGCCCTATGCACATATATTTTATAACCTATAAGGGAGCCTCTTAACTGTACAGTGAGGTTTCCAGAAAGATACAAGGACAAGGTTTAGAAAGAAATACAGAAATTCAAGTATGGCTCAAGGGAGGGGAACACAGACTGCATGAAATACAGGAGAGAACAGAGCAGAGGAAGTTACTGTGTTGGTGGTGATTACCGTATTAGTTATTTATTGCTGAGTAGCATCCACACATTTACTGGTTTAGAACAACAACCCTATTTATCTCATAGTTTCTATGGGTCAAGAATCTAAGCACAACTTAGCTCAAGTCCTCTGCTTCAGGGTCTCACAAGACCCCAATAAAGGTGTCAGAGGAAGGGCCCACTCCCAAGATCACACGGTTATTGGCAAATTTTCAATCCTTCTTTAGTGACTGTTTGACTGAGAACCCCCTCAGTTCCTGGTCTTCAATTTCCTGACACATGACATCTGTAACATGGCAACTTGTTTCACCAAAGCCAACAAAGGGACTAGTGTAAATCACAGGCAAAGCAATTGGTGGAATGTGCAGGGCCCTGGGTATGATAGCCATTAACACACACACACACACACACACACACACACACACACACACACACACACACCCAACAAGGTTATAGAAGTCTCGGTCCTAGATAATCTAAACATTTAAGCTAAATCTCATCACCTTTGCCACACACATGAATTATACACAAGTCTGTATGTCAACTCACACCCAAAAGGAGGGGTTACACAGGAACACCAATACGAAAAGTAAGAATCATGGAGGGTCATCCTAAAGGCTACTTATCACAGTTACTAGGAAATATAAAGTTCAGTAAATTTAGAATCATTAGCTAATTCAAAATTTGCCAAAGGATTTTCCTAGAGTCTCCCGATACATGGGAAAAAATACAAGTTTCTCCATATAAACTTAATTTCTTTGGGGTTTTTTGTTTGTTTCTTTTTCTTTCTTTCTTCCTTCCTTTCTCTCTCTCTCTCTCTCTTTCTCTCTCTCTCTCTCTCTCTCTCTCTCTCTCTCTCTCTCTCTCTCTCTCTCTCTTCCTTTCTTTCTTTCTTTTTTTCTGAGACAGGGTTTCTCTGTGTAGCCCTGGCTGTTCTGGAACTCCCTCTGTAGACCAGGCTGCCTCTGCCTCCTGAGTGCTGGGATTAAAGGTGTGAGCCACCACTGCCTGCTTTTCTTTTCTTTTTCTTTCCTTACTTCCTTTTCTTTTTTCTTTTTTAAAATACATTTATTTATTTATTTTACATCCTGGCTGCAATATCCCTCCCTCTTCTCCTTCCACTCCCTCCCCACCCACCCCCCTATCACCCCCAGTCCACTCTCCTTCTTTTCCTATTTCGGAAAGGGCAGGACTCCCATTAGCATAAAAAAAAAAACCATGGCATATCAAGTTGCAGTAAGACTAAGCACCTCTCCATGTATTAAGGCTGAGCAAGGCAACCTAGTATGAGGAGTAGGGTCCCAAAAGCCAGTGAAAGAGTCAGAGACAGCCCCATTCCTGCTGTTAGGAGTCCCACAAGAGGGCAAGATCCACAACTGTCACATAGGTCAGTGCATAGGTCAGTCCCATGCAGGCTCCCTGGTTGTTGGGTCAGTCTCTGTGAATTCCCATGAGCCCAGGTTAGTTGATTCTATGGTTTTTCTTGTGGTGTCCCTGACCCCTCAGGCTCCTACAATCTTTTCTCCCTCTTCCGCAGGATTCCCTGAACACTGCCTAATATTTGGCTGTGGGTCTCTGCATCTGTTTCCATCAGTTGCTGGATGAAGCCTCTATGATGACAATTGAGAAGGCCAGTTCAGGCTACATATCCGCTATTGCTAGGAGTCTTAGCTGGGGTCATTCTCCTAGATTCCTGGGAGATTTCCTTGCACCTGGTTTTTACCTGACCCTTTCCAGTAATCTCTTCCAGTACTCTCTTCCAATGGCCCTGAACCTGATCACTAATGTTCCCATCCCCACTCACACTCAGTCCATTCACAAAATCTCTTCTATTTCCCCTTCCCAAGGAGATCCATGTGTCCCACCCTTGGGCCCTCCTTGTTATCTAGTTTCTCTAGGTCTGTGAATTGTAGCATAGTTACTTTTTATTTTACAACTAATATCCGCTTATGAGTGAGTGCATACCACGTTTGTCTTTCTGGGTCTGGATTACCTCACTCAGGGTGATTTTTTTCTAGTTCCATACATTTATTTGTCTTCAGATTTTCTGGTGCCCTATTTTTCAACAGCTGAGTATTATTTCATTGTATAAATGTACCACATTTTCTTTATCCATTCCTTGGTTGAGGGACATCTAGGTTGTTTCCAGGTTCTGGCTATTACAAATAAAGCTACTATGAATATAGTTGAGCAAGTTTCCTTGTGGTATGATTAAGTATCTTTTGGGTATATGCCCAAGAGTGGTATAGCTGGGTCTTGAGGTAGATTGATTCCCAGTTTTCTGAGAAACCACCATACTGATTTCCAAAGTGGCTGTACGTGTTTGCAACCCCACCAGCAATGGAGAAATGTTCCCCTTGCTCCACATCCTCTCCAGCATGAGCTGTCACTTGTGTTTTTAATCTTAGCCATTCTGGCAGGTGTAGGATGGTATCTCAGAGTCATTTTGATTTGCATTTCCCTGGTGGCTAAGGATGTTGAACATTTCTTTAGGTGTTTCTCTGCCATTTGTGATTCTTCTATTGAGAATTCTCTGTTTAGATCTGTTATTTTGATGTCTAGTTTCTTGAGTTTTTCATATATTTTGGAGATCAGCCCTCTGTCAGATGTGGGGTTGGTGAAGATCTTTTCCCATTCTGTAGGCTGCCATTATGTCTTATTGATGGTGTCCTTTGCCTTACAGAAACTTTTCAATTTCATGAGGTCACATTTATTATCTGTTGGTCTTAGTGCTTGTGCTATTAGTGTTCTGTTCAGGAAATTTTCTCCTGTGCCAATACGTTCGAGATTATTTCCCATTTTCTCTTCTATCAGGTTCAGTGTATCTGGATTTACGTTGAGGTTTTTGATCCACTTGGACTTGAGTTTTGTGCAGGGTGATAGCTATGGATATATTTGCATTCTTCTGCATGATGACATACAGTTGGACCAACACCATTTGTTGGAAGATGCTTTCTTTTTTCCATTGTATAAGTCAAAGTATTGTTATTCACAGATAATATGATAGTATATATAAGTGATCCCAAAAACTCTACCAGGGAACTCATACAGCTGATAAACACCTTTAGTCAAATGGCTGAATACAAGATTAATTAAAAAAAATCAGTAGACCTCCTATATACAAATGACAAATCAGCTGAGAAAGAAATCAAGGAATCAATACCCTTTACAGTAACCTCAAATAAAATAAAATACCTTGGGATAACTCTAACCAAGCAAGGGAAAGACCTGTATGACAAGAACTTCAAGTCTTTGAAGAAAGAAATCGGAGAAGATATCAGAAGACAGAAAGATCTCCCATGGTCATGGATCAATAAGATTAACATAGAAAAAAATGGCAATCTTACCAAAAGCAAAACCCCATCCAACGACTGAGGGATCTGGATGCAGAGATCCATGGCTAGGCCCCGGGTGGAGCTCTGGGAGTCCAATTAGCGAGAAAGAGGAGGGTTTATATGAGCGAGAATTGTTGAGACCGAGGTTGGATAAAGCACAGGGACAAATAGTTCATGGAAACACATGAACTATGAACAATGGCTGAGGGGTCACCAACTGGATCAGGCCCTCTGAATGGTTGAGACAATTGATTGGCTTGATCTGTTTGGGAGGCATCCAGGCAGTGGGACCGGGTCCTGTGCTCACTGCATGAGTTGGCTGTTTGAACCTGGGGTCTATGCAGGGTAGCTTGGCTCGGCCTGGGAGGAGGGGACTGGACCTGCCTGGACTGAGTCTACCAGGTTGATCTCAGTCTGCGGGGGAGGCTTTGCCCTGGAGGAGGTGGGAATGGGGGGGTGGGCTGGAGGGAAGGTGAGGGGGGCGGGAGGGGGGAGAACAAGGGAATCTGTGGCTGATATGTAGAACTGAATTGTATTGCAAAAGAAAAAAAAAGAAAAAAAATCTCAATCTCATTTTGCATTTCCTTGATGGCTAAAGATGTTGACCATTTCATTTAAGTCATTTTATTTTCATCTTTTGAGAACTGTCTGTTTAGATTCATGTCCCAATTTTTATTGTTTTTTTTCTTGATGATTATTTTTATTTTTATATTGTTCTCTGTAAATACTAATCCTCTGTCAGGTGTGTAGCTCATAAAGACTTCCCCCCTTCTATAAGCTGCCTCTTCACTAAAATGGGAATGGGGGGCGGGCTGGGGGGAAGGTGAGGGGGGTGGGAGGGGGGAGAACAAGGGAATCCGTGGCTGATATGTAGAACTGAATTGTATTGCAAAATAAAAAAAAAAATTAAAAAAAGATTCAATTCAATCCCCATTAAAATCCCAACACAATTCTCTAAAGACCTCAAAAGAACAATACTCAACTTCATATGGCAAAACAAAAACAAACAAACAAAAAAAAAACCACCCCAGGATAGCTGAAACAATCCTGTACAATAAAAGAACTTCTAGAGTTATCACCATCCCTGACCTCAAGCTCTACTAATAGAGATATAGTAATAAGAACAGCTTGGTATTGGCATAAAAAACAGACAGGTGAATCAATGGAATGGAATTAAAGACCTTGACATAAATCCACACACCTATAAACACCTGATTTTCAACAAAGAAGCCAAAATTATACTTCTTTTTCTTTTTTCTTTTTCGGTTTTTCGAGGCAGGGTTTCTCTGTAGTTTTGCGCCTTTCCTGGAACTCACTTGGTAGCCCAGGCTGACCTCGAACTCACAGAGATCCACCTGGCTCTGTCTCCCGAGTGCTGGGATTAAAGGTGTGCACCACCACCGCCCAGCCTTATACTTCTTTTTCTTTACTGAGACAAAGTTATGTAGCTCAGGCTGGCCTCCGTCTCCTTGTGTAGCCAGTGGAGACCTTGAACTCCTGATCATCCTGCCCCTACCTCCCTTGTACTGAGATTGCACCACAGTCAGCTTTCTTTGATTCTTTGAGGCAAGGCCTCACTAATTAGCCTAGGCCAACTTGGAATTCATTATATAGTCCAGAGCATTCTCAAACTCTCTATCCTCTATAATGTACATTGGTAAATTGTCATGTGTTGTTATTTTGAGTTCACTGAGAAGCTAACTTTTAAATTGGGATTGTCCTCAACCCATTTCAGACCAAAACATGTT
Organism: Peromyscus eremicus; assembly: GCF_949786415.1. NCBI lineage: Eukaryota > Metazoa > Chordata > Mammalia > Rodentia > Cricetidae > Peromyscus > Peromyscus eremicus. The sequence continues at coordinate 16,973,023 of NC_081439.1, read as the reverse complement.
TGTCTCAAAGTGTCCTCCAAGTTTCCTTGACTGGGGATGGGTTCCCCTGCCCAACTCTGTGACAGAAAGGGACAACAGTAGGTCAGCCAAAGAATTAAAATACTGTGCCCTTGCCAGGCATGGTGGCACACACCTTTAATCCCCACACTAGGGAGGCAGATGTAGGTGAATCTCTGTGAGTTCGAGGCCAGCCTCGATGGAGTTCCAGAACAGCCAGGACTACACAGAATCTGTCTTGAAAAACAAAAAAAATATATATTGCGCCCTTAAAAACAGCTAGAGGGTAAACCATTTCTAATAGATGTGACTATTATTCATCCCACGGTGTAAATGTGCCCACAGTGGGAAAGTGAAGCTGCAATTTCAGCCATGGCAGTTCTGTCATTGGAAACACAGCCATGGAGAGAAAGTGCAGGGGGGGACTGCAGTTGACTGCCTCAATTTCGGAAGTCAGTTTCTGCTGGATGTCATGAGCCAATCTGATATGATCTCTTTCTGTTGCTATTTGGTCTTTTGTTTTGTTTTTTGTTTTAATTGAAAGCTTTGCCCCAGGGGAATCTCTTTATGGTGAAGTTCAGCTGACTGCCTTAGAGGAGCTTCCTCAGTGGATCTCTACTGGATGTTTTGAGTATCTAATTTGAAGATTTTTTTTTTTTGTTATCTATCTATCCATAAACCATTGGCTATTTATTCCTTTACTTTGGCTTGCTCTATTCTTAATAAATTTCATTCAAACCCTAAAATATGGCTGTCATGGGTCATTCTCTGTACCATACAGAACATCTTCCTGTATCCACATTCTGAGTACTGGGATTACAGGCATGTGACACTATGTTCAGCTCAACTTTAATTGGATGAAAATTATGATATCTGGCAAAAGAGACTCCAGGCTCATATAGCCAGATAAATAGTAGTCACATCCATTTATGTAGCATTTCAGAGCTTACAAATCTGCTTTCCTGTCATGTTTTAATTTGATTTCCTTAACAAACATATGATGTAGCCAGACAGTAAAACTAATGTTTAAAGAGAATATATAGCTACTTCAGATCTCACAATCAGTGGGAGGCAAAGCTAGCATGAGAATGTCAAGTTTTCAGTTTGCAGCTTATTACATTAGAGTGCCTTCTCCAAATACCAGAGATATCTTGCTTTTCCTCTACAGTAGGTAGCGTCTTTCACCATCTTTTCTTTCTGAGTTTTTTAATTTATTCATTTATTTCACATCCTGACCGCAGCTTCCCCCCTCCTCTCCTCCCACTCTCCCCACCTCCCCTCCACCCCCAATCCATTCTTTGTCTGTCTCTGCTCAGAAAGAGGCAGGCCCCCCATGGGTGTCAACAAAGCATGGCATATCAAGTTGAGGCAGGACCAAGCTTCCCCCCACCCCCGGCCCTATTCAGGCTGGGCAAGGCAACCCAGCATGAGGAATAGGTTCCCAAAAGCCAACCACAGCCAAAGCACTATGGCCTTGCTCCCACTGCTAGGAGTCCCCCAGGTAGACCAAGTCTTTCTGAGTTCTTATCCTGCCTCCGTTATATCTAGCCAATCACACCGGTCTCACTCCATCTTCCAGAATTTGCATAGGGAATAAATGTTTATAAGGTTCCCAGCACACTGTATGGTACTCAGCAGTTCTCTCTAAATGGAAGCTGGTAGGTGTTAGCATCCTTTCAAGTGTTATAGCCCAATCTCATTGCCAATCACTTCAAGTGCCACCTCTTCACCTTAATCTCTATGGTAATATGCCACCAGATATAAGTTGCTTTTAGAAGGTATCAAAACAGGAAGACATTGTCAATCTCCCATCACTTTCAACAAAGTGTATTTAGTTGTCAGCAGTGTGCCTTCAGAGTTTCTCCCCCCACTCAAAAAAAGCAGACTCTTAAATATTATAATAAACACCAATTATCCAAAATTTTGTTTCTAAATGTCATTATCTGTCCAAAACAACTAGGCTTCTTGGAAAGTTGGCGAATTCCAGGGCTGAGGAAAGGAAAATGTAAGAGGTCTGGAACATCTTCTGGTGTGAAAAAATAAAGAATAGCTCAAAGAAAGATGGAGTCACAAATTCTAAAAGCATGGAGGAGCCAGCCTGAATGGAGTGGTAGTTAAATTTGTCTATCAACTTGATTAGACTGACAGGTGCTAGAAAACGGGTAAATCACTGCTTCCAGGTATGTGTTTCCAACAAACTGAGTGAGGGAGACCCACTCTAAATAAGATCAAGTATCATCTAACTAGATAAGGACCCAAATGGAAAGGAGAGAAAGAGGGGAACATTCTTTGTCTCTCCAGTTCTTCCTTCTAGAATGAACATGTTTTCTGCAATTTCTGGCCTTGGACATCGGATTCCGGGGACTTTGAACTCCAGGTGTTAGAACTCTGGGTACCAGCATATGTCTGTATACTGATGGGTTCTTGGTTCTTTGGTCTGGGCCAAGGTTGAAGTGCTGTATCACAAGCTTTTCTTGTTTTTAGGCTTTCTACTCTGCTACCCCAAAATGACCACTTTTCAGCCTCTATGGTGTTGTCGTCAGCCAATCTAATTAAAACCCCTTATATGTGTTTTATTGATTTTTTTTTCCTATGAAGGATCCCGACTAATAGAAAAGGTTTCCTCCTAGTTGAATATGGGACATTTGAATGTTAATATAAAGAATAAGCCTGGCAGTGGTGGTGCATGCCTTTAATCCCAGCACTTGGAAGGCAGAGGCAGGTAGATCTCTGTGAGTTCAAGGCCAGCCTGGTCTACAGAGTGAGTTTCAGGAAACCCTGTCTCAAAAAAACATGAACAAAAAAAGAATGATACTAATATTCTATAACTTTCTGAGTCCTATATATCCACATATATTCATATATATCTCCATATATATTATATATATGTATGTATGTATATCCTTATCCAGTGGTAAGGATAATTCTCCTCTACATTAGAAAAACAACATTATAGCAATGATAGCATTTGAAAATCACCATTTGATAATCCCAGTAATGATAATTGTTTCAGGTGAATGTAAAAATGAGTAGATTCAAGTCTGAGTAAAGAAATAATTACAGTAAGTGTGATGCATCTTTCTGCAAGATACTATTAAGGACAGTAACTTAACTATGGAGAAATCTGGAAGGTATTCTTTAGCCATGTGATCACCATTAGTAAAACTAATAGAAATTTGTACCAAAAAGGACACATCATCACTCCTGTGATCTTCCGACCAAAATGTATAACCAAATATAATGACGAAAATTACCAGAAAAACTCAAATTGAGGGATAGTCAAAAAATAACTAGTTTGTACTCTTGAGAAATGTCAGTGCCATGAAACACAAAGACTGAAGAATTCTACCATAGTGAGGCTAACGAGACAGAATAACTAAATACACAGACTTCAAAGGATTCTTTTGCTATAAGGAACATTGCTGGGGGCTAGAAAGAGATCTCAGTTGGTAAAGTATTTGCCACACAAGCATGAGAACCCATGTTCAGTCTCCAGGACCCATGTAGAAAGCATGTCCCTGTAATTCCAGTGCTGGGAGGTGGAAACACAAGGGTCCTTTGGGTTCACGGGCTAGTCGTCAGCCTACCCTAATTGTCAAGCCTCGGTGAAAGACTCCACCTCAAGAAAGAATGTGATGGCTCCTGAGGAATAACTATGGGTTTAACCTTTAGCATCCACATACATGTGCACTCGCACCCACACACATACATGCACATGAACACACACACAAGGCAAGGATGTGTGTTTTCATCACTCCTATTTAACATCATACTATGAGATAAAAGGAAATAAAGGAAAGGAGATAAAAAGGTATGCAGATTGGAACAGAAGAAATAAGAAATGAAACTGTCTCTGTCGGAATATATTACCTATGTTGAAAATGTAAGCCTCTTGTAACTAATAAGGAATTATAGCAAAGCTGCAAGATAACAAGGTTGGGCTACAAAGGCCAACTGCTTTTTTATATAGCAGCAAGAACAGCTGGGATTTAAAACTTTAAAAGACACAGTATCATCTGCATTACCATCCAAAACTTACTTACGTATAAGTCCTAACAAAAATATGTACAAGACCTGTATGAGGAAAGACACAATGCTCCAATGATAGAAATCAAAGACAAACAAATAAAAAGATATTCCATGCATACATATAGGAAGAAATACCAAGATGCAGCTCTGCCCACCTCAATCTAAAGCAGTGGTTCTCAATCTGTGGATGATGATCCATTTGGGGGTCATATATCAGATATCTTGAATATCAGATATTTACATTACTATTCATAACAGTAGAAAATTACAGTTATGAATTGGCAACAAAATAATCTTATGGTTAGGGGTCAACACAACATGAGGAACTGTATTAAAGTGTCCCAGCATTAGGAAGGGTGAGAACCATGGATCTAGAGATTCAATGTAATCCTAAACAAAATCCCAACAAAATCCCCCCAAATTTGTTGGACATCAACAAAGTATTTCTGAAGCTTCCCTTAAAAGGTAAAGGACCTAGAATATCCAAAATGACACTGAAAGAGAAAAAAATAAGGACCGATGCTACATGACTTCAAGACCTATCCTAACACTGTAATAAACCAGACAGTGTAGTACTAGTGAAGGAACAGATAAATATGTCGGTCAGATAGAATAGAAAGCACAGATGTGAGCACAGACTAGTGAATGATCTGAACAAAGGAGCAAAGGTAATTCAATGGAGAAAAGATGGTCTTTTAAACAACGTGTCTGGGACAACTGGACATCTACATGACGAAGTGTTTACCTAGACAGACTTTACATTCTTCACAAAGTAGCTCAAACTTGATTATAAGCCTTAATATAAAATGCAAAATTATAAGATTCCTAAAAGATAACAGGTAAAACACAGTGGCCTTGTCTTCAGCAATGACTTTTTGGATCACACTGTATGACACTGTATGAACAAAAACAATCAGTAAGTTGTGTTTTGTGAAAATAAAAATTTATCTGCTGAAGACACCGTTAGGAGAAAGAAAATACAAGCCAAATAAAGGGAGAAAATATCTGCAAAACACATGTCTAAAACAGGAAGGCCTGGTATTCAAAACATGCAATGAACTTTTTTGGTGCTGGGGACCAAACTAGGGTATCACACCTTCATGGGTTCCACCACAGAGATACACCCCCATTCAACAAAGAAACTTACAGTTTTTTTAGTTTTTTGAGACAGGGTTTCTCTATGAAACAATCCTGGTTGTCCTGGAACTCACTCTGTAGACCAGGTTGGCCTCAAACTCAGAGATCCACCTGCCTCTGCCTCTCCTGTGCTAGGATTAAAGGCGGGTGCCACCACCACCCGTCAACAAAGAACCTTTCAAAGGCAACAAGGAAACAAACCAGCTTTAAAATTGGCAAAATTTCTGAACAGATCCTCAGCAAAGAAAATATACAGACAGAAAAGAAGGACATTAAAAGATGTTCAACATCATGTGTCATTAGGAAATTGAAAATTAAAATGATTATCAACACACACTTATTAGAAACGGTGCATTCCAAACACTGACAACACCAAATGCTGATGAGGATGTGAAAACAGGAATTCATTAAGTGCTAATAGGAATGCAAAACAGAACAATCATTTCGGGATATAGTTTAAGAGTTTCTTACAAAGATAAACATCATCTTCCCACATAATCCAATAGTTGTATTTCTGGGTATTCACCCAAATGGCTTAAAAATAAATCCATACAAAAATCTGCATATAAACATTTATAACAGCCTTTTCATAACTGCCTTTAATTGGGAACAACAAAAATGTACTTTAGCAGGTGAAGTACTACAATAATCCATACAATAGAATATTAATTCAACAATAAAAAGAAATTAAAAAGCATGGATAAACCTTGCTAAAGGTGGGGGCCTGGAGAGATGACTCAGTAGTTAAGAGCACGGGCTGCTCTTCCAGACCCGGATTCAATTCCCAGCACCCACATGGCAGCTCACAATTATCTGTAACTCCAGTTCCAGGGGACCCAACACCCGTGGCAAAACACCAATGCACATAAAAGAAAAAAGAAAACCCTTAAAGGTGTATTGTGAAGTGAGGAAGGTCAATCTAAGATGACTACATCCTGTATCATTCCAACTACGTATTCTGGAAAAGGCAAAACTACTGTGACGACAAAAAAAGATCAGTGATTGTTGAGTAGAGTAACCCATGCCCTTAATCCTAACAGTTGAGAGCTTGAAGGGAGAGGATGCAAAGTTCCAGGCTAGCCTGGGCTACATAGCAACACCTTGTCTTCAAAAATTCATGATTAGGACTGGTGAGATGTCTCAACAGATGGAAGTTGGGCTGTGAAACTCTGACAACCTGAGTTTTGATCCCTGGAATCCACGTAAAGGTGGAAGGAGAGAACCAACTATAAATTGTCTTCTGAACTCTAAATATATGCGTGCTCAGAATAATAATAATAATAATAACAATTATAACAGTAAATTTAAAATTAGTGCCTATTGAGGATTGCAGGAAAAGGGATAAACAGCATAGAAAAATTTTATTATATTTTTATTATTTAAAACAATTTTTAACTTTAAATAAATTTTGATCATATTCTTCCCCTCCCCTAGGTCCTTCCTGATCCTCTCCCCCTCTCTACCCATATAACTTGAAGTTCTTTCTCAAAAAACAAACAGAAAACCAATACAACAACAAAACCAAGGAAATAAGATAAAATACAACCCCAAACAAAACACCAACTGTAACCAAATAAAAGCACACAGGCAAACTGTGGAGTCCATTATACGTTGGTCAACTACTCCTAAACACGAGGCCTATCTTGGAGTGGTTGATTTACCCAGTGTCATTCATTCCATTGAAGAAAACGGATTTTCCCTCTCCCAGAAGGTATAAATGACAGTTCAGTTATTAACCTTTACCCTAGTAGCTAGGTTTTCATCCATCCATCCATTCATTCATTCATTCAATAGAACTAAATAAAATATTATAAGACAAGACAAAAACTATCACATCAAAGTTGGACAAGACAAACCAACAGAAGGAAAACAGCCCAAGCGAAGGCACAAGAATCAAAGACCCACTCGTTTGCACACTCTGGAGTCTCATAAATACACTAAACTAGAAGGCACAATATATACACAGAGGACCTGGTATAGACCTGTGCATGCTGCTCTAGTCTCTGTGAGTTCATGTGAGCTTTGCTCAGTTGGTTTAGAGGGTCTTGTTCTCCTGATTTCCTCCATCCCCTCTGACTCTCACACTCTTTCTGTCTCCTCTTCCACGGGGTTCTCTGAGCTCTGAGGGGAAGGATTTGATGGAGACATTCCATTTAGACATGAGTGTTCCAAGGTCTCTCACTCCGCACACTTTCTAACTCTGGGTATCTATATTTGCTCCCATGTGCTGCAGGAGGAAGCTTTGAGCACAGAGAATTTTTTTTTCAAGATGGGGTTTCTCTGTGTAACAGCTCTGGCTGTCCTGGAACTCATTTTGTAAACCAAGCTGGCTTTGAACTCACAGAGATCCACCTGCCTCTGCCTCCCAAGAGCTGGGATTAAAGGAGTGCGCCATCATCGCCCAGCAAGCACAGAGAATTTTTGAGGCAGTGAAGTTATTGTGTATGAAACCAAAGAGCATTTATGCCATACGTTGTCAAAACTCATAGAATGAGCTAGGCATGGTGGCTGACAACCATAGTCCCGGCATATGGTAGACTGAGGCAACATAGTGAGAACCTAACTTAAAAAAGTTTTGGAATATACACTAGGATAGGATCAGAGTACATGTGAACTTTGAACTCTGTACTTTCAACTCAATTTTTTTTGTAAATATGAAACTGCTCTGAAAAATAAGTGTATACTTACATATATATGCATGCATATCACACACACACAGTACTAGAGCTTGAACACAATTCTTCACAGTCACCAGGAAAGCACTCTGCCATTGATATGAGTTATGTCCTCAGCAATTACATGTATTTTTTAAAATGAATACAGTACTACTATATATTACATATTGGATGAACCTTGGAAACATACTAAGTGAAAGAAGTTGATCATAGGAGGTCATATTCTGTATTATTCTATTTTATATGAAATGTTAATAAAAGGCAAACCTTTAGAGACAGTAAGTAAACTAATGGTTACATCGGGGATGAGGATATTGATGGGTGATACCTGTGGGGTATAGAATAACTTAATGGAAATATGAAAATATCCTAAAACATACTATAGTGATGGTTGGACAACTGTATGACTATACTAAGAGCCATTGTGTTCTATACTGTAAAGAGCAATTTGTATGGTTCATGAATTATATCTAAATAAAGCTATTTAAGAGCCATAGACTATCTAACTGAATACCCACTACCAGGTATGCGAAACCTCATTTCGAGTTATTAGTCAGGGGAGTCCAAGAAACTCCCCAAACAATATAGGTTATGGCTTTTGCCCTTGGTGGTCACCCAGAAGTTGAAGGTAATTCCTTACTGCTGAAGAAACCACACACTTTGGATACAGGATGTGGAATAATCCAGCTGGCTCTGACTCAGCAGTATCTTCCCTGAGAAAGAGCTTTCATAGCACCAGAAGTTGCTATGCAAGCTGCCAGGGGAAGAAAGTAATCAATAGTCCTACCCAGCTGTAATAGCTATGAACCACAACAATGATCAGCTTGGCAAGATATCCCTAAAGATTCAATAGTGGTACTCACATCTTGGAGGTTACTAACAGCTGTCTAATTGGACTTGAGGCTTGCTCAACTGGAGGGAAATTATAACTGGTACTAGAAACTGTTGTATGACAAAACTCTTCCTGGGAAGACAAAACCTCAGCTAGGGAACCCACCAGAGACCAAAGCATGGGTATCACCAAAGTCCAACCAAATTGGTGAACCAATGAGTTTTATTGGGGTTACTTACAGGAATATGGGTGTTAGGGTTTCTATTGCTGTGATGAAACAAGCTGGGGAAAAAAAGCAAATTGGGGAGGAAAAGGTTTATTGGGCTTACACTTCCACACCACTGTTCATCACTGAAGGAAGTCAGGACAAGAACTCAAATAGGGCAGGATCCTGGAGCCAGGAGCTGATGCAGAAGCCATGGAGGGGAGCTGCTTACTGGCTTGCTACCTATGGCTTGCTCAGCCTGCTTTCTTATATGAGCCCAGGGATGGCACCACCCACAGTGGACTGGACCCTCCCCCATTGATGACCAATTGAGAAAATGCCTTACAGCCAGATCTTTTATTTTTTTGGGGGATGGGGGGACGGGTTGGAGACAGGGTTTCTCTCTGTAGCTTTGGAGCCTGTCCTGGAACTCGCTCTGTGAGATCCGCCTGCCTCTGCCTCCCGAGTGCTGGGATTAAAGGCCTGCGCCACCACTGCCCTGCTACAGCTGGATCTTATGGAGGCATTTTCTCAATTGTGGTTCCCTCCTTTCAGATAACTCTAGCTTGTGTCAAGTTGACATAAAAAACTAGTCAGCATAATAGGTAAGAGGTGACTTACAGGAGTCAAAATGACTCAGAGACAACTGCATCACCAAGTCCCATCCCAGCATGGGTGACGACAGTTCACAGAAGCTGGGAAAGCTGGAGCATGCTTCACAGCCTTCAGGTAGCTCAACAAATTAAGGACTGTCCCTTCCAAGTGACTCAGTTGGTCTAAACCTCTTCCGGGCAGCTTGGCAGCCAGTCTGGTCTCACAGTCTTTGCAGCTTTTTTTTGTTTGTTTGTTTGTTTGTTTGTTTTCTGCTGAGTCTTTTTGAAGCTAGGCTCCTCTGAATGGCTTCTGGATGTGCAGCTCAGCTTGCATTTCCTCTGAGAGGGACTCTCAGCTTTTATTGTTTACTCTGGTAGGGAGGGGCCTAGTGAATCTGGTCAGTTTCAGGGAGTTCTTGAAGCTGTTTTTTAGCCCCCAATTTACTAAACCAGTATCATTCCTAACTACATTCTAAATGCTTATCCTTATACCCACAGATAAATGTAGTTCTCACCCCTCATCAAAGAAACTTCCATTTGCAAGAGACAGAGACTGTTCCAGGAAAAGTGCAACTGGTCAGAATGCAGAGAGCAACTAATGGTGGGTTCCCAGCACCAACAGACAAAAACATCTACAATGCAACTCCTGCACCAAACGATCAGGGAACAGCATGGAAGAGGGGTAGAAAGAGTGTACAATCCAGAAGGCCAGGACATCTGCTGGAACATTATATCCTCCAGCTATAACAGGGAAGCTACACCCATGAAATCGCAGCACTGTGGTTGGCAAAACAAAACCCGAACAACCCCAACAATAGTTGGCATCCTGATGTGGGTGAAGAGGTGATACAGGCAATTGAACAACTGACGGAAGAGGAAGAGCTAGAATTCCCCAGGATGAGGCCCCCTAATTAGTTAGCCAATACCAACTGCTCAGCCCTGAAATCCCATACATACAAGCAACACTGAACGGCTCAGCAGGTTGGATTTACATATGTGTGTACCAACAATAATTAACGAAAAAGAAGCCATTAGTTTGAGAGGGAGTGGGAGGCGGAACATGAGAGGGGTTGGAAGGAGAAGACGGAAGGAGGAAATGATGTAATATTTTAATTAAAAAAGTTTTTAAGAACGTACAAGCTAAGGGTGGTGACTCACACTTGTAATCCCAGCACTCTGGGGGCTGAAGCAAGATGATAGCAATAAATTCGAGGCCAGCCTGGGTCCAGCCAGGGCCGCGTAATGAAATCCTGTTCAAAAACAGGTATGCTAACCAAAGAAAAAGACAAAAAAGACCAAAGAACTCCTTATATACGCACAAGCATGCAAGCCTGTGTTCTCTCTCTAGTTCCCAGAACCTGTAAATGTGACTGAACTCCACACCATGGGTCCCACATCTGCAGTTTCAACTAAGAACTGAAAATATTTTTTCAAACCATATCTGGACTGTACATATAAAATTTTTTCCTTGTCATTGTTCCCTAAATAACAGAGTATAATAACTATTGACATAGCATTTACATTATATTAGGTATTATAATCCAGAGATGACAGAGTATATGGGAGGATGTGTGTAGGCTATTATGCAAATACTACATCATTTTACATAAGGGACTTGAATGTCTGTGGGTTTTGGTATCCAAGGAGAGTCCTGGAACCAGTTCCCATTGGCTACTGAGGGATGAGTGTGTAGGCTTAGACTATCTACATAGCAGCCACACACGGAAGTGCTAACAGTGGAAATCCTCAGTGGAGAACTGGAGAACTGAGGTTGAAGGCTAAGACACTTGTCTTTCACTGAATACCTTCTTTGTACCAATCAAAGATTTTTCTCCTGTGCATTTATTACATACTCCAAATACCACTGTTTCCAGGAAGCCTCCACTGGTTTTCCTAACTCCTCTTAAACAATAATCTCTATACTATCTCTCAAAATAAGATACAAGGGGAAAAAAAGCCCTAAACATGGCCAAACGAATCTAAAGAAAGCAAGTAAGAGCCAGGTGTGGGCATGCATACCCTAATCCCAGCACTTGGGAAGTGAAGGCTGGTAGATGAGTTTAAGGCAAGCCTCAACTATGTACTAAGTTCAAGGCAACTCTGGGCTGCATGAGACCTTATCTCAACTTCCCATCCCCACAAAAAATAAAAACATGGAAAAAATAGCAAAAAATATGAGTATGCCAAAACCATTACAGAAATAAATTCTGTACCTATATCCATTCAATGGAATATTTTGTGGTAGTTTAAACGTTTGTAAAGAATTCTAATTAGAGCCTGGCAAGATGACTCCACACGTAAAGGTGCCAAGTCTGATGACCTGAGTTTGATTCCAGGAATCCACATGGTGGAAGGAGAAAACAGACTTCCATAAGTTGTCCTCTGACCTCTCTCTACACACATCCCATACACATATACTAAATCAATCAATGTAAAAAAAAGTTAAAGAAGTTTAACTGGAAGTGTTTGTGAGATAGTGGGAGTATAGAATGGAACACACAGCATGATCTCAAATTTGTTTAAACTTAAAATAAAGGCTAAACACATCAATCAAAATTCTAACATTGGTTGTATTTGGGTGTGGAATTTGTTTTCACCAAGGAACATATATTAGCTCTATAGAGAATGGGGGCTGTTTTGTTGTTGGGGACTTTGGGGCGGAGGGCTCAGTTGCTAATGCTCCTCCAGTTAGTCACGTGACTTTTGTGCATGTGCATCTTGACCTGTCTTTGTTGTGGTGGTGGCAGTATGGGTGGTGGTGCTGGAGATCCAACAAAGGGTTTTGTGCATACTAAACAAGTGCTATGCTATTGATATATATTGCAGCCCTTGGATTTTTGAGAGTTTGTTATTTAGCCCAGGCTGGCTTCAAACTCCCAATCCCCCCAACCTTCTGCCAAACGCTGGGATTACAAGCATGCAGCACCATCCATGCCTGGCCTACGTCTCCTGCTTTAGTTCATTCTGTTTGTTTATTTTATTTTATTATTTATTCTCCTGCACGGTGTCCCTACATCTCATTCCCTTCCTAATATCTTAAAAGACAAACATTAAAATGTTTTGGTTTGGGTTTTATTTTTTATTAGTTATTAATATTATTTTTATTAATTAATTAATATGTGTGTGTGCATGTATGTGCATGTGCCAGTGGAGATCAGAGGAGTGTTGGGTCCCCTAGAGCTGGAGTTACAGGTATTTGTGAGCTGCCTGGTTTGGGTGCTGGAAATCAAACTCCAGTACTCTACAAGAGCAATTGCACACTCTTAACCTATAAGCCATCTATCAAGCCATTTAAAGTGTTTTTATTGTTTTGAAATAAGGTCTTATGTAACCCAGACTGTCTTTGAACTTATTATCTAGTCAAAGCTGAAGTTGAACTCTTGATCCCCAGGTCTTCACTTCTCAAGTCCTGGGATTATAAGCTTGCACCTCCCATGCCCAGACGAATTTTCCTTTTAGTGTCATAAAAATTTGGATATATGTATAGATTCATGCACACATATATGTGCATATATACCCTGGTTGTCCAAAAGGAATGTTGTGAGAGGCCAGAACAATGTGCAAAGTAACTTCAAGTTAGAGTTAGTTTTGCCATGCTTTTCCTTGGTTATATGGCTCTGGCAAGTTGTCCAAGTTTTTCAGTACCTGTTTCCTTAGCTACAAGGGGGTACTGGTTTGAATGAGAATGTCTCCCATAGACTCATGTGTTTGAACACTTGACCTCCAGTTGGTGGAGCTGTTGGGAGGTTTGAGTGGTGCTGCCTTGCTGGAGGAAGTACTTCATTGGGTGTGGGCTTTGAGATTAAAGGCCTCGTGGCACTTGCAGTTTGCTTCATGTTTGTGTTTGAAGAGGTGAGCTCTCAGCTTCCTGCTCCTGTTGCCATGGTTCCCCACCATGATAGATTCTTATCCTTCTGGAACCATAAACCCAAATAAACCCTCCCTTCCTTCTCTAAGTTGCTTTTGGTCTTGGTGTTTTATCACAGCAATAGAAGCGGCAGGCAAAATAATAGCACTTATTTCAGAGGGTCCCTCTTTTTACATCCTCAATGCCTCTTTGGTTATGATCTAATTGATTTGTATTACTGAGCCATCATACCCTGGATCAGATGACCTAAGACACACCTCTTTCCAGATAAACCAGGCCATGGAGTAGTGGAGAGATTGTCAGGTACCAGGTGACACCACTCAGGTTCTCTTGAGTAGGAGAAGGCAATTATGAAACTGAATGCAAATTTCACTGGTCAAAAATCATTTGCATATTCGGATTCATTCAATGAATATTCATTGACCATTCATCTGGGAAGATCAAGTCCTGAGCTTTAGTAGAAACAGAGTCATTGCCTTGAGTAGTTTTCAATTTGATAGGCCATTGAGCCCCAGACATTAGAGCCAAGCTATGTAAGGAGCAGAGGAGGTTGTGGGACTTTGAGAACCCAAAGGAAAGAACCTGATCCCTTCCAAGAAGGATGCTGGACGAAGTTACATTTGGACAGCTGAGTTCACTGGTTTGGAGGAGTCAGTATTAACAAAAAAAAAATGGTGCAAACATACCTAAGATAGGAAAAGCCTGGAACATTGTAGGAAGAAATTGTTAGTTCAGTGGTGTGAGGCCAAAAATGGTAAAGGATGAGTCTTGATGTTTGACAGAGAACAAAAGTATGGATGGTCATAAATACCAAAGAAGAAGCTAGAACTTCATCCTGTGGCAAATGAGGTATCATAGAAGGAAAGAATGCATTGGCTTTGTGTCAATGTCCTCACATTGCTAGTGTATAGCATATTAATCTAAAAATGGACAGTCTAGAAGCTAGGGTGTAGAATTAGTGTCATTAGTGTGAGGGACATTACAACTAGATCAGGGCAGTGGCAGAGGATGAGTGGTAGATTTGACAGACAGGAGAAAACCAGCTGGACCTGTTGGAATCAGCTATGAGGAGACAGGAGTTTGAACTGCACATAAGACAGAGAACAGAGAGTGGGGTGTGTTGCACAAGTGTAAATATAAAGATAAGCACCAGAGGAACTCTGTGGACTGTGGAATAGAACAGGCAGAAAGACCTTTCTGGAGGAGGAGGAGGGATTCAGGCCAAGACTCACTGAGTGACTTTGGGCCAGTCACCTTGTATTTTTCTGGTCCTTTGGGTTTCTACCTGCTAAATCAGAACACAGACAAATTGTGAGGACTGCATTACTTAAGAGGATGCTAAGGGCTGACAATATGGCTCAGCACATACATGTGCCACCACCAAGCCTGATGATCTGAGGTCAAGCTCAGGATCAACATGACAGATGGAGAGAGCCAAGTCCAGCAATTGTCCTCTGAACTCCACATGTGCTCCATGACACATGTGCAAGCACACACACACACACACACACACACACTAAAAAGAAAAAATGCTCAGGATTCAGGAAGTGCCTAGCCTTGTGGATGATTTGGGTCAGAGAGAGTGGGGTTGCGTGATATTTACACAACAGTGCTGCCCTTGCTTCAGGCAGGAGTTCTGTGGGATGTTCTGTATGGCAAATGTGTTGCTGATTAGTCAATAAAACACTGATTGGCCATTGGCTAGGCAGGAAGTGTAGGCGGGACAAGGAGGAGAATAAAGCTGGGAAGTAGAAGGCTGAGTCAGAGACACTGCCAGCCGCCACGATGACAAACAGCATGTGAAGATGCCGGTAAGCCACGAGCTATGTGGCAAGGTATAGATTAATGGAAATGGATTAATTTAAGCTGTAAGAACAGTTAGCAAGAAGCTTGCCACGGCCATACAGTTTTTAACCAATATAAGTCTCTGTGTTTACTTGGTTGGGTCTGAGCAGCTGTGGGACTGGCGGGTAAGAGAGATTTGTCCTGACTGTGGGCCAGGCAGGAAAACCCTAGCTACACAGGAGGGTACATTGATGGCAAATCTCCATTGCGCACTTGATTGGATTTTGAATCACCTAGGAGACACACCTCTGGGTTTATCTGTGAGGGCGTTTCCAGAGAGGAGTAACTGAAGAGGGGAAGATGCACCCTGAAAGTGAGTACAATGTCCTATGGGCTAGAGTTCCAGACTGAATAAAAATGGAGAAAGGAGAAAGCCAGCTGGTATATCAGCATTCATCACTGCTGGATTGTGACTGTGGATGCAATGTGCCCCACCACCTCATGCTTTTACCACCATGCTGTCGTTCCCTGCCATGTTGGACTGTACCCTCATACTGTGAGCCAGAATAAACCCTCTCATCTTAGGTTGCTTTTGTTGGGTATTTTGCCACAGCAATGAGAAAAGTGGCTAATACAGAGAGCCCTCCATTCAACTGACGAAGTTATGGGGAAGGGAATATATGACCAGAACAAATGTGCCTTTGGAGGCCATCAAAGGCCAAGGCAGATGAACCAATATTACCATGGGAGGCTCTATATTGGCCATCAGCATAGAGGCCTAAGAGATCACCAGTCTCAATCTCAGAATTGCTGTGTGGTACCCGGTCAGTTGTAAACCACTCTGGGTCCTAGTTTCCCATATGAAAAAGAACAACAAAAAGACAGGTGTGTGTGTGTGTATGTGTGTGTGTGTGTGTGTGTGTGTGTGTGTGTGTGTGTGTGTGTGTGTAGGGGGTGGATGACTTGTTCTCAAGGGCTTACTCCAGGTGCTTCAGTTCCATGACACAGAGTGCTTTTTAAAAAGGGAGTTGAGGGGCTACTACTTTGTGGCCTTGAGCCAGCTACTGGACCTCTCTCAGCCTATTTTCACATCTGAAATATCAGGAGATCGGGGAGGAGAAGCCCCAACATCCAATGATTCTCCCTAGAGGACGCTCATCCTCATCTGCAGCTGAAAAGCTTTGGGCAAATCAGAGGAAAGTGAGACACTGGTCACAGATGAACCCCTTTCCAAATCTTCTGTCTTCTCCCACTGCCCTCCCCGCCCCACTGTCAGGAGCTTGCAGCACTGGCTGGCTTGCCAACTTGTTGCCATGACAACGGGTTACAAATAACTCCGATGCAGGCAAAGATTTTAACCCAAGAGCTGCTGGGCCAAGGGCTTCTTGTTCCTTTCCCAGACCAGACTAAGGGAACAATGCCACAAATTCTTTGGGATCAATTCACTCTCCTGCTGACAAGACTGCCGAGGTTCCTCAGTGTCACAAGAATAAGACCTGGCATTCCAGGTCTTCTGAAAACCTGGTTCAAATCTTTCCAATCTTATTTCCCGCTCGCCCCCATTAAGAAATGATCGCTCCTATTTTTGACACCTGCTGTCTGACAAGCCTGGTGTTGGATGCTTTATATGCAATATCTATGAAAATCTCCCCAAATTTCTATTAGGTAGAAGCTATTGTCCCACCTGGGACTATCTGCTGTCTGAGACATTGTGTATGTTACAGAGGTAAGAACTGAGATTCACAGATATAAGAATGTCAGAGGTGGAATTCAAACTCAAATCCCTAAGATTCTCAAACCTGGACATTTTGTCTTGCTCATGGTTCACAAATGTAGGTCTACATCTTTGGTATATACAGATAAACTGGGTAGTTAAAACTCTAGATCCTAACATTTAGTCCAAAAGGTGAAATACAGCTGGGCACGGGGACTCATGTCTGTAATCCCAACTACTGAGGAGGATAAGACAGAGAGATCAAGAGTTCAAAGTCAGCCTAGACAATTTCGTGAGCTACTGTCTAAAAAAAAGAGAAGGAGGAGGAGGAGGAGGAGGAGGAGGAGGAGGAGGAGGAGGAGGAGGAGGAGGAGGAGAAGAAGAAGAAGAAGAAGAAGAAGAAGAAGAAGAAGAAGAAGAAGAAGAAGAAGAAGAAGAAGAGTGTGTTGGGCATGGTAGTGCCCTCCTTTAATCCCAGCACTCAGGAGGCAGAGGCAGGTGGATCTCTGTGAGTTCAAGGTCAGCCTGGTTAATATATTGAGTCCTAGACAGAGCTCTAAAACCTGTCTCAAAATATCTTTAAAAAAAGGGGGGGGGTACTTGAAGAGATGGCTCAGCAGTGAAGAGATTTCTGCTCTTCCAAAGGATTCATGCTCAACTCCCAGCACCCACATGGTGATTCACAACTGTCTGTAACTCCAGTTTCGGGATCAGAAAGTCTCTTCTGGCCTTCAGGGGCACTAGGCATGCATACAGTACACTTACATTCATGGAAACAAAAACATTCATACATATAAAATACAAATAAATAAATTTTAAAAAGATGTGATGAGTTTATCTGATCTAATCTCTAAGGCTCCAGAAAACAAAAGTAGAGAAATAAAGGATAGAAGATTATGCCTCAGATTTTTGACTACAAACAAATGTAGATCAAGGATAGAAGCCACATCTCCAAAGTTCCCATCAACGGGAGAGAAATTTCAACAGTGTTCTGGCAAGCAGAAGGTGGGTTGGAGGAGTGGTAACTGAGAACCGGGACAGGGAAAGGCATGGGCTTCATCCATACCTGAGTAAAGATTCATAAGGAGAGAGCTGATCTACCCTGCCACATCCAATAGGACAGAAAGTTTCACTTACAGTGGGAGCCAGATGTCAAGTCCCAAGCAGGAGAGTTAAAAGTACTTGTACTGGGATGAGGTGGCCGAGTGGTTGAAGTGCTGGACCACTGATATTTGTTAGAGCTCCTGCCTGTCCTGCACTTTCCATTTATCATACTTTCATGGCCCTGGGTAGACATGACAAAAACCCAGTACCTACACTCCAGCAAGTATCAGGGACTTTCCCAACATACAGTAAAGCCCTCCACTAGCTATACTGAAAGGTCTCCTAACAGATTATGTAGGTCCCGCTGAGTCACCTCAAAGGGAGCTCTACTGGTAGAACTGACAGACCCCTGCCACCTGCACTGGGCTCCAAATCAATCCACTGTTTTAACTGAAGGAAAACAGGTGTGTGTGTGTGTGTGTGTGTGTGTGTGTGTGTGTGTGTGTGTGTGTGTGAA